>NW_028234407.1:38093597-38106097 GCF_977035675.1 Penaeus japonicus | reverse complement strand
CGCGTACACAATGTACTCCATGAGTACTTTCGCCGCTCGGCTACACACGTCAGCATTCAGGAGGGTTCTCGCTTCTCGGTGGCGGTCGACGCGGAGGCGTTGAAACCAGGGCATCTCTTGGCAGCAGTGTGCATGTCTGCCTCGCGCGTCAATCGAGGAGCGAAGACGATGTTCCCGGACGCACCTGGACGGATCAGAGGACCGCGACCGAGCGACTCCTTCGGGGAAAACGGGTATGACTCAGAGGAAGAACGGGGAGGGGGGAGGGGGGAGGGGGGATTCTGCGTGTATGTGTGTAGTCATCACCGGTTTTGAACTAATGTGGCGGGACTGAGAATGTTGGTGGGGTGGACGGGGGGGGGGGGGACACTCCGCACTTGTAGGGAGAGAGAGGAGGGGAGCTGGATGTGCGCCTCCGGGTGATGCTGTGCCCCGGCCGGATGACCTCACGTCTGAGTAAGCTCCCTCGACGCTCTTTCGGGGGAAGCTCAGCTGTGACGCGCGCGCACATGTTCCGCAATTATGGGTCCGTTTCCATGCCCACAGTCAGTCTCGGTCCCGGGTGAGGCCGTGTGAGGAATCGGGTTTTGTGCGCCAGTGCGTGAAAGAATAACCGCATGTAATAAGCCTCGTGATCGCATGTGGATCACCAACAGATTACCAATATCCGCTAAGGACAGGTGTCAGCGACCGCCGCCATCGACATGTTATGAACGTGACTGACCTGTCGCCGAACACGAACGCGCACGCCGCCGTCACCGTGTCAACTTCACAACGCTTGTAAACATGTTTTGGCGTGCCGTCAAGAGCGTAGTCATGCGGAAGGGGTGACGCGCAGGGAGGCCCGTTCTAACACGTGGCAACATGAAACGAAACGAAACGAAACACCCATAGGAGGGAAGCAGAAATTTCATGGTGTTTCAGTTTAGAGAACACTCATTAGATATTAATGCCAAAGTGTGTTTCCTTTTAATGGGGAGGGGGGGGGGGCTGCGAGAGGGGAGGGTGCTTTAGCAGATGCTTGAGGAACCCTCAAGCATCTCGCTTGTCTTTTGAGGTTGCTGATTATTTATTTATTTATTTGTTTGTTATCAATGCAGTAAGTGACAGGGGGAATAAAAACAGAAGAAAACTAACTAGAATACTAGAACATTGCAAGAGAATATGTTAGACAAAAAGGAAAAAATATGAGGGTCCAGAGATGGGAGAAAGGTCAGAGGAAAAAACGACCAATGGCTGAAAGAAGGAAGAGCGAAGGGAAGTGCGAGGAAAGGGAGGGAAGAATGGGAGCAACAAGTGGAAAATGAAGAAAAGGAACGGGAAAAAAGGGCCGAGGGAAAGTGGACGGGGACGCGAAAGGACATTCATTATCTCGCAGAATAATGTTTTCCCCTCAAGAAGATGGAGAGTAAAATCCGCTTACAAAAATTGTTTATCCTCAGGGATGCACATACACAAATACCCCAAACGCGCATACGTACACACACACACGTACGCACCCCCCCCCCCCCTGACACACACACACACACACACACACACACACACACACACACACACACACACACACACACACACACACACACACACACACACACACACACACACACACACCTCTCTCTCTCTCTCTCTCTCTCTCTCTCTCTCTCTCTCTCTCTCTCTCTCTCTCTCTCTCTCTCTCTCTCTCTCTCTCTCTCTCTCTCTCTCTCTCTCTCTCTCTCTCTCTCTCTCTCTCTCTCTCTCTCTCTCTCTCTCTCTCTCTCCCTCCCTCTCATACGCACGCACGCCCCGGTGAATTTCAAAGGAAAAAGTGTCCTAAACAGCCGCAACTTCGTCTTTTCATCCTCCGCAATCCTCTTACGGAAAGACCAGATTCTATCTAACAGGCTTTGCTAGTAATCTCTCAGCCAAGAAGATGGCGGCGGGGGGCGGGGGAGGGAGGGAGGAAGGAGAGGAATGTCGTAAACCCCCCTCCCTCCCTCCCTCTTTCTTGGTCACATACCCCTCCCCTTCCCCTCACATGCCTGACATCGTCCGTAATGGGCTTATTATGATGGGTATTACTTTTTGTCATCTGTTTAATGATAGGAGATAAGGATATGGTAATAGACAGGTGGATAGACGGGCAGCTATGAGGTAAGAAGGAATGGGGGGGGGGGATTAGAGGTAGGGGGAGGTAAAGGAGGGAAGGAAAGGAGAGGGCAGAAAGAGAGTGCAAAGGGAGGTCGGAGGAGTGAAAGAATGGATTGGGGGGGGGGGGGGGGACGGAGGAACTTGTGGCTCCGTCGACCACGTTAAAAAAAAGTTAATTTCAAGATGGCATCGCGATCCTCCCTGTACTTGCACGGCTCTCGTTTCAACGCGTTTACTTTGTTCTCGTGGTCAGGGAGAGGGACTCGGACAGATAGACAGACAGATAGACAGACAGATAGACAGACAGACCGACCGAATGAGAGAAAAGATAAACAGAGAAAGGGTGAAGGGGGTGTGAGGGGGTTGGACCCTTCTAGCGTGGGAGTGATAATGGTCGACGGGTGCAGGGTGAAGGGGAAGGAGGAGGAGGGGATAGGGGATAGGGGAGAGGGGGATGGGTGTCGCATATGGTGTAGATGATGCGATGGAACTCGATATGTCAAGGTCAGATATATGAGTATAAATATAGCATTTACGAAGATGGAAGGTTGCGATAACGGGGAGGCTTCGGGTTACAGGGGGAGCCATGCGGGTGGGACGTGGGTGGGGGTCTTGGGGATCATTTTTTATTTGGGTGATATCGTTGTTAAGGTCATTGTTGTTTTGCTGCTGTTGTTATTATTACTATTGTTGTTATCATTACTGTTTTTGCTGTTTGTCATCATTATTGCCATTAATATTTTCAATAATACTACAACTATTAACTAATACTACTACAACGAACACTATTTTTCATATAAGAGGATTTACTTACAAATTTTCATTGGTGATTAGAAATGTTTTTTTTCCTTGCGTCTCTTTTTGCACAGTTGCATTCTTTCCTTTTTGTCAAAGCGTCGTGAACTTGCAATCTACAATCGCAATCGACTTGATGGCAGAACGTGTTGCAAGCCCATCTCTCCTATTGCATCTCCGACACGGGAACCTTGCAATTAAAACCGTTTCCGGAAGACTCATAATGTGAGTGAGTGAGTGAGTGACTCATCTCCGGGAATGACTCGGGTCTCGTATATGTGCGTATGTGTGTGTGTGTCTTTGTCTTATGGGGAGAAGGGGGTGGGGGCAAGGAGGCAGATTGTTTCTATTCTGATATTTTTTTTCCCATTCACCACCTCCCCCTCCCCCCTTGCCACCCCTTTGGGTACGTTCTCGCCCAGCTGCGCCGCATGTGGTGGTGGTGGGGGTGAGGGGAGGATGTTGTTTTTGATCGCCCCCTCCTCGGACTGTCCCTGAGAGCTGGGGAGGAGGAGGGGGGGGGTCACGCAGGAATGAATGAGACGCACAGATAGAGAGACATAATTTTGAACGAAATGAGAGAGGGTTAAAGAAGAGATTTCGGGAGAACGAGTGAGGAAAGAACAAGGAGAGAGAGAGAAGAGAGAAGAGAGAGCTAGGGAGTGTGTCAGTCGGGCTGAGAAAAGCCCACGAGACTTCCGCGTGGTAAGACAGGCCGTCCAGCGCTGCGGGCGGCAAGGGAGACGCGTCCGGTGACTTACTCTTAGTTTAATCTGTTTCTATCTTTATTTATCTGTTTACATATCTCTTTGTCTCTCTTTATTTTTTCATCTCCCCATGTCTTTTTTTCGTTCTCTTTCTTCCCTCTCTCGCTCTGTCTCTTTCTCTTCCCTTTTCACACACTCGCTCACTCACGCGCTCGCTTGCTTTATGATAGATTTATTCGCCTGTATTGATGCGGGCGTGGGGTAGCGTGGGCGGGTATGGAAAGGGTGAACACAGGGTTAACGAAAGGAGGGAAAGGGTGCAGACGGAGAGTAGCGAGCAGTCAGTGAGTGAGGAAGAGGAGGAGAAGAGGAGGAAGATAGTAGGAGAGGAGGAGGAGGAGAAGGAGGAGGAGCTGGGTGGCGGGAGGGTGGGTCAGGTGGGCCCGCGGCCGTGGGTGGGAGGGCAGTTGTTCTGTAGACGCGGTGCTGAGCGGACGTGCGGACGAGCGCTCGACGCATTCAGTGTGTTCCGCGATTTCACCTTTTCGAGTGTCTCTCCGTCTCTCTCGCTAGCCATCTTCGCTCCGTGTACCAGGAGGAAGCGAAGGGCAGAGAGACAGTAGTGTTGGTGTACTTTGCTTTATCTATCGACAAACGTGTCATTGTGGTCATTAGTGGTAATATTATTATTATTAAAGTGGGTGTCTCGGGTGTGCGTCCCTCCCACTGGCTTCATGAATGAGATTTACCGCGAGTGTAAACCTGTGCGTTCATGTGCTTGTCTTCGTGAATTCCCGGATGTATCGTAGCGCAATTGCGTCGGACGCCTGCGGGACGATGTGCTGAAGTGTTGGCTCCCTGCGACGCCCTTAGGACCGCCGTCGCCGCCGCCGCCTGGAGAACAGCGAGGGCACGTGGTTGTGTCTGGCGGCTTCGCTGTCGTCGTGCCCGCCGCGGCCTTCGGTAGCGCCGTGAGGGCAAGGGAGTGTCTGCCGTAGAGGAGGATGGTCGCGGGCGCGGCGAGGCTGTAGCAACGCCCCAGCGAGCATGGTGTACCTGAGCGAGGGTGGGCGCGGGTGGGCGGGCGGCGAGGTGGTGCTGCCCTCACCAGGATCCGAGCCCCCGCCACCCTACTCCCCCCCGCGCGTACCCCCCCACCAGCACTTCTTCCCCCCCGCCTTCCCTGCCCTTCACCCCCACCACCACTACTTCCAGCCCTTCGCCGACTACTACGACCTCACGCCCGCGCCCTCGCAGCCCAGCAGCCTTAGCAGCCACGACACGGCGCCCTCCATCAAGGATCCGCCCCCGCCGTACCCGCCCATGCCCACCCTCAAGGCTGCCCACGCCGCCCTCAACCACGGCCCCTCCAGCGCCTTCTCTCCGCCCACCAAGACCATCAAATACACTTACCCGCCGCCATACACGCCCACAGACACCGCGGCCGCTCATGGGAAGGTGGGCGTCCCGGTTCAGCAGGGCGGCCGACGCGAGGGGCAGCGAGACGCGGGCGGCGGGCGAGCCACGGAGCCCCGTCATCGCGAGCGCCGCTCACGCCCGCATACTCACGATAAGGCGCGCTCTCTGGACCACCGTGACCCCCGCAATCGCGCCCCCGCTCACGGTCAGTCGCGGGCGGCCAGCGGTTCCCGACGCGACGAGACGAGTTCCCGAGTGCCCGGCGACGCCGCCCGTGAAGGCCATGGGCGTGTCCCTCCGCTGATGGCCCCGGGTGGCGGCAGCGGGCACCCGCGTGGCCCGCTGCTGCGTACGGGCAAGAGTCTGGAGTTGCCGCACGAACGCACCTCGCACCCGCCGCCCGCCACCGCCCACACGCACCCTGCCCACGCCGCCCATCCGCGGCTCCCGCTCCTCACCAAAGATGGCGCCCAAGGAGCGCCGCCTCGTACCAAAGAGCCCACGGGCGCCCCCCGGCCCGCGGGCGCCATCGCAACTTCTAAGTCAACTCGCAGTGCCCACACGGGCGTCGTCCCCGCCAAGCCTGCCCGCAGCCGGCACTTAGCGCACGTGTCGCCCCCCGCGCAGGCACGGGCGCGCCCCGCTAGTCGCAGTGAGGAGAGATGGGCGGCGAGAACCTCTCGCTTGGAGGCGGCGGCCGCGGAGGCCATGCAGGCCGCCCGCGCCGTGCCCGTCAACTTCGTCAGTAGTCAGCCCAACGCTCTGGGTCCCGCGCCCGCGCTGAGCCAGGGGGCGGAGCCAGAAGGGCACATGAGCCGCGGACGGCTGCGCTCCTGCCGCTCGCTAGACGAGCTGTCGGATCTGTTGGACGAGGAGGCGCCACGGCCGCCCGTGGCTACGCGCAGCCTCGATGACCTGACGGAGCCGCTCTACGAGAACGTCGACATCATCCACGCCCACGCTCGCGCCCACCACCACCGCTCGGCGCACAACACGAGTGTGCCCGACCTGCTGGAGGCGCCGCCGCGGCCGCCTCGCCAGAGGAACAACTCGCTGTCGTCGCTGCTGGACGACTTGGGCAGCTGCGGCTCGGCGACGCTCGCCCGCCGCGCCCTCAACACCAGCGTGCCCGACGTGCTGGAGGCTGGCTTCTCGTGGGGCTCGCCCACCTCCACACTGCGCTCCGCCGCTTCCGCCGCCTCCGCGCCGCGCCGCGCGCACGACGCCACCAGCGACATCAGCGTGCAGCTGCAGAAGATCCGCGAGGTGGCACGGGTG
The DNA here is from genome assembly GCF_977035675.1 of Penaeus japonicus. Classification (NCBI taxonomy): domain Eukaryota; kingdom Metazoa; phylum Arthropoda; class Malacostraca; order Decapoda; family Penaeidae; genus Penaeus; species Penaeus japonicus. The sequence continues at coordinate 38,099,768 of NW_028234407.1, read as the reverse complement.
CTGGACGTCAAGTACCGCCGCGGGGAGCTCTCCTCGTCGTCCGCCAGCAGCAGCGGCCCGCCCTCGGCGCACACCTCCCCCCGAATGCCCTCGTCCGCCCACACGCCGCCCCACCACCACGCCCCTGGGGTGCCCGCCCGCGCGCCCGTCATCCACGATGTGCTGCGAGACAGTCAGAAGCTCCAGCAGCAGCAGCAGCAGCAACCTCCGTGCGCCGCGGGCACGCCCTTACCTTCGCTCGAGGCGGATGCCACTAGTCAGGAGAGCGGCTACAGCTCGGTGGACTCAAGGACCTACCGGCAGCACCAGCGCTCGCCGCCAGATACCGCCACTTCGCCGCCACAGCACCTTAGCCAACAGCAGCAGAAACAACAACAGCAGCAGCAGCAATCACAGCAGCTGCGACCTCAGCAACAGCTGAGCTCCGGCGCGCAGCAACCGACACGAGCCCATCAGCAAGACAGCCGCGTGTATCCCCAGCATGTGAATGGGTCTCACCGAGGCCAGAGCAACCAAAGCAATTACCATGACATCAATGAGTTCAGTCGGAAACAACAGATACAGCAGCAGCAAAGAATAGAAAATGCGACGTATCGCCAGCAGGAACAGCAGCACCACCACAAACTGTCCCCACGCCAACAACAGCATTATCAGCACCAAACGCAACCATCGCAACAACAGCAACCGTCTAAGCTTCAACAACAAAAAATGCAACAGCTTAGACCTCAGCAACAGTCCTCGCAACAGCACAAGCACCAAAAAACGTTTCTACATCGCCAGCAACAGCAGCAGCAACAGGAGGAGGAGAGTCACTCCCTCCCTTACCAACACCAACCCGTACAGCAGCTGCACATACAACAGGTACGTATCGCCAGCTGTGGCGACGGCGCATGCGCTGACTTCGGACGAAACGAAAGTTTCAAGAAAGAGATGCCAGCGCCGCCGAAACCAAAGGAAACGTTTTGTTGCGATTTGTTTAGGGTTGCCGGGACTCAGGACGGGGGGGGGGGGGGGGGCGGGAGATTCGCAAGGGAGAGGCAACTGCAAATCTCATTAGTACTTCACCCGTTGTCGGAGGCTTCATCATCATTTGTTCTCTTTTGATTCCATAATCTACCTTTCTCTCCTTCCCTCCTTCCCTCTCCCTCCCTTTCTCTTTCCCTCTCCTGTTCTCCTTTATTCCGACCTTTCTTTCTCCTTGCCTTTATTCTTATTGGCGTCATTGACCGACTTATATCAGAAGAAACGGTGATACAGCATAATGCAAGGCTGAAAAAAATCGCTGATATTCTCTTTGTAGTTGTTTATTTGCCACATTGACGCGATAAGTAACTTTTTTTCCTTTTCTTTGTTTCTCGTCACGCCGGAAAGTTTCCATCGTCGCGGCAACGGTCTACGATTTCTTTCTGATTTTACATATTTATTGAGAGTCGTGGGTCGGTTGCTTGTTCAGTCTGTCGGGAAAAAGTGGTAATGTGTTACGTCGACTCTCCCCTCAACCCCCGCCCCTCAACCCCCAATCCCGCTACCAAGCCCGTTTCCCCCAACCCCTTTCTGACACTCCCCAAGCACCCCCCCTCTCCTCCACGCAACGTTTTCCAGCCCCGCCTGGAATTTCCGGACATTGAAATCACCCCTCTCCCTCTCTCTCTCTCTCTCTCTCTCTCTCTCTCTCTCTCTCTCTCTCTCTCTCTCTCTCTCTCTCTCTCTCTCTCTCTCTCCCTCTCTCCCTCTCTCCCTCTTTCCCCCTTTCCCTCTCTCCCACTCTCCCACTCCTTTCCTCCTCCTCCTCCTCCTCCTCCTCCTTCTTCCCACCCAACCCCACCACTCCCTCCCTCTCCCCGTCCCTCAGCAAACTTGTTGAATATCACGTGAATTGCAGAGTTCGTCATCCTCGTCTGCTTAGCTGGGTCACTTTCTCCCCCTCTCCCCTCTCCCCTCTCCCATGTCTCCTCTCCCCACTAGCCTGCCGTGCTTTGTGGGTTAGTCGAGATATGTCTCATTTTTCCTGGCTAAGGCAGTGGGAGTACATGTTTGTGATTTGAGGAATATTTTTTCTTTTGTTACACATTCTTGCTAGGTTTATTCTATGGTAATATATATATTTTTTGTTGTTGTTGATTTATTTATTATTTATTTTGTTGCTGTTTGATAGTTTTCGAATTCATTTATGGCTGTAGGAGATGTGTGTTAATTACTGTGATAGTAGGAAATGGTGTATTGTTCCCTAGAGTAATGCTTAATGAAGAGAGAGACAGACAGACAGACAGATAGGTCCTTCGCGTGAATTGAAAGCGGAAATACGAAAGCCTGTCTTGGGGGAATCCTAGAGGGGTCCTAGCGTTTGTGTGAGGGTTGAGATGGGGGTGCTAGGGGGTGGGGAGAGGGAGGGGCAGGGAGGGCGAGCGTTTGTTTGGGCAGGTGATCCCAGCTTTGGTCCAGGTGAATGGCCATTGTTCCCTGCCACTTTGTTTGTGGTTCGTGGCGGCGCTGCTTCCAGCTGATGGACGGGCACACAACTTTGCACACAAACACACGCGTACGCACAAACAACGCATACGCGCAGACATACGCTCGGATGCACACACAGCTTTTAACCGCCGTGTTTCTACATATTCATTTGCATCGCCTGCGTTTGTGTGTCTCTGTACTCCACATTTTATTCTGCCCCCACATCGCTTTCCCCTTCTCTCTCCACCACCGCCTCCTCCTCCTCCTCCTCCTCCTCCTCCTCCTCCTCCTCTTCCTCCTCTTACCTCCATCCTCCTCCTCCTCCTCCTCCTCCTCCTCCTCCTCTTACCTCCATCCTCCTCCTCTTACCTCCATCCTCCTCCTCCTCCTCCTCCTCCTCCTCTTACCTCCATCCTCCTCCTCCTCCTCCTCCTTCTCCTTCTCTACTTCATCCACCTTGTTCGTTTCTTCCTCCACCTTCACCCCCGCCTCATTCCCTCTCCAACCGCACGCACCTCCACCTCCACCTCCACCTCCACCTCCACCGCCTCATGATGCAGGCGCTGAGAAGCCGTGAAGCGCCCCCGGTGGAGCTCCCCGAGTGCGTGCAGGGCCAAGGGGTCAAGCTAAAGCCTCCTGTTGCTTCGGAAATCTGATCTTGAGGATCTGCATGCCTTCCTCGCGAGGGAGATCTGCCTTGTCTCGGCCGCGCCTTGGGGCTCCTTCGCTGCCTGGTTCGCTTGCCTTCACGACCTTTTTTTTTTTTTTTTTTTTTTTTTTTTTTTTTTTTTTTTTTTTTTTTTTTTTGTTTTTGTTTTTTGTTTTTTGGGGGGGGGGGGGGGGCGGGGGGTTATCTAGAATTTTGTCTTGCTCCACCTTATCTGCTTCCTTCTTTTGCTGCTCCTGTTCGCCTTTGTATCCCTCCTATTTTTCTTTTTTTCTTCTCTTCTTATTTCTCCTCCTCCTCCTCATTATTATTATTGTTATTCTCCTTATATTACGCCTCATTTTTCTATTTTACATCCACCTTCTCTTCCTCTTCTTTTTCCTCTCCCTCCCCCTTTTCCTCATAATATTCCTCCCTGTGTTCTTTCTCGTTTCACCTCTGCACCTTCCTCTATCTCCCCCCCCCCTTCTCACCACAAGCCCCAGAAGAGTGACCGCGTCGCCTTGTTTATGTCAAGTACTTGCTGGTGTTTATCCGCGTGTTTGTGTTTGTGTTTATGTTGGCGCCGTGAGGGTGGTTGGACCAGGTGAGGAAGAGGCTTGCTCTGTCTTGCATCATCCCGTTCTCTTTCCAGAGAGAGTGAGTGGGTGAGAGAGAGAGAGAGAGTGGATGAGTGATTGAGCGTGAGAGAGAGAGAGAGGGAGAGAGAAGAGAAGACAGACAAACCGAGAATGAATACCTAGATCCGCGTGAGAGAAGTCGTCCTGTAAGGAGGGGTGGGACACCATGAGTCGAGACGCTTTTTGAGTTATTACCAAAGTGGGGGAAGTGTGAATAGAGGTTTTAATTAGATAGAGAGTTATTAGCCAGGAATGTGGAGGCTAAGGGTCTCAAGTGGCTCTCCGAGACTGCTTTTCCTCCCCTCGTTTATTTGTTCACTTATTTCGTTTGGTCATTGGCATTTGCTCGCTTTATTGCGCAATATTTGTTATGTTTTGTCGTTGAATCCTCTTGGTGACTGGCACTGGCCATCGACAGGTGGCATGAGGATGGCACTATCGACGCCCGTTATATGAGAAATAGATTGGTATTACGCCTATTCTCCTCCTCCTACGACTGCCGCCTCTTTTACACCCCCTCCCTCCCTCTATCCCCCCTCCTCCTCCTCCTCCTCCTCCTCCATGCTCTGTTGGCTGTAATGATTGGGAAGCGAATGAGAACAGCTATTGTATCTCGACTATTAAGCTGTTATTGCGCTGGACGACGTCACAATCCCTCCTGACCCCCCTCCCCTTCCCCCTCCCGGATTTTTTGGTCTTCCGTGAGCGTGAAAATACCGGTGGAACAAGGTTTCGTTTGTTTGTTTGTTTATGTCACTGTGCGTGTTTGTTTTAAAAAAAAGCGACATCAAATGTATTTCATGTTGTCCGGCACGTGTTAACGAGTATCTGGAAATCGCTTCCCCCATGCCCCCTCCCCCGGGATACCTGTCTCAGGGTGACGCTCCGTGAGGAGAACCCCCCTTGTCTCCCCCTCTCCCCCACCACCAACATTGCAGGCACTCGCATGCCGCGTATTTATATTGTTTCGTCCTTTATCTCGACCTTGATCTCGTTTTGCACTCCTCCCTTTCCCCCTCTTCCCTTTCCCCGCCCCCTATCCCCCTCTCGTAGCGTTACCAGCCCCCCCCCCCCCCTCAAGTGTTCTTCCCTGGCCTTATCTTCGCCTCGCCACAAGACGGACGGCTCACAAGCCGGGTTTTTGGCAGGAGCGCAAGGTGTCGCCTAAGTGTCGTCCTCCCCGCGTGCCTTGCTATCGTTGTTTGCGCCGTAGTAACAAGGGCGGATCCACTCACTCACACTTGCACACATACAAACACGCGCACATACGCTAACATACACACGCGAGAGTCCACCAGCAAACGCACATATAAGGACGGAACAGAATACATACCCACACACGAACACACACACAGACACACGCGCGCGAGCACGACGCCCTCTCAGGACAAGATCCAGGACAACTTTCCATGTAAGGTCGAGGAGCTGCCGAGTCCCGCCCCAGAGGTCTCTTCTGGAGGTCCAGGACCCAGTGTGCGTCTGACTCGCCGCCTCGCCATTCCAGCGCGGCCTCGTCTCGCTATCGCCTCGCCGCCGCTTGGGAGGATCTGCCCTTAATAATAGCACATCCGCGTGTGTGCGTGTGTATGTGTGTGTGTGTGTACGTGCACAAGTGTGGCACTCACTGCGTACATGCTCCCTGGGTGTAAGGCAACACATGTGCGGCCGTGAAACAGACCAGCTCTGTACGTGGAGTGGAGTGGCTGTTGGTTCAGTGCGGACACTCGTCCGTCGCCCTTCTGACGCGACCACCGCGCCGTCTTTGCTCTGTGTACCTCCTCTCAGTGTCTGGACTATCACCGGACGCAAGTGCCGCACGGTGCCACTGTCTCTGCCATAGCTTTCGTGAAAGTGAAAGCGTTGTGTAGGGTGGAGGGGTGCGAAAGAAGATTGGGGCTGGGAGCGAGGAATCCTTGGCGTGTGGGCGGTGAAGGGGAGGAACAGGCCACCTCTGTGCCGTCCAGGTCACGAGGGAAGGTGTGCCACACCCGACCCGCAGTGCACTGCAAGTACCCCTCTCGGTGGCACCTTCCGTCCGACCCTCCCAAGACATTTCCGTGGCAGAACCCGAGCGCTGGCAGTGCCGTCTCCGCCTTGGCTCGCCATTGCACACCTTCCTTGGCGAAGAAGAGGGGGAGAAAGTGACTGATATATTGACCCAGTTTTGTCCTCTCATCGTGCGTGTGGCGAACGGGTTCCCAGAAGGCCTCGCCCCCTCGCTGAGTCAGACAGGTGCGGCGTGAAGGTCGAGGGGACACCTGTTGATCGTAGTTGCGTGCTTGCGGGCGTCGCGGAATAGAGCTCGCATCCCCTGCTTTCGCGTTGGTGGCCGCCCGCGACCATGCTGTGGGCGCTCACTTTGGGCATGCGCGGGGAACTGCTGCTGACCCCTGCGTGCCCCTGGCAACGCACCTGGCACACTCGCAAGGTAAG
>NW_028234407.1:38076097-38088597 GCF_977035675.1 Penaeus japonicus | reverse complement strand
TCTCTCTCTCTCTCCTCTCTCTCTCCCCCTCTCCCCTCTCCCCTCTCCCCTCTCCCCCTCTCTTCCTCTCCCCTCTCCCCCTCTCTTCCTCTCCCTCCCTCTCTCCCTGCCACCCAACCTTCTTTTCCCTCTCCCTTTCTGTACACGGTGAGTTGCTCCTTCTATTCCCTCTACGATGCACGTGGCGGCGGGTCAAGACGAGGACGAGAGTGCCGTCAAAGGTCGAAGGTCACACTGGGTTAGTGACGTCCGCGCTAACTCCTCCCTCCCCTCCTTCTCTTCTCTCTTCTCTACCCCTTTCTCCTGTCTTTCATTTCCTCTCCTATCTCTCTCTCCTTTCTCCTCCTATTCTCTCCCTCTCCCTGTCCTCCCTTCCTTTTTTCATCTCCTTCCAAGTCTATTCTCACTGCTATGTTATCCCAAGGTCCTCTGCTTCTATCGTTTAGTTGCGTCTATCCACTTTTGGTCTCGTCTTGTCTATTTGTAAAGCTATTTTTGCAACGGGTTAGGAGTGCATCCCACACACCTCAGACAAACAGCCACGCAGAAGTATAGACGCAAACGCATCCGCACACAGGTCAAAGGCCCCATGTTGAGGTCATGATATACGGTTCTGACAGCAAGCGAAACTATTTAAGGATTCCTTTTGAGATCCGCAGAACACACAGGGAGCGATAAGGATATCCTGCGGGAAGCTAGATGACCTGACCTGTTTTGGTGGGATTTCGTGACCCCGGCATCTGGTGGTGGGCAAGGTCACCTGGTTCTTGGAAGTGTTGGGGAATGAGAGAGAGAGAGGGAGAGAGAGAGAGAGAGAGAGAGAGAGAGAGAGAGAGAGAGAGAGAGAGAGAGAGAGAGAGAGAGAGAGAGAGAGAGGGAGAGAGGGAAGGAAGGTAGAGAGATGTATTCACGTGAGAATGAGTGTTATGACCATCGCTTACACTGACCCACGTTGACCTGTTTTCTCGGCCGCCACCTCGCCCGCGTCCCTCCCTGGTCTGACCTGGCCACAAAGGAGGTAATTATACCCCTTTGTGGTCCCGGAGAATACCCGCGCGATACCCACACCGGCGGCCGCCCTCCCGCTGCCATGATAGGCCAGCATTTTCTGTTTTGATTTTTTCTATTGAAGTCTTTCTCTATCGCTTTCTTGTTCTCTGTCTCTTATTAAGTCCTTCTGGTGTCGTTAACGAAACAATTGATTCGATAAAAGTGAAATCGGCGACTGCGCAGCGCCGGCAAAGAGAGGGCTGAGCTCTCGTAGCAGCAGAGACCGGTTTTCGTACGAGTCTTAAAAAAAATGAATAAAAAGTAGGCGTAATTCCCCCCCTTCCTCTCCCCCTCCCCCTCCCCCACACACACACTTCTTGGCTGGTTGGGGTGTGGTGATGGCGGTGGCGTCATGTTGGGCGGGGAGATGGGGACAGATACCTTGGGCATCACGCTGGGGTACGATCCCCCCCCTCGCCCCTCGCCCCTCTCCCTCCACCACTCATCTCGAGTCTCATGCCCTTCCCTCATGGCCGGCCACCGCCATTACCTCCCTCCCTCCCCTCCTATTCTTCTCTCCTTTCCCCATCCTCCTGTTTATTTCAATATTTGCTTTAAAGATAGGTGTCGAAAAAAATATTATGATGTGTACGATCACTGATATTTTTATGTTTCCAGGCATTGTTAATGATTTTCTTTGCTTAATTGTTGTATTCTTTATTATAATCACGATCATCTTTATCATCACCGTCACTACCATCGCCTGCTCCGTTTTCCATGAGTCCTGAACAGGGATTTCATTCAAGACCCTTTGCCATCCATGCCTTGACCATCTCCATCTCCATAGGCCAGTCTCTAACCCCCCTCCTTCTCTCTCTCTCCCCAGGGCGTGAACCAGGACAAGCTGGGAATCTACATCAAGAGTGTGGTGCCCGGCGGAGCAGCTGACCAGGTAAGTGTGTCATGCGATTTAGATGTTAATTTAAAGAGTTAGACGGGAGTTCTGGTCCCGAGCCGTTTTGTTCTGTGCTCTGAAGAGATCGAGCTGCGGAGGAGGTCATGTCACGTGCATTACTAGATCGGGAATGTTTACGGGGTACGTTGGCGCGTCATGTGGACCAGTCTGTTATGTTTTCATTCATGTTATTATTTTATTACATTATTTTCATGTTTATTTGGAGGAATGCGATTGTAGTTAATTATAGCTTTTGCAAATAACTCCAGTGAGTTGGGGAAAAAAATCGAAAGAGTTCAGTTCTTGATATCTGGGAACTTTTTATTTGATTGTATTAGGAAATTTCGGAGCGCATACTCCAAGTGAAAGATGGAAAGAGAAGAATTAAGATTGTATAAAACAGAGACATGGATCCACTTTAAGGGTTGGAGATTTTGTTTACTGTTTTTATTTCTTCATGCAAGAATATAAATCGGGTTGCATATCTTGTGCTATTCAATAAATAAGAGTGGAGATTACGATGATTTTTTTCTTCATATGCTTGCCGTCTGCGCTCAAAAGTGTAGTGGCAGTTTTTGGCGGCGTCGACGTAAGAGTGAAAAGCAAGCTGGGATTTGAAGGAGCGATCCCCGGCCTGAGATGGAGGGATTTAGGCTTAGATTCCTCGATCCTCGGGGGTCGCTGAATAGCCCGCGTGCAAGCTCTTGGAACAGCAGGATGTAGTTGTTTTTACGGTTGAGTTGGTACCGAGTGGCTGTGTACTTTGGCACAGCTTGGGTTGGCAGCAGAGACCAGAATTTCTTTTTTTTTTTTTTTATCTTTTTTTTTTTCTTGCTAGCTTTCTTTCCACCTTGCATGTTGCATGGTGTACCGATAGGCGTTGTGACGGCGCTCTCTTGCTTCTTGATTTCCTAAGGGGGAAAATACGTGTTCCTAGCCTCTAGTAAGGGGGGTGGGGGTGGGGGTGGCGGCGGGAGGAGACCGTGTTGTTTTCGTCCCAAAGAAGAGCGCAGATTTTGGTTGGGGTTATCAGGTGGGTGAGGGTGGGAAGAGGACAGCCTGAGAGGAAGGAGGAAGGGCTTCAGAGGAGGGCGGGGGGAGGGGGAGGGGGAGCAAGACCTTTCGGCTGGGCGCAGTACTTCTCTTGGTGGGCGCGGGGTTCAGTACCCAGGTGTGGGCGTGGAGACAGGATAGTAGACTGGGTCACTGGACCGAGCGGCTCTTCTCGGGGATGACGTCACGCCCTCCCTCCCCCTCCGAGAGCGAGTAGGATTTCGGGGGAAGGAGGCACGCCCATGCGAAACACAGAGGGAAAAGGGGAAAGGGAGATGGGCTAGAGGGAAGTAGAGGGAAAGGGAGGGCAGCAGAAAGCAGGGTGTGGGTGACCAACATACACACGCGAAGTAGGACCCGCTAACTGGCCAACCTGGCGCCCCGCCAACCTCCTCCTCCTCCTCCTCCTCCTCCTCCTCCTCCTCCCCTTCCTCCAATCCTCCGTTCCTCCTCATCCGCCTTCCTCCCTGCACCTCTTCTTTCTATAGCTCCTCCCTTTCTTCGTCGCTTTGTATGTCCTCCCTTGTCACTTTTCCCTTCACGCCCTCCCCCGTTGAGTCTGTGGTCCGCGCTGCTCTCGGTCCGCACTGCGCCGCCTCCCCTATTGCCGTGCTTTTCTTCCCGCTTTCTGTGCACGCGATTCCTCGCCTCGGCAGCGCCAAGGTGTGGCGCGGCTCTACCTCATCCACCTCTCCACTTCGACCAACTTCCTCTTTTCCCCCTCGTCCATCGTTTCCAGCTCATCCGCCTGAGCAACAAGCCTTCGGGATTTCCGTTTCGTTAAACCTTTCCATAAGCTGTGGCTTTGTGCATGTAAGAGAGAGAGAGAGAGAGAGAGAGAGAGAGAGAGAGAGAAAGAGAGAGTGAGTATGTGTGTCTCTTCATTTCTGTTGTTGGTCCTGTTGTGGCAGGAAGTGCGGTGTGCGCGCGTGCTATGTGCGGGGAACACTCTGGGGGGAAGCACGAACAGCCAAGGCGTACATTATGCGCATGGCCATTACGTGTGCTAGGTGGATAAGAGGGTTGGGTGGGGGAGGGATTGGGGGATCGGGTTGGGGAGTGGGGTGAGAGGAGCGGGAAGGTGAGGGGAGGAGGGGGATGTGAGAGGGGGAAGGAGTGGGGATGGAGAAGGAGGGAGAGGAGTTGCGAGGGCTTGGTGCGTGCGGGCAGGGCCAGGCAGGGCGCAAGCAGGGTCAGGATACTGCTGGTCATTACAGTGAGCTCGCTTCACAGCGTGGTCCGAATTTACTGCCACAGTCGGCCTTTCTCTCGCTGCTGTTCTCTGAAGACGCATGGTTCCGGCCACATATCCTCCGGTGCTGGAGGGTGGAAGGAGGGCGCTCGGGACGGGCGGCGCGGGGAGGAAGCCTCGCCCTTCAGTCGCAACGCCGGGCTCGAGGAGGAGACGTTGACCTGACCAGACCATGCGGGAGAGTTCACGCTATCCCCCACCCCCCCTCCTACCCCTCATCGACCTCCCTCCTCCGCTCCTATCCGTCCCCCCCCCCCTTACAGCCAGGGCTCGGAAAGTGAAGGGAGGGGGGTGAGGGTGAGGGCTAGGACAGAAGAGGAGGTAGGGGAAGAAGGAAGGTGGGGAACGTGCAGCAGGCTTCTGCTGCGGCTCTCCTGGGGTTCCTCCTGGGGTTCCTCCTGGGGTTCCTCCTGGTCTGGCTTGGGGTCAGATTATGGCTATGGTGCTGCTAAGAATGATACTAATACTGATAATGCTTTGTGAATCGAGAACGATCCATTGAGCATTCGGGGCTCGACTTCCATCCTGCTGGCCGAGGGCGCCGAAGGAAGCCGTAGGAATGGCCGAGCGGGAGGACCCGAAGCCAGGTTGCGGCAAGCTTGATGGCAGCGGTGGCGGCGGCGGCGGTAATGGGCTGCGGTTGGATCTTTCCCGTTATTATGTGGTATTAAAGAGAGGGACGCCTGCGTTATCCTTGACGTGGAAGGTGGAGAGGGAGAGGGGGAGGGGGAGGGGGAAGGAAAGTGGGGATGGGGGTGGGGGTGGGGGTGTGGGGTGTAACAGGGAGTTGAGATCCCGTGTTGTTCCTCGTTGTTCAAACACGCAATGCCAGTGTCACAGCAAGCAGAGGCTGACCTTGAGGGACTGAGGCGCGGCCAGGGCTGGTCACGGGGCGGAAGTACCACTGGCTTGCCCAACGCTACTTAATACCAGTTGAAATCACCGGGCAGTCTGGTTTCATTTTTGTCTGTTTACTTTACTTCTCATTTATCCGGTTTCTTTGTTCATGAGTTCTTTTGCGGCAGTAACATGATCCTTGCATAATGAATATATTTCTGAGGGCACAGAGCAGGCGAATTTGTTTAAAATCAAATTATGACAACATCGCCTCAACAAACACTCCTAGTACACAGTAACAGTAACAACGATGATAATAATGAATAATGAAAATATGAATAAGAATAACGTGAATTGATAAATCAATACTTCATCTTTAAGCATTACTAATGACTGACATTCATTGCAGGACGGAAGGCTGCAGGCCGGCGATCAGCTGCTGTCAGTGGACGGCAAGTCCCTGATCGGCATTAGCCAGGAGCGCGCGGCCGAGTACATGATGGAGACAGGCCCCGTGGTGACGCTTCAGGTGGCCAGGCAAGGGGCCATCTACCACGGCCTGGCCACCATCCTGTCGCAGCCGTCGCCGCAGGTCAACCGAGGTGAGTCGCTCTCGGGTCAATACGCGTCGGACACTTGGGTCTTGCACAACTCACGCTTGTTCGGGGGACGTCGGGCAGCATGGGCCGAGAGCCGAGTGTGTACTTGAGGGTCTTAGGCGAGTAGGTCTTTGGGAGCGCAAGAGCACACGGTTGGGGGTCATATGACTTTGGATTTCGTGGAAGTCCTCTTCGAAGGTCTTGCGCTCCAAAATGAACCAAAAGGCTAGTTTTACTTAGAATTTTGATAGAGGAGTTAGTTGAGTATTCTAAGTATTACTAATAACACAGTGCTTAGGTGAAAAGTTCATATAGAATATTGGAACAAAACAACTTGTAATACAGACATTACTAATGAGTTGGGGTTTTGTGCTGATAATCATAAAATTATAATCTAGTGTTAAGTATGCATCAACAAAAGTTGATATAATGCTTACTATTTTTGTACTAATTAACAAGCATGAATTGGAAACGTTTTGAAGGTTTTTGATAGGGAGATTGATTTAAATGCGATAAGCTCTCCATCTCATTGCAAGAAAAAATCTCCACGTCACAGGGGAGACTTCAATATTATGGTAAATATAACCAACAATGATATCCTGCAATATTTGTTGAAGGCTCTCTAAAAACAGAAACTCGTGTTTTCAAAGGAAGAATGGTAAGCCACAAAATTGCATATTTAAAACAAAATAATTGACAAGTTTTGGCCCCAAGATCATTGCAAATTTGGTGAGATAAATAACAGATTGCATGGAAATTAAGGAATAGATATAAAGGAAGATAAGATTAATTTTGTTTTGCATGCAAGTAGTATGATAAAATTGTCTCGTCTTTTGAAGGTGAATAGGGTTTTGTAGATTGTAGTTGTGTACAAGTTAGTTTATTCAAGATATAATGAATTGTTTAGCCAGGGGTGATTACTGCATTAAATTTCATATCGGTTATTAGACAGAGCATGCATTTTGTGTAATGCTTTTTTGTTGCTAACGGAAGACTAGACACTAACCCTCCCGTCGAGACTGTGACGCTAAGCTGGCTACTAACTATTCTAGCCTCCCAGCGGAAGACGCGGTCTCGGGCGGAGGAGGTCGGCCGCGCCGCCGCCATGACTAACAGCCAGTCAACGCCTAACATGGGCGGCTACAACGAGCGTCTGGTAGACTGGAATCAGCCTCCCCGCCACCACCCCCTCCCCCCAACTTCCTCCCACAGCTCCCTGATGGCCAGGTCGAGCCCCAACCTGGCAGCGGCACCAGAAGGTACAGACGTGAACCACTCGGCATCCGCCCCCACTAACAAGCCAGCCTATGCTCAGTCCAAGCTCTCCCCCTTGCGTGCCTCCCTCCCCAGCCTGGGGCCTCACACCCCTCCCCTCTACCCTCCCCCCCTCATCTCCGTCATTCCCTCTGAGCGGGTCGAGGTGGGCATTGAGCACCGCACGGTGGACAACACCCGCAGCAACCCCAATCTGCCCAAGTACACTTACACTCCCCCCTCCGAGGCCAGCTCCAACTCTTGTAACACCTCCACATCCTCCTCCTCCTCCGTTTCTTCATGGCGCCGCCACCAGCGTGGGGCAGGCCACGGGGCCGGCTGCTCGGCCGTGCGCAGGGGCTCCGGCCCAGCCAACCTGGCAGCTGACAGTGGCATCGACCTCAGCTGTCACACGCACGACGATGCCAAACCATGGCGCAGTCTAGTCGACGTATCAGTCCAGACTAATGCAGCTGACACAGGCACTGAGAAGCGCTACGGCTCTTCCCAGACGCCTGGCCCGGCTCCGAGTGCCGCCCCTGCTATCCCTCCCCCGCTGGTAGCACGCACTTCATACCCCATCCTACCCTCACGCCCTGCTGTAGGCCCTTCCTCTGAGGTAGCTTTATCCAGACGGCGCCCTACTCTGCGCCAGCAGATGAGCTTGGCTCCGTCACTTGCTCAGTCTTCTCCCTCCCTCTTGCTGGTTCACTCCCCCCCTTCCTCCCCCCCTCCCTCACAGGAGTATACACTGCGGCAGCAGCAGCAACAAGCATCCAGTGCCGCCCCCATCGGTAACTGAGTGAGCCCCCGCGGCACAGTGAGAACCTCTTGCTTCTCTCTGTCAAGCACCCTCTCTCTGTGGCCCTGCATGACCCCCCTGCTATGCCAACTCTGCCTCACTCAATGATCACACCTTGCAACAATTTCCACTTGAGCAGTTGAACAGACATTGATATCTGCTGTTCAAACTGTGATGATACTGTTTCAAGTAGAACTTCATAATATAGATATTTTTGACTAATCCATATATAACTTCATTAAATGAATGCAGAAAAGTAGGTAACATTTATTGAAGATTAATGAACCCAGACAAGATGCTCAACTATGCTTAACACTTGATTTCACATATAATAAACCACATCTGTAAGAAGGAATGTAATGTACACAAAGAATATTGTTTTTGTTTTAAAGTGTCAGTTTGCACTTTAGACAGACATTAATACCCATGGAAACACATGAAGTGGCATGAGCAGAGGGCTTCTGTCCCGCATGGTTCTGCATGACCTTAGCACAGTTTTACTAACTTTTTAAAATCTCCTTTTGTTTCCAGATTTTTTGTGTTTTTCTCTTGTTTTATTTCATTTGGTTTTGCCTTATGATATTTTTGTGATAAATATTCTTGACCACAGTTATTTTGTGTGTTGTTTTTAGCACTTTCATGCTCTTGTTTGTGGAGTGAATTTTTTTCCTTTTTACCTATTTTATGGATGAAATATATTTTAGTACTAGGGATGTGACTAGGATACCTGCAGTGATAATGCTTGTAGTTGAAAACTTTATTTGTATTAGATTTTTTTTCATGCATTTTTTAAAACCTCTAGAATCCAGCAAGGTAGATAGGACATGCAACAACAAAGTATAGATTTACATTGGAAAATATATATCTGATGCTGGCAGATGTTTACTCTGTTTTACTGTCATTCTAGTCATATCCTGTTGAGAAAGTTTTGTATTTTGAGGCTAAGATGTGGTAGATAGTTCACTGTGAGAAACTGTAAATCTTAGATTTTAAAAGCTGATTTTTTTTTTCTATTTGTATAGTTCTAGGTTTATGTAGTACTTGATGTCAACCACAGTGTTCAATATGTCATACTTATCAAATTTCATGGTCAATAATCTAGATTCATATAAAACAGAATATAATTTCTATTCTATCTTGAGTAAGGAAACAACCTTAACACTCCCATCCTCCCGCAAGGTTACCCTGGTGGTCGTCACTTGAGTGAGCGCGACCTGGCATCAAAAGTCCTCCGCGAACACAACCAGGAACCCCCTGCACAGTCCCTTCTCCATCAGGCTCCCCGTATGCAAGCGTCAAAATCAGTCCCCTCATTAAATAGTGAGTGTATTTACTTTCAGTCTTTGTGCATAAGAATTTAACTCTGATCATTTGTTTGTATTCACCTTTTCAGATTTCCATTGCATTTTGAACATTGGATTGCTCTTTGCAGGTGAAGCTGGTAGTAGTGTTGGGGGAAAACCAGCATCATTGGAGGTCTTCAACCCTTCGTACTCTCGCACCTCCTCAAACACCTCTTTGTCTCAGCCTCAGAACCCACACTTCCCTCACCATCCCCACCAGCACCCTCAACAGCAGCAGCAACACCAGCAGCAGCACCAGCAACCACCAGTTCGCTCAAGGTTAGTTGTTTATTGTATTTGTCTCCATTTTTATTCCTTGTGAAGCATATGTCATATTATAGCTATAGTCTGTAGGAACTGCAATTTGCTAACTGATCCAACCTCGGCAGGTCAACTCAAAATCTCAGTGATGGAAGTTACCCAGCCCTTGTGGGTCGGCACCCGAGCAACCCAAGTCTTGTGGTGGAGGAGGAACGCTACTACCAGAACGTGAACTTCCACCAGGGTCCTCAGGATCCTCGTATGGGCTCAACACGTACTCGTCCCAGCCAGCCATTGCCCATGGGGTCCCCTGCCTCCCAGGGACCTCCTGATCAAATGCGCCCCGACCACCCACGACACGAGCCACGTGGCGAGCGACCAGCTTCAGCCTTCATGCAGCGTGAAGACATGGTGCCACAGAGGGCAGAAATGACCAGACCTGCTTCACAACGTGATATCCGCGCTGATGCAAAGATGATGGAGATGACAGAAGAGGTGCGTCGGAGAGAGGAGCGCATGCGCCTCAACGGCCACCCACCTGCATCTCAGCCACAGCGGACAGGGCCACAGCAGGCTCATCGCGTGCCAAACGCCTTCTCCCCAGAGGGCTTTAATGGGCCCCAGGGTTTTCCAGGCCAGCACCCAGGCTATCACCCAGCCACAGCCCAGCCCATCAGCCCTCAGGGGACCATGGCAGGACTCCAACAGCAACCCCAGCATGCTCACCCTCAGTACGCTGGTCACCCACAGGGCTTCCCGGGTGGCAAGTTCCCCCCTCCAACTGCTCCCAAGCCAAAATCACAAGTACCTCAGGGACCTCTTTCTCCTGACGCTCCCGAGAAACCCATGCGGCAGTATGGGTATGATGGCATCACTATGGATGGCCCCCCCAGGCCTCCACCACCAGAGGATGGATACCGTGACTCTCCTCCCCCTCCCCCTCCACCAACTTCCACACACCCTCTCCTGCAGACGGGTCGTCCCGCCTCCAATGTTGGCTACAACATGAACTCTGGACAGGGGAACAAGTCTGTTTTCAACAAGACTAGCCCATGGGACAGGGAAGAGAAGGAAAGGGTGAGTACAAGAATTATTTTCTGGATTAAAAAGAGGTTGCATTTAATAATTATGCAAGCATAACAGTTTTTATGATTGTAATTTATTGCATTTATCACAAACTATTTACTAAAAGTATATGTATATGTATATGTGTGTATATATAATGTATATGTATATATAGATTTGGGGGGGTATATGTTTACTCAGTCTTCTGAAATACTTCAGTAGAATAGTCTGATAATATATATATATTTTTTTTTTGCCTATGTAGAATGATCGTCGACGCCGTGAAGCTGTGCGACACTGGCGGGATGAACAGATCTCCTCCCTGGAGGGAATAGAAAATCGTACATCCCAGCAGGAAGAAAGACTTCGCACTCTGAGGCTTGAAAAGGAGTTCCAACGCCGTGCAGAAGAAATGAACAATGATGATGATGATGAGGATGAAGACGAAGATGAGGATGTGGAGGATCGCGAGAATCACAGAGAAAATGAGGATGATCTAAAATATAACCATGAGAATAATGCATCAAGGGAGTACAATAAGCTCCCAGGAAATGCTCCTCTTATCACCAGTGGGCAAGAGCCACGCATGAATGGTGGAGGTCCCGTGGATGAGGAACGAGCAAGGAAGGTGGACGAGATCCGTCGGAAACAGCAGGAGCTTGAAGCTGCCAGTGAGGTGGAAGAGCGACTCCTGCGCGAAGCCCAAAGGCGACAGCAGGAGGAGCAGCTGAGACGCTTCCAGTTGCAGCAAGAGCAGCCACATCGGCAGCAGCAGCAACAACAGCAACAGCAACAACAACAGCAGCAGCAGCAACATTCACATTACCAGCACCAGCATCATGCCACTCAGAGGCTGGACACTCTGGTTGGATCTCCATTCCAAACCCAGTACAGCAATGGTCCCGTTAATGGCTCTCGAAATCTCGGTGGCTACCCTGAACACAACCAGAGCACAGATAGCAGCCACGGCATGGACATGCTTGTTCCAGGAGCTCAGCACAGTCCAGTGCCTCCTGAGCGAGGGTCATCCTATAGCATAATGCAGCAGCAATCACAACACTCCTCGAACAATAATCGACAAAAGGGTCCCGACGGTCCTCCCACTACAATAAAACGTGTCCAGTTCTCCGAGACAACAACCATGGACACCCACATCACTTATGATAACAATGCAAACCAGGAGAAGACCCCAAGGCAAGATCCTGATGTAAGTATCAATCACTACAGTGCATTTGTGTAGATAAAATATGAATGGGTTATTTTGTATGCTTTAACAAAGAACTTGGAAGTAAAATTATGATCTTCTCTGTTTCCAAGCACATCAGATCATATATTCAGAAGGCAAGTATCTTTTAGATATAGATATTGCTTCTTGCACTTGTTTCTGCCAAGTAGAAACTTGCTCTCTAGGTGTAATAACATTTTGAAACCATTCATTACTGTTTTAACTTGTGCAATTTGTAATGAATTTTGTTGATTACAGAATTTTATCAATGAAGCAGAGACTCTTCTTAATTCATCTCCAAACCGCACTGGTGGAACACCAGGTGTCATTGGTGCTCAGGAAGTGTACAGGTGAGTGACCAAAAATTATCAACACTTTTTCTTGCTCTACAGTTATATGTTAAGAATGATACATGAGTTTTTATTTACACGTATTAAGCCAAGGCACCAGTGTATGATTGTTATGAAGCTACCCTCAAAAAGGCTCAATTTGATTATTTTTATTTATTCAGAGTGAATTGAAACATGTTATCACATGTTGAATACCTCTGGGAGTGCCATACCTAATACAAACCTCTAATTTTCACCAGGGATCCTCGTTGGCGCCGCCTGCAAGAGAAGCAAGCGCAGCAAGCAGCAGCCAAGACCCCTGGCCCTGAGAAACTCTCCTTCAAGGAAAAGATGAAAATGTTTGCTATGGAAACTGGCGAGGCTGAAACACCCAAAGACAAAGTAAAAATCAGCCGTGCTCAGAGAGACATTGAACACTGAGGAAAAGAAACACATTAATGGCTGTTACTTGATGTACCAGTGAGAGACAGTCTAAGGTCACAGTGGTTCTCAGTTTACATAAGACAAACGTTCT
>NW_028234407.1:38036097-38066097 GCF_977035675.1 Penaeus japonicus | reverse complement strand
ACTGATGTTTGCAGCCTGACGGAATCTCGTAATATAAAAAAAGCTCTGTAGACAGCGTCCAAGCTTCCTTTTTTTTTTTTTTTTCTTTTACTCTTTTTCTCCTTCCATCAACGGAAAATAATGCCCTGGAGCTAAATACTGTTGACAAAGAAGTATCCACCACTTATTGCACCGACAGGAATAAAGCACAAGGAAAATACTGTGATATCTAACATGGGTTAAAGAAGCAGCATCATGGCGGCACCAGATGCGACCTGTGCTCAGAACTGCTAGATCACAGGGACAGCACAGCAACCACTATTGAGCACCAAAGTGTTTGCAACGATGGGCGTCTGGAGGCAGTAGAAAGCAGAACAGTCAACTGAGTCCAGCTGCCTTGCTCACAAGGGATTATGGTTCTCATCCTAAGTACGTATGGAGTGAAAAGAATACAATTAATGGCAGCTGGGTTTGGTCCGTTATGACAGAGTGTGGCTAACTTAAACTACAAAAATGAATATCTAAATGTGGAGCTTTCAGTTCACGGAATGTGTGGTGGTTCACTTGGGACAACTGCACAGAAATTATAAATTTAACTATAATAATGATAATAATAATAATAATTATTATAATAATAACAATAATAATAATAATAAATCCAACAAATGATATCTGAGACTACAATATAAACCTAATTCTCACAACATCATAAACAACACATTAGGCAGCACATAATATTAAGCAAAGGTTTTGTGCTCAAAATACAATTTGGGAAGCAGGGATTTTTCCTTACCTATTAATTATCTTTTTTTTTTTTTTCTTTTTCTTGCACAGTAAGTCAGCACCTTATTTAAGTCTTCAATGAGAGTAAAAGGGTACATCCTGTTGTGAAGGTAACCATACCGCACCCACAAGACCATAGGGAATCATGAAAATCTCTCACTACATACCAGTTTTGTAGGTTTACGACAATACATTTCATAATACTATGACTATGCTAGTATTTTGGATCTTTCCTACAGAGCAATCTTTTTTTTATTTTTGTATGTGAAAGAAAGCATTTTGTATAAAAAGCCTAAACCTCTAATATCAAACAATCAATCTGCTGGACACTTGTCCATTAACAGATTTTAAATGTACCTTTATACTCTCATTTGATTATAAAAAATTCACTAATAATGAAAAAAAGAATCAGACCCTGCTTGTTGAAGCCTACAGGCTAAATTTTACCATAATATACTTTGGCCACACATCAAGTGTGCAACAACATCTGCACCTTTACCCTTCTCTGAACACGATATGGAAAGAAATCGAGGTTTTCTGTGTTTTGCGGTCGCTGACAGTCCATCTGCAGCAGCCACATAACGCCTGCCTGCTTCACATGTGGGTCTTGGTCATTTACCGCAGGATCCGTCCAGCTATGTTTCTTCCACAGAAATTTTTAAAAACCTGAAGATAGAAGTTGTCTCTGGGTTACCGCTCTGAGTTGGGGGCCACAAAGTGGTGCAAGCCGATGGCAGCGATGGCGCAGAAGATGGAGAAGACAAGAAGGATGGCAAACGCCTTGTTCTGGTCACTCAGCCTGTGCCAGTGTAGCCCCGTGTCCTGGAAAAGTTAATTACATGACATTCTGTTTTGAAAAAGTGGAACATTATCACCACAGTGTAGAATGATGATAATGAAATAGTTAAAATAATGTGTACATACTACATGTACACTACTTGTGACATAAATGATAATTTGTGTATGTTGTGTGTGAGAACAAAGAAGTAATTGTTAAAAACTGGTAGCATTATTTTCAAAACTGAAGTATAAAAGTAATAATAGTACTTTTGATGATTCTATGAAACCACTTTCTTCAAACTAATGATAAACTTTTCAATGTCACAAAAAAATGTGCAAAACTTGGCTAAATAATTTGCCCTTTAAATACAACCAAAGAAAATATTGTAATGTATATAACATATCAAGTAATTCTTTGCTTTTTCCTTTCACAATAACCACTATGGAAACCCTTTTCTTTTCAATTATTATGCAAAGAAACAGGAAATACACATAAGTATGGACATGCAAAATTACCTACAACTACTTTTGACACTGCCTTCAACAATGCTGGACTGCAATGTGTAAGAATATTAAGCAAAGAATATTAAATGGTTTACTAATAACAGACTATTGATCTTTTTCAGAACAGACATCTTAAATTAATATTTACATATTTGCCTATTTCCTAGTTGATACAAAATTCCTTTAACAAGGAGAAGGGTAAGTTTAGTAAAAATATTTCATAATCATCCTTATAGCAATACATAACCCCTTCACAATTTACAAACCTGTGTTGGATTCGTAGACGTCTTCATGGTGGTGACAGGTGGAGGTTTGGGAGTATTGAACAGCATGGGAGAAGAGTAAGCACCAGCCATCTTCTCTCCATCACTGCAGACACGAACCCCGCACACACGGACAAAGTATCCACTGTGGGGTTCCAGATCCCTCAACTCATATGAGGTTTCGCTGCCAGTGAAGACCTGTTGGCAATGGGTTTGCTAAATATGTTGTTTACACACAAAAAGAGAAAACAATTTCAAAATGATTTCAGAGCATTATTGCAAAAGGAAACGGTAATTCATCTTCTAACCGTAGAGTAGTCCTGGTCCTTCCCTGCCTGTAGCACCTGCAGACGATACATAATCGAGTCCTCCCCTGGGCATCGCACACTGCACCACTCAACCAGATGGTTTCCGTCTGCAACCTCTGTCACCCGTGGAGCTGGGACGAAAAGAAATCAAGATAATTTTATTCTAAATGTTTTTGAATTCCAGATCAGGATTCTAGCATATCTGAAGTTGGAGATTATTTTTTTTGCATTCCAAATGTGTACCTTCTAAGGACTTTGTGAATTGAGACACCTAGCAAAACGCAATCTTACAAAAGCCATTCATGTAAAACAAGGAGCCAATTCACCTTTGGGTGGTGGTGGTGGGGCCTTGGTTGTGCGCAGCTCAACCACAGGAGAATAGGGGCCCACACCAGCTTCATTGTTTGCGCAGATCCGAAGGCGGTAAAGGGTATTCTCCTCCAGCCGAACAACCTTGAAGTTCTGGTTTGTCCCATTATACACCTGATAGAACCTGCAATATCCAAATTACAACATTAGCACAATAATGACAAAAATAAAGAATAATGATGAAGGATGATAACCATTACAATAACACATAATTAATGCATACACTAGATGTAAATCTAAATCATCAACAACATCCATCATCCCCCTTCCCCCTTAAACACACTTACTCTGTGGTATGGCTATGAGGATTAGGAAACTCCATCTGCAGGGAATACACCAAAAGGTCTGAATTGCGTCCGTCACCCCACTTGAGCCGCAGAGAGTTGTAGGACGCCCTCACAAGCTCGATGGTAGGAGGTGTGGGAGGGTGGGGCCTTGTGGTGACTTTGTGCACTGTGCTCAGACCTCCAGGACCGACGCTGTTGATGGCCTGAATCCGCACTCTGGAGATGAGAGAAATATTGCAATGATTTTTAAAAGTAAATTCCTGTATTTTGCAGGACTAATTATGAGAAAATTATTTAAGCAGGTGGAGAAAAAGAAAGAAAAGAAAAACAAAAACAATAAAGCAAGAACAGAAAAAAATGATGAAAGAGGAGAAATACAATATGAGGAGAGAACACAAGTAGCACTCCAATTGTGATCCTCTATGACTCACTTGTATAAAGTCTCTGGCATGAGGTCTTCAATAGTGTATTCGGTCTCTGGCCCAGGTGTGGTGATGGTGCGATCTCCAATCTCAATCACATAGTGCGTGATGGGGTCCCCATGGTTGGCAGGCTCTCCCCACAAGAGAGTCATGGATGTAGCTGCTGGAGAGGAGGAGATATATGCCACAGGCGCAGGTGGGGCAGCAGGTGTTGTAACAGTCGAGATGGATGACCAAGGGCCCACTCCAGCGCTGTTGCTGCATGACACTCTGCAACCAAAAAATAATTTATTATTGCTGTTCATGTGTGCTATGTTTTGGAATGAGCTGAAGAAACTACTTTGCCTTGGAATTATATAATATGAATAAATGATAATTTAGATTCCCCTAGAAATGATCTAGTCCCTAGTTTGCATGCCAATATCTTACAGATCTACCCTTCAATCTCTCCATGGTTACTTCTTGGTCATAATTAGTTGTTTAACCCATCCCCGACGGGGGAATTCTAGCCCTGAATGTCCAAATGCCGGGGCGTTCGAATTATTAGGCCTAAATCAATTGAATGGCTGGCACAATACTGTGTCGCCCGGCCACTGGGCTTTTGAATGCGCGGTACACATGCTGTACCACCCGTCCAGAGAGGGTTAATGAAAAAGTTTGAACCAGGCTTATCAAAATTTATGTTATATGCAGCTCAATAGTTAACCTTCTTGCAGGTCAAAAGGTATATTAACCCATTCCCACCAAGGCTATTCCGGCTCTAAAGGGTCAGAATGCCGGGGTTTTCAAACGCACAAGCCTAATGCCTCGGGATTCTTGGGCGCACTAGCCACGAGCGAGTGCTGTAAACCCGCTCACCCAGCGCGCTAGCCTTGACCAAATATCTCGTCGCCAGCGTCTGACCCAAAAGCCAATGAATGCGATAGCAAGTCAACTGGCGCAAATGGGTTAAAAGTACATCTGTTTTCTAAATTCATGTTGAATGGACCATATCATAAAGCTTAAGAAAACAACTTTACCTAAAGGCATAGGTGGTAGCTGGAGCCAAGTTGCGCACTTCAGCGGTTGGTGCAGACCCAGTGTAGGCATTGTTAAATGTCAAATCAGACTCAGGGTCACCACATGTTGATGATGATTCTGAGGATTCTGCATGTGGACATGAGACCTGAAATGAAGAAGAGCAAACTTTGAAGTGTGCTTGAGGTGAGATTCCTGGGATCTACCAAAATATGAAAACCTAGAAAAATATAAAAAACATTACAGATACTATCACTCTTATGTGCGGTATTGAGGAGAAAAAAATTGCTTGTTAGATCATTAAATGAAAAATAACAACCAGAACTCTCTAAATTACCTCTGCAACTTGAACGCTGTACTGCTCAATGGCAGCTCCATTGTTTATGGGTTCCTCCCAGGCCAAGTGGACAGAGTGTGGGCCTCGACAAGCCAGGTGTAGGGAGTGAGGCGCATCGGGTGGGCCAGCACCACTCACCACCTCCAAGGGCTCTGACCAAGGCCCCGGACCCATTCGATTTACACAACGCACGAGGAAGATGTAGGGTCGGCCTGGTAGTAGGCTAAGTGGGGAAGAACGAGAGGGATGAGATATTTCAATCAAATATGGATTTTGCTGAACTCATTTTCATATACAAACAAGAACACAATCAACAGTGACAGAATAAAACAAAGCTTGAAGATCTTGTCTCTTGGGACTGACCTTGCAACAGTGCACTCTAGGTCTCGGCCGCAGTACACCTGCCTTCTCTCGTTGTCAGGTGCTGTCATCTCCACTTGGAACTCTGTGACAGGGGCTCCACCATTGTAATCTGGATGGGCTGGAAAAGCAATAAACCAAATATATTTCAACTCAAACAAAAAAAAAAAACACTCGTTAACTAAAAAGTGATCTTAAGCCTCATTTTTAAACAACTACTACCAATTCTAACACATCACTGGCTTACTAAGTTCACTTGATTGCCCACACAGCTATGAACAGCCATCAAGATTTTTTTTATATGAAAAACATCTACCTATCACTAAATTTGAATATTAACTGTTTGGATAACTGGCAGACAGATAGTCTGGAATACTTCATCAAACATCAACATATTGCAATAATAGAAGAATCTGTGCCAAATTCATAGTGTTTTCAGTGCAAAAGGTAACAGGTTTCAGCATCATACCATCCTTATATGCGTCTTTCATTAAGTATACATAATCCTAGCATTTTTTTCTACCAACATAAATCTTTTATTACCACTGGAAAATGACACTGCAGTGGAAATTCATGAAAACATAAAGATTATTTTGTATTCCTACTGTCTAATTTCTGTTAAAGGGTGTGATCTTTTCATGGCAAAAGAACTTTAATCATATCACGATATTCTGATATATCTATCTATTTATCTATATTTTATGATAAGAAAATCAACGTAAATAAAAATATTGACACACGTAACCAGACCGACAGGCATGACACATACCCCATTTTAGCTGCAGCATGGAAGCCTTAGGTTTCCCCAACACGTGAGGAGGCTGGCAGATGCCTGGGTGCACTGCCTCCGTGGTCAACACCGCCGTTTCACTCCAATCACTCAGGCCGCCTAAACTTATGCATAAAACACGTACTTGGTAGCTCTTCCCCGGTTCGAGGTTGCAACATTCAAACTCAGTGTCTTTCCCAGAGTAAATGAGCTCAAAACCTGGAATATTTGAGTGAGACAGGAATTTTTTGTTGGCACAAGCACTTCAATTTGGTGCAGAGGCTATTTATATCTTTTCAGCACAAATGAATTTACCATAATCTTTTATCAAAAGAATAAAAAAGAGACTCGTGTGTCCATTATTGTCTAAAAAGCACATTTTGTGAGAAATGAGATATCCTTCTTATCTAAAACAAAGAGCACAAAAAACGTACCACTGCCTCTGTCGATTTCTAGCCTGTAATCCGTCACTGTAGAGCCCCCATGGTCAGCAGGAGGTGACCAAGTTAACAACAACTTGCTCGATTTGGGTCGACCTTTCACACTCACAGTAGTGGGTGGTTTTGGGCGGTCAGGCAGTGTGCGGTAACAAACAATATCGGAAGGATGTGATGTACCTTCATCATTGTGGGAAAACAGCTGCCAAAGAGATCATATGTAAAATAAAAATGAAGGGATTTATGTATTCTTCACATACATATAAACAAATATAAAGTAATAGTAACAATTACATAAGATACAACAGGTTATGATTGCACTGCCCTTACCCTAAACTTGTAGTCTGCATTTCTTCTGAGGCCTTGACACTCGTATTTTGTGTCAGTGCCATTATACACTGGGCGAAAGCCATATCCATTCAGTGAATCTTCCATCTGAAGGGTAAAGCTTTCCTCAAGGGGTTGTTTAGACCATCCTAGACTAAGAGAATTTATACACGCTTGCTCTAGGCTGGGTGGGGAAGGCTGTGAGGGCGCCACGCCACTTGTGAATGCCACTGCCTCTGGGCTGAAGTCACTGAAGGGTAAAGAGTTGGGTAAGCAAAAGGAAATAATGAACAAAATAAATACATAAACAATATGCAGCCAGTTATACCCTTTTCTGTCTTCAGAAGCATATTGTTTCAGTCTCTAGAAAATCTTTATACCTCTGTCCAAGATCATTAACAGCAGCCAGACGGACATGGTAGCGAGTGTTAGGGGTGAGTTTGGTGATGGAGTGTTGTTTTCCTCGCCCTCTGAACACCTCCTCCCATTTCCCTCCGCTGCCTCCATACAACTCCAGAACAAAAGCTGTCACCCTTGACCCATTCTCCTTGACAGCACTCCATCTGTAAGAGGAGTGAAGGAATCCTGTGATTTGTCCACACTCGAAGGAACTCTTAAATATTAAATATCACTTTTTTATCTACATACAAAAAGTATCAAGTAAACTCTATTCTATATTATTTTCCAATCACTGTAGTTAGCAAATTCAGTTTAGTAATTTCTTAACTGTTAACCCATTCATGCCAAGCTGATTATTTGCCTAATGCTGCTCCCGTTGTGAAGATAATAAGCGCACACAGCCTCCACATGCTAGATCTATCACGACATGATACTGCGCTACACTTCTCAGAGCACCCTACAGCCGCCTGATTTGACAGGATACCGAGTGCCCCCCACCCCCACCCCTCTCTCTCTCTCTCTCTCTATTTCTATTTCTCTCTCTCTCTCTTTGATAAATCGAGAACAATGTGTCTAAACAAATGGAAGTGCAATGAGTATATCCATAAGTAACTATGTAAAATGTGTATTCAAAGGGAGAGATCATGATGCAATAGGACATCATCTCGCAGGAGCGAAATATTCCCGAGATGATGGCACGGCATCTGGCGTGAATGGGTTAATGGATGACAAAAATCAAACTTGAATCTATTCTCTGCCATAAACTGACATACAACCTTTTTTTCTTGTCACTAGCATTGTTCTGTTATAAAAAAAATTATCAATGTAATAAAGATAATAAGACTGACACATACCTGAATTGTAAAGACGTTTTCGTTTTATATGAAAGCCTAGGTTGCTGTGGAGTGTCTGGCACAGTAGAATGAGTATGGAATGGAGTCACATTTGTTGGATCACCACGCACACCACCACACACACATTGCAGGCTGGAAGAAATAAGAGATTTTGCAACAAAACATTTTGACATGGAAAACATGTAACATATATTTTAGATAACATATTTAAGCTATCTTCATATCATATTCATTGGTAACACATCTGGCAGGTTTACCGTCTGCTAAGAACAAATGAAACTCACTAGACCCTATATTCTGTGGCCGGTTTAAGCCCACTAATGGTAAGTTGTGTGGCAGCAATGGACTTGTGCAGGCTGTTGTTTAGGAAGACCTCATAGAGGAGCTCTGAGACTGGTATCTCCTCCTGCTGTTGGTTACTTAGCTCTGGTGCTGACCACTGGAGAACAGCTTCAAAGGGGGTCAAGTTTATCACCTGCAGAAAAGGGAAAAAAAACAATAAAGAAAAACATATGTAAACAGATTCAGCTTCACCAAAAGGCAGAAGCTCACACAAGTAAAACAATATCAGAGCAAAATGCATGATAGACTGTCAGGAGCATACCTTGGGGGGTTTAACCTGAGAGAGGAGGAGGTGGAGGTTGTTTCTGGGATCCTCACCATCCTCAGCATGGATCTCTTCATCTCCGGCAATCTTCCGTGGCAGTAGTTCTGTAGATTGATGAAAAAACCTCAGTATAAATAATCATAATGTAAGCAAGCGTATACGGTAAACCCTTATTTCACACTGGGGTTAAATTTCTAAAACCATGTAGTTTGATGAAATCTGCAAGTGCTACTGTGTGAAATGTATAATATGCGTGCGTTTACTGTTAATAACAACTATGTAAATAAATACTGTCCCCTTGAAATATCATGATGCACCCAAGGTGAGAGTACATGAGCTGCTCCCCCTCTTTCTGCAGGTAATCTTGCAAAGTATAAATCACTAAAATGTGTAAAGGGAACACTCAATGATGAAGATATTCCACTGACTGCTCAAAGTATCAGTAAAGGATTTAATAAGTGCCTCTCCCAATCATTACCTTGCAAGCCCTGCCCCAGTATGGGTACATAAGGCTACCTGCCAGACCCTTGGTTAAACAAGTGAGTGACTGGCAGATAAGTTTTTTCTTACTTTAGATATAGCTTATGAGCACTCTATCTAGAATGGTAAGGATGTTTGGAGGAGACTGTCCATCCATTAACAGCATGAATCAAAATCTCACTCCTAGCTTTCAAACCTTCAAGCAAGCGAGTTGTGACTGTGGTGCGCAAACAACAGTCATCCATGTTAATTGGGCATAGCAATCTGCATAAGTAATGATCAGGGCAACTGGATATCTTCCCCCCCCCCACCCATAAAAGACGGTTTGTTCACTTTGAATGTTAGTTGACTAGCTGTAATGATTGTATTGATTAATCAACCAAGGTTTTACAACATTTATGAACCATGATCCACTTTCCTTTGATGTTCAAAAGAAGAGCTCTATATCTCACCCTAGAATCAAAATCAATAGTTATGTCCTGAAATGACTTAAATGGCTCCAAAGAATAAATCCCGATAAAGCAAAACCTGCTTCCATACCTTTCTTCGGGGATAAGGGAGGGGTGCTGTGTAGGCTGCTTGATCCAGACTTGTTGACATGTTGGTGCTGCGGTTGTCGCTGGTAATACTTTCGAGGTTTTTCATACTGGCGCATGTGCCGCTCTGACTTCTGGGTGTAGTGAGGTGGTGGCGAGGCTAGAGGAGAATGATGATTTGACATAATGATGAGACAAATACAAAATACACAAAATAATTTTGGCATAATCCTTGATTAAAATTCCATATGTATTCTAACATCGTAATAATAATAATAATTTTTTTAAATATTGAACAACAGTAATAAAGAAAAAATAATTACAATAATAATGTTAATAATACAAATTACCCATATAAGAATCAAAGTAATAACAATAACAAATATAAAACAAATGCCCATACCTTGTGTCAGAGGCGGAGACACCACAGGGGAGTATTGTGGTGGTGGTTGATATGGGGGCACGTAGCCCTGGGGAGGAGGTCCCGCGGGTGGGGGTCCAAAGAACTGGGGTGGGCCTTGTCCTGCATTTGGACCCTGACAAGAAAAGCAAAGAATTTGATAAGATACTGGTCAGTCTTCATATGGTTTATCTTTGACAAAACTAGACTAGGCGAGACATTCCTCTCGGCAATTACAGGAAGTTCATCCGTATTAGTCAAAGGTTGACGAAATACGGCTATTTGCATTTACATACAAACAAACTTCTCTGTCTAAATTCCTATAGCTTCATTTCATCTTTAATCTAACCTTTCCAAAGCTTCTACTTTCTAAAATCATTAAACCTTTCACCAGATACAAGCTATCAAAATGAAAGCTTACAATATTTTCCCTCCAATCTAAAATTCACAACATTAGTGCTCTCTTATTTCACTCAAATCTCGCAGTTCTTTCCTTTACTCTCTACCTCTCCTTCTATCAACAGTAAGATGCAGAAAGACTCTTTAAAACAAATATGAGTAACCATCAGAAAAAACAAACAAACAAACAAAGACTGTTGCCCAGACATAACTGCACCACACTCAGGTTTGAACAGTTCCCTTGGCTCGGGAGAATCTATGATGTGCAGAATGAAATAAGAATGAAATAAGAGAAGCAAAGAAACTATTGGTAACCCACAAACAAACATTCAGCATGTGGGAAAAAGAAAAAAAGAAAAAAAATATAGCAACAATACTACTACTACTATGATAATTATAATTTTCATGAAAATTATAATAAAAAAAAGGAAATATAATAACACTAAAAATATATCATAACATAACAAAATAAAACCAGAATCACCATCTTAACAATTTATTACAAGTGATAGGGAGAGGGACAGAGGGAAAAACTAAGGCGGCTAAAACAACATCAAAAGATCCAGAAAAAAAAGGAAGTCATAAAGCACAATGATAATAACATGTAACAATGTGTAAAAGGAAAAACCCCAAGCAAGGTTCAACCACCTGTACCATCACAAAAGCATCAACCAAATCAAAAGGTCTCTCAACAGTGCATGTGCACATGTACATATTCATATACATGACAATCCACACACACACACACAATCATGTTTTACAGCAAGAAGCTTTGGCCAAGTCCACTATACTGTCCTATTACACATACCACCAGCATGAATGTGGTCACTTGACCATCGGGACCCTTCACTCGCAAGACCATGGGTGGCGACGGCTTACTGGTGCCAGTCGTTCCTGTGATGCCAGATGCACTGCCTTCAGCTGCTGATTCAGTAGTCTCTTCCTTTTGGTTACTTTTTCCTCCTCCATTTCTCTTTGTCTTCTTTTTGGGTGTGGTCTGTGATCTTTGTGAGGTCTCAGTGGCAGAATTAGTGGTCTGGAGAGAGACAGTGCTTGGACTGTAGCTCTGGGAAATCATAGGACCTGCCGCCACAGTTTGGATGGTTTCACTCCTGCTTTTTACTGTTCGTGATGCCTCAGAACTGGTTGCTGCAATCGGTGTATGCTCAGTACTGTGATCATTGGGTTTAGTGGTATTAGCTCCTCCACTTTTGGCCTGCCAGGCCTCCAACTCAGCACTTGCAATCAAAGAGTCTTTCGAGTTTACAGTTGCAGTCTGAAAGGACCCTGAGACAGCAGTTTTGGGCTTGGAGTTTGCTATAGTAGCCTGAGTGGAGTCTGGGTCAGCAACGTCGTGTGTGGTCTCAAAATCATCAGTAATAGTCTGGGAAATATCACCTGTGGTCTGAGAGTCAGCAGACATGACCTTCGAGAGCCGAGTCTCTTCGGCCGAGAACTGGGAGGTCACCGCGCCGGGGTCAGTGGCATGTGAGGCAGGCGAGACAGCAGAGTCCTTGTCCGGCGCCTGCTCTTGACCCTTGCTAAGTACCATTTTAGAGGTGTTGACAGTTTCCCCTCCTGCTTGAACGTTCTACTTGGCCTGGCGTCCTTGAGCCAGCTGGCTCAGACCCTAGCTATCTGTTCCTCCTTGTCTGAGGCTGTTCTTCTCGACCTCCTGTCTCCTGTTGCTCCGTCCTTGCAACAGCTGGTTTTCTCCTCTCAACCTCCTGTCAGACCAGCTGTCTTCTTGCTCTTCAGTCGCTCCTGATAGTTCATTCATCCACACCATCTGGAGGCCAAGACGCCTTGCCACCAGGCGCATGTGGTGGCTGACGTCTGCTATCCCAGATGTGAGTCGTATTCGCCAGGCCCGGGAAGATTCTCTCTCTCTCTCTCTCTCTCTCTCTCTCTCTCTCTCTCTCTCTCTCTCTCTCTCTCTCTCTCTCTCTCTCTCTCTCTCTCTCTCTCCTCTCTAATGGCGAGCCGATGTTGATATTTGCCGTTTGCGTCTTCGATAACGTGGAACTCTCACCACCTTCGCGATCTCGTCACTCGCCCAAGTTCATTTAACGCAAACAAACAGCAAAACGTGGCCTTCAGAGAGAAAAAAAGGTTATCATAAACACCTCAATCCATTTGAGTTTTCACCCCCTCGCCCTCACCAACCCTTAATTCCCCAATACTCGATCATCACCGCGTGTAAGACCCTCGGAACGGAATCTGACCCCGACGGCGAAAGCTAATCAGCGCCCTCCGTAATAACTCCGCCTCCATCACTACTCTTACTGTCACACATTAATATTTCAAACCCTCGTCATCTGCGCTCGGCAATGGCTTATTACCACCAGCTGTCGGGACGGGGAACAGCTGGACTATCATGTGCTGAAGAACGCGTCCCTTCAAAGCTGTTTAAATGAAGTAATGATAGTTCCTCTCCCCTTCCCGAGAACGACTATTCGCAGCCGTTATTTGTTCTGGGGCTACTCCAAAAGGGTGATGGATGGACGGCGCAGCACTTATCTTACTCTCGCATTGCTTAATGACTAATATCATAAACCGCATTTGAAAATCGACTACATGCGCACGTCCCCCGGCGCTGCCTGTACGTCCTGCCGTTGCATAATGATGGCTCGTGCAATGCCCTTGCTCTTCTGGCGCGCGCACGTACGCCGATTCAGGTTGGATATAAACTAGGCCTTGAGTGGATATACCTTGTACTAGATCGTCACATTACTTTTTGTGTTTAACTGTACATCCTAATCTACAAATCTAATTGTTAACGTCTAATGTATGTATATGTTGATTTATCTTTCTATTGTGGCTTTCCTCTGCTCATTCTGCAGAAAAAAAAAAAAAATATTTATAAGTCCACAGAGGAAACGTGGCAAATCGTCAGCCTGAAGTCACACTGCCAAACATGGCCGCATGTTATAAAAGAATAACACGTTTCCCAGCGTCGGACATTCAAACTTTTAAGAACGATTTCCGAAAACTATTGTGTGTGTGTGTGTGTGTGTGTGTGTGTGTGTGTGTGTGTGTGTGTGTGTGTGTGTGTGTGTGTGTGTGTGTGTGTGTGTGTGTGTAATAAATATATATATATAATAAATATGTATATATATTTATATACAAGTGTTTTCGCTTTCGCTCCTTAAATATCTCTAAATATGTACATGGCAAATATACATATTTCCAACATATAATACAATACATTCGGTAATGAGAGCACGAGAGAGCTCCCTCCAGCAAGCACTTCAACAAATTCCTAACAATTACATCCGGTTAAGACTCAGTTAACGACCTCATTAGACCAATTCAAAATTGCTTAACTTTTATTGGTACAAATCAATCCTTTAATTAGAAGTTGACTGCTAACTTGATGAGAAGAGAGTCCCTGACTCGTGTGTCTAGTTGTATGTATATGGTAATGAATGGGGAGAGACATAATAAACTTTTTCTCAAAGCCCTTTTTCTCAAAGCCCTTCTATTCATCTCGAAATCCTTAAAAAAACCAAAATTCCCATGGGGGTTACGGAGGATATCGAAGACTTGAGCGAGAATCAAATATCGCACATTTCTGGCATCGATTTCGACCACTTTTTTAAACCCTTCATCATCGCACTAAAACCTTTCCTTATCTGCTGTCTGCTTCAACCACTCGAACCAAACAATATGGTCGAATTATAAAACCACGTGCAGGCGAATTACGTTCCTCATCACACGTTGATTTAAATGATTACATGTCACTTAACATTACAGATGTCATGCACTGGATACACGACAGTTTTCCGCCTTTCAAGCACTTCACGTATACTACAAAACACTTTATTCTGTAGTTACGTTGGTTTTCTAACACCGGGCGTTAGTTTATTTCACTGCTAACGCTTCTCTAGCTAACACTCGCCCGTGATTCTTGCACCGAGTTTACAATCACGCTTCCAGGAATTTGCATTCCACACTGTAAACTGCACAAGCATGTTCCTCAACAGTTGTTTATTCAACTTGGGCGTGCTTGCCTGTACCCACGATAACACCGCCGCCCATGAACACCACCAACTTGTATATCACGAGACAAACCCACTCCTGTCGCCGTGATAATCAACAATTGGGGGAAACCGCGATCTTATGTCACTGACTAAATATTACGTGACAAGAGCAACACACAGGTAGGTAAGTCGGAATGCGGAGACGACTCGAGTCTCGCCAGATATCTCGCTCTTTTTTTTCATTCTTATCTCTACAAGGCTACCTTGCGCATGGTCGACTTCATGATCTGTTGTTTCACAAATAGGGGAGTCGACGGGATTTTTCACCGCCCCATGAAATCCCTAGGAAAAGAGCAAAAATGTACTTATAGGCGTGAAAATGCCTCGAGAAAATAGCCGTTTGCAAACCAACGTCGGGACAGGCTGTGACCGGCGCCCCGGTGACCTTCCAAGTCTTTTCCTCTTTGTGTTTCGCGTTTCCTAGACTCTCCTTTGAATTTGAAGCGTTCGCCTCACCTCACTTTTTTGTTAGGTGGCCGAGTCGGAGATATAATGCGAGAGCTACGGCAAAAAGGGTCGAAAAAATGGCCAACACACTGGCCAATGTGGCAACGTGGCATATACTACGTGTCAGAAGGGGCGGGTGGGGAGGAGGGGGGGAGGAGAGGGGGAGTCGGATTGCACTCTCAACGCAACATATTTCTCCCCATACTCTTTCTCTCGTTGTTGATTTACTGTTATTTCCCGTCACAATAGACTACAACTAGTGAATTAAGTCACGGAAAGATCAGCAACGGACCGGACAAATGAATATTTCAGTTTTGAGTGGCGTGGAAGAGGGTGTGTATGTGTGAGGGGGAGAGGGAGGGGGAGGGAGGGAGAGGAGGATATACTACACGTCATCACACACTCGCACAGCGATGCCACATTCCTCTAGCCATTTCATTTACCGTCATTTTGTTTCTTCTCTTCACTTTAATCGACACGCTAAACCATTTTCTTAACTACAAACGGCGTCATACTCTTGTAAAAAACGCGCTCTTTTCCGTTGATAGACGTAACTATCTCGTCCCCTACACTTACTCCTTCTTTTAAAAGTCCCATTAATGAACTAACTAATAACTTCTTTTTACGAATATGCTAGTTGTCTCAACATGAATGACCGGACCAATTCATGAAGTTAATCCTCGCGATTGAGCTTTCCTTCGAGCATTCCCAGGAAGCTCCTCTGCCAAGCGACGCGGAACAAAAACGGACCTTGTTCTCCCTGCACACAATAGCTCATTTCCAGCTGCAGAGAAGCCGCTACGAAATAGCCGAAAAGGCGAAGAAAATGGAGAGCAATGAACCCGACATCGCGCGAGAAATTTACTAAGATTTTATTGATTGTCTCTGTACGAGAGTTTTTCCCTCCTCGGCCGGTCCAGCCAAGTCGCTGCCGACGCGCGGAGAATTCGCGGAGATTTCCTCGCATCGATTGTACGCGGCGGGTCGGGCGGCGGGTCAGGCGGCACGGCCATCTCTCAGTCAGTCAGTCAGTCAGTCAGTCAGTCAGTCAGTCAGTCAGTCAGTCAGTCAGTCAGTCAGTCAGTCAGTCAGTCAGTCAGTCAGTCAGTCAGTCAGTCGATCTCTCAGTTTCTAGTTACATTAAAAAGTTCGAGAGAGAGAGAGAGAGAGAGAGAGAGAGAGAGAGAGAGAGAGAGAGAGAGAGAGAGAGAGAGAGAGAGAGAGAGAGAGAGAGAGAGAGAGAGTGTGAGTGAGTGTGAGTGTGAGAGTGAGTGTGAGTGTGAGTGTGAGAGTGAGTGTGAGTGTGAGTGTGAGTGAGTGTGAGTGTGAGTGTGAGTGTGAGTGTGAGTGTGAGTGTGAGAGTGAGAGTGAGAGTGAGAGTGAGTGTGAGTGTGAGAGTGAGTGTGTCAAAAACACTCAATCTCCACCGCCTGAATGCACGATTTCTTTCCATCCTCTGCCCCGTGCCCACAATCACATGCCGAACAGATTATGAATAGAACACACGAGTTTAAATTGTATACATTAGAAGTTACTTCATCTCGTATTTGCAATTTGAATTCCCAACATTTGCACGATGCGAAATGTGGCAACCTGAACCCCGAAGACTCCAATGATAAACCGAGAGCTAACGATAACCCCCCCCCCCATCCCCCATAAAAAAAAGCTTTGGCATTCCCATTTTCTCAAACAATATGGCTTGAAAAACGCCCCCCCCCTCCACCGATAATCAATACTATATTCTAAATTTGTATAAAAATTGTAAAAAAAAAAAAAAAAAAATGGAAGATCGAAGCGCTTGCAAAGACCTCAGACGCGACAGAGATATTAAAGGGGTGTGAATGGCGGATGCAGGAATATTAAAGGGGCGAGAGACTACCGCAGTGCAATGTGCAAGGGACCAGTTGCTAGAGGTAGAGAGAAAAAGAGAAACGAGGAGATGCAGGAGAGGGAGAGGGGGGGGGGGAAGAGAAACGAAGGGAGGTAGTGGGAAGGAGAGGAAGAGGGGGAGGAGGGAGGGAGAGGGAGAGGGAGAGGGAGAGGGAGAGAGAGAGAGAGAGAGAGAGAGAGAGAGAGAGAGAGAGAGAGAGAGAGAGAGAAAAGAGAAAGAGAGAGAGAGAGAGAGAGAGAGAGAGAGAGAGAGAGAGAGAGAGAGAGAGAGAGAGAGAGAGAGAGAGAGAGAGAGAGAGAGAGAGAGAGAGGGGGGGGGGGGAGGAGGAGGGAAAGGGAAAGGGAGAAAGCGATTGAGAGGGGGTAGGGTTATGCACTTCCCATCCCTAACGACTGAAAATGGAAAAATAAAAGAAGAGGCATAGCCATAGCATTAGCCATCCGAGGGAAAGCAGCACAGCACCTCCGCCAAAGTTCCCGCAGGAGTTGGCTCGGTTGTTGTTGCTAGCACGAAGGTCTGCTTTAATGACCTCATGCCATCATGACCCGCACCGCCGAGTGACCTGTTACCGGGCAGCGGTAAGACCAGAGGCCATCGAGTACACAGAGGGAGGGGGGGGAGGGGATGTTGATACACGTCTGACAGCCGCTGTGGCTATGCAGCAGCCCCGACCTCCACTGGCACTCGAGCCTCGCCGCGCGACCGCCAGCTTCAAACTCGCTCTCCGTCCGAATCTCCAAGGAGACACCGACTTCAAAGAAACATGATTTCCCTCGCTTTTCTTTCATCTCTCTCTGCTACTCGGCTCGGATTAAGTAATTCTTAACCAGACTTTCCATCTCTCCTTCTCTAACCCTGACCATATCCCTCTCCTTTCTCCTCTTCCTCTTCCTCTCCTTCCCCTCCCTCTCCTCCTTCAGCTTGTACCCAAGGTCTTCCTGTGCCCCAACAAGTTCGGAAGTACCCAGCGCGTCACAATGACGTGTGCTTGTGCACTCCGATGTGGCGGGCTGTATTTATATCGCTCGCTAAATAGCTTCCTGCTAAATCTTCAAACGTGATTGAAGTGAACCCTGGAATAGCATGGGTACATCAGACTGTACCCTGATGTACTCTGACGTTAATTTACCTACCCTACCGCATCTTGGGTGAAGCAGCAAGCAACGAAGGAGCGAAAGGAAAAGGGAGGAGAGAAGAGGAAAAGAGGAGGAGGGAGGGAGGGAAGGAGAGGAGGGAGAGAGGGGGAGGGGGAGGGAGAGGGGGAGAGGGAGAGGGAGAGGGAGAGGGGGAGGGGGGAGAGAGAGAGAGGGGGAGAAAAGAGAGAGAGAGAGAGAGAGAGAGAGAGAGAGAGAGAGAGAGAGAGAGAGAAGGGGAGGGGGAGGGACAGGGAGAGGGAGTGGGAAAAGGAGGAGGAGGAGGAGGAGAGAGAGGGAGAAAAGAGAAACGGTGGAGAGGGAAAGGGATAATGGAAGGAGAGAATGAGAAAGAAGAGAGAATCCCAGAGTGAGGCCGGGGGGGATTCCAAAAGCGATAAAGACGAAAAAAGCCGACGAGGAGAGGGCGGCGAGTAAAAGGCGATACCAGGAAGGGAAAGGCAAAAGAAGTGAGCATCGAGGCCGTCAGAGCGCCAACCCGGAGCGATGAGAACAAAACCAAACATTTGCTTGGTGAAATCAACGGGATTTTTTTATTGATATTTGTGGAGAGAAATTGCCAAGCAGCAGATACATCGGAGTGATCTTGCATCTTATCTGCCTTTCTTGAGGTAAAAAAAAAGTCGTTTCAATAAACTGTACCGATTTTTTTTTCTTATTCATCATCGTTCGCCAAAGACAGCGGCTGTTCATGACCCCAGCCGCACCCAATTTCCAAGGCATGGTTAAATAACAAAGGAGAACACGAAGAAACCCCGTATCATTGCCTTCCAAGATTCTCGAGATTCTTGAGTGTCATTATGCAATAGCAACTCAGCAAGAGACTTGTCACGCCACTAAAGTAAAAAAAAATAATAATAATAATAAAAAAAATATCATTAAAACAGCGATAAAGGACCCTTTGTAAACTTCTCCTTACTCTCT
The DNA here is from genome assembly GCF_977035675.1 of Penaeus japonicus. Classification (NCBI taxonomy): domain Eukaryota; kingdom Metazoa; phylum Arthropoda; class Malacostraca; order Decapoda; family Penaeidae; genus Penaeus; species Penaeus japonicus. The sequence goes on along the minus strand of NW_028234407.1, from coordinate 38,047,021 downwards.
CGTCGCGTGAATTTTGATCGGCTTCTTCGCTTTAAAACAAAATCTTACGTTCCTTAGGATTGCAAGTCATAGCACCAGAGAAGCAACGCACTATGCTTTTCAAATTCGCGATGATTTCCCCTCCAGGCTTTCCTTCCGTTTCTGTGTGAGGCTGCTTCTATTTTCCTCCTTTTTCCCCCTCTCTCATGTCTCTTTTCTCATGTCTCTTTCCTCATGTCTCTTTCCTCTCTCATGTCTCTTTTCTCATGTCTCTTTCCTCTCTTCTCTCTTCTCACTTATTTCTCTTCCTCATCTCTTCTCTCTTCTCTCGAGCTTTTAGTTTTAAAACAAGACCTTACGTTCCTTAGGACTGCAAGTCATAGCACTGGAGACGCGCCGCACTTTGCTCTTAAAATTCGTATCAATATTCCCGTAGGCTTTGCCTCTGTTTCCGAGTGAGCGTGTTTCCGTTGTCCTCCCCTCCCCCCCCCCCTCTCTCTCTCTCTCTCTCTCTCTCTCCCTCTCTCCCTCTCTCTCCCTCCCTCTCCCTCTCTCCCTCTCTCCCTCCCCCTCTCCCTCCCCTCTCTCTCTCTCTCTCTCTCTCTCTCTCTCTCTCTCTCTCTCTCTCTCTCTTTCTTTTTCCTTTTCCTTCCCTTTTCACTGCTGCTTAGGACTGCTCTTTTCTTTGTTCATTGTTTATTTCTTCTTGTACGTCTTCCCTTTCTCTTTCTACTACTACTATTACTGCTTTTTGGAGGAAATGGATAATATAGAACCCTAAGTAAACAACTACAGCAACAATACAGTGCAATAGATCATATGCACATGTACACGCACGCACACACACACACTGCAAACAAACAGCAACAGCAAACAGAAAAGCGGGATCACCTAACCGAGTTTTTTTCCCCCCGTGTTGTGTTCTCGACACTGGGAACGGCCTTGACTCTCTCGCTCTCTTTGCTTGCGCTTCTTTCTGCGGTCATCTCTGGTTTCTCTGTCTTTGTTTATTCTTTTGTCTCTCCTCTGTATCATCTTCTATATTGTCTCTCTCTCTCCTCTGGGACGTCTTCCCTCTTTGCCTCTGACTCTTCCATTCGTTCCTCCATTTATGGAGAAACGAACGTCTCTCTCTTTCGTCTCTCTCATTCACTCCCTCACTCACTCATTCACTCCCTCACTCATTCACTCCCTCACTCATTCACTCACGTCTCACTCACTCTCTCCCTCTCTCGTTTCACCATTTCCTTAGTGCAGCGAAGCATTCTTTTCCTAAGGACAAACACATGAATTCTGTTCCAACACCATAACATTGCTGAGGAAATGTTCTCCAAAAAGAGAAAAAAAAAGTCTCCATATTTTTTTATTACACTCATCCAGGTTCTAACTCACACGCACTCAATATCTCAAATTAACTTTATTGCTGCAGGATGTGAGTGTCACATCGGTTATTTATAAAACAGAAAAAAGAATGATGAAAAACGGTGATAACCATGCCCCTCGCAGGTGGTTATCTCCGTCTCTTTAATTGGCCGCAAATGACAGGTGAGCCGATGAAGTGGCCTGACGTCATCAGATTCAAAATGCGATCACCTGTGTCGTTCACAACGACCCCCCCTCTTTCCCCCAACGGGAATAATTCACCCCGTCTGACCGATAAAGATGAATAATCAATAACTTTGCTAATCTGAGGACGCTTTTATGGAATTCAAAATCAGAGTAATTGCCCGCGTTCATTATCTTTAACGAGCGTATCGGATATGAACTTTAGAACCACGCGAAGAATACATTTCTCAGCTTGCAAGGTTCATAGGAGCCCGGATAAGGATAAAGGGGTGTTGGTATGGGCAATGGTATGGGTCCCGTGGGCGAGGATGCGGATGAGGGTGGGTGCAATGACGTACCCACAAGAGGGAGGAGGCATGTCCGACCCAGGGCCCCCTTATGTCTTTGTTCTTCCGAGGGACCTGCGGCAGCTACGAGTAAAACGTACCCCCGTATCTATCAGATGGGAAGACAAATGAGTAGGCAGTAAAGCAACCGAAGGAGGGAAAACTAAATAAAGGTACGTTGAAAATCACTAGCTTGTAATGGCGGACCTCAGAGTATAGCACAAAATAGCTCACGCAAGATTATGCTACATTACGCAAAGACAAAGGAGTCCAGATTCAGCCGAAGCCACATCAAGGAGGCGAATCCAGAGTACACCAGGGTACATCAGGGTACGCCAGGGGAACATTAGGACAGGGAGCACGGTACACGGCGTGGGACGGGGCGTAGACCAGGGAAGGGATGGGAAGGGAAGGGAAGGAAGGGAATTCCATCGACGGAACAAAGGAAACATAGACACCTCTATCGCCAAGACTCCTTCAAGATGGACAACACTTGCTGCTTCTCAAATGAATCCGAATTTGTAGCTTTCGCTCTTTCTTTTTCACTCTTTTGTTTCCCTTCCTCTCTCCCTCCCTACTTTCCTTCCTTCCTCTCCCTACCTCGCTCCTTTCCTTCCTTCCTTCCTTCCTTCCTTCCTTCCTTCCTTCCTTCCTCTCCCTCCCTCGCTCCTTTCCTTTCCTTCCTTTCCTTCCTTCCTTCCTTCCTTCCTTCCTTCCTACCTTCCTTCCTTCCTTCCTTCCTTCCTTCCTTCCTTCCTTCCTTCCTTCCTTCCTTCCTTCCTTCCTTCCTTCCTTCCTTCCTTCCTTCCTCTCCCTCCCTCGCTCCTCTCCTTTCTTCCTCTTTCTCCTCTCTCTCACCTACCTCTCTCCCTCTCACTCTCTGTTTGTTCCATGTTATATCCGTCTCCTGTGCAATTTGCAGACTTGCTACGCCATGTGCCATATTTCCCCTGTTAACCCTTGTTACAAAGAATAAAAAAGACGACTCGGTAAAAAAAAATGACGCAACACTTCCGGTCCCATCCTTCTCCCTGTCAGTCGAGCGTCCTTCACAAACATCCTAGAACGTAACACCTGCTAACTGGGTATGTCCTGGTTCTCCTCCCTTCCCCCAGACTCCCACTCTTCCTTCTCTATCATCTCTCTCTCCCTCTTTCCTTCTCTACCTTATTCCCGTCCATCTCTCCTTCCTTCCCTCATCCCTTTATCCTTTTTCACCATCTTCTTCCCCCTCTCACTCCCTGCTGAACCTCCACCCCCTACCCTGATCCCCCTTTACCTCCACCTTCACCTCCCAACACCATACCATCCCCTCCCCTCCCCTCCTCCCCATTAACCACCTACTACCCTGCAATCCCCTCCCCCTCCCCCTCTCCCTTTCCCTTTCCCTCTCTCTCCCTCTCCTCCTCTCCCTTTCCCTTTCCCTCTCTCTCCCTCTCCTCCTCTCCCCCTTTCCCTTTCCCTTTCCCTTTCCCTTTCCCTTTCCCCTTCCCCCTCTCCTTCCCCCTCCCCCTCCCCCTCCCCCTCCCTCTCCCTCTCCCTCTCCCTCTCCCTCTCCCTCTCCCTCTCCCCTTCTCCCTCTCCCCGTGCGGCGTTCGCGCGACCGCTGCTCTCCCGGGCCCGGAACACCCACCGACTGTCGCCCCTTACGCGGGACACGTGCGTCGCCCTTTGCTCGCTGGCGTGACTGTTCGTTGACTTGCTTGTCCGTCCTTGGGTGGGTTATTGGGTCGGTCAGTCTCCGTCTCGCTTTTGGTCTCTCTCTCGTCGTTTGTCTGTGTCTGTCTGTCTGTCTGTCTATACGTCTGTCTTGCTTTCTGCCTGTCTGTCCCTCTCTCCCTCACTACATGTGCTTCCTAATGTCATATATAGGCAATAGATAAGCGTGCACGTGCGTGCTCGCGCGTGCGTGCGTTTACTGTGGCGTGTACGTGATACAAGCGGGCTGAGGGGAGGGTGTCAGGAGAGATATGAGTGTAACATGGTGGCGGTGGGGGAGGTGGGGGCAGAGAGGGAGGGAGGAGCAAGAGGAGAGAGAGGGGAGGTGGGATAGGGGGTTGGGGGGTGAGGGAGAGAGGGGAAGAGGTAGAGGTAGAGACAGGGGAGGGAGGGTGGAGGGCTGGCGAGCGCGTTCACCCTCTGTTTACATCCACGCCTGGTAACCACATCAGTGCCCTCCTCCCATTCCCTTGGCGGTAACTTCTACTCCGTTGAAAGCAGGACAAGTGCGCAGAAATGGCGGTTCTTTGTTGCACTTCTCCCGAGTCCTTTAGCACAATCTTGCAAGTGTGAGTGTGTGTGTGACGTGAGGGTGGGAGGGGGGTCGCACAGGACTCGTTCACGGGACGACCTCGCGGATTCACGTGGCAGCGCCTCCCAATATCCGAAGCCGAGGTCAGAGACTCGAGTAAGGGACTGGACACATGTCCCGTGTGTTAGGTAAACAAGCGAGAGACGATCAAGAAGAAGGAGGAGGAGGAGGAGGAGGAGGAGGAGGAGGAGTAACAGAAGCAGGAAGAGGAGGAAGAGGGGGGGGGGCGGCGACGACGACGAGGAGTAAGAGGTGAAGGAGGAGGTTGGGGAAGAGGAGATTGAGGTTGAGGATGAAGAGAAGGCGGAGGAGGAGGAGGAATAGGCGGAGGGGGAGGAGGAATAGGTTGAGGAGGAGGAGGAGGAGGAGGAGGAGGAGGAGGAGGAGGAGGAGGTTGAGGAGGAGGAAGAAGGGGAGAAGAGGAGGTTGAGGAGGAAGAGGAGGAGGAAGAAGGAAGGAGGAGGAGGAAGGAGGGAAAGGAAAGACGAAGAATGAAGAAGGTCGAGGTGAGACAAGGGGAAGACAAAGGGAAGGAGAAGGAACAGGCGAAGAGGGAAGGAGGTCGAGGGTATGGCAAAGTAGGATAGACAAAAGTAGTAGTAGTAAGGAATAGCGAAGAGTGTAGAAGGAGGTAGAGTGGTATGGGCAAAGTAGTACTAGTAATAGTATTATTATTATTATTATTAGTAGTAGTAGTAGTAGTAGTAGTGGTGGTGGTAGACGTAATAGTAGTGGTGGTGGTGGTAATGGTAGTGGTAGTAGTAGTAGTAATAGTAATGGTACAAGTAGTAGTAGCTGTAGTGGTAGTAGTTGTTGTAATAGTAATAGTAGTGGTAGAAGTAGTAGTAGCAATAGTTGTAGTAGTAGTAGTTGTCGTAGTGCGGAGTATAATGTAATATGTATGATCAATGTTAAATAAATAAAAAATAGGCCACTTAAAAAAAAATGTAATAGCAGCAGTAGATACAGTATTATTATAGTAGTAGCAGAAGCAAAAGTAGAAATTGATGGAGCAGAAGTAGAGGTAGAAGTAAAGAGTAAAAGAGGTAGAAATAGTAGCAGTAGTAGTAGTAGTAGTAGTAGTATAAGTATTAGAAGAAGTAGTAGTAGTAGTAGTAGTAGTATAAGTATTAGAAGTAGTAGTAGTAGTAGTAGTAGTAGTAGTAGTCGCAGCAGTAGTATTGGTAGTAGTCGCAGCAGTAGTAGTAGTAGTAGTAGTAGTAGTAGTAGTAGTAGTAGTAGTAGTAGTAGTAGTAGTCGCAGCAGTAGTATTGGTAGTAGTCGCAGCAGTAGTAGTAGTAGTAGTAATAGTAGTAGTAGTAGTAGTAGTAGTAGTAGTAGTAGTAGTAGTAGTAGTAGTAGTAGTAGTAGTAGTAGTAGTAGTAGTAGTAGTAGTAGTAGTAGTAGTAGTGGTAATGGTAATGGTACTAGTAGTATGCGATGTTGTGGTGGTGTGATGGTAGTGGGAGGAGGAAGACCTACCGGAGGGGGGGAAGGAGGAAGACTCTGGTGGCCTAGTTCCCGCGGGCGCCGCCAGGGAGCAGGGGCGCCGAGCCGCTCCGCTCCGCCTTCCCGCCCAGAGCGCCTCCTTCAACCCCGCCCGAGTGACATCACACTCGGCAGCCTCAGCGCCTCTTCTCCTTCCCCTCGTCGTCTCCCCTCGCCGTCTCCCTTTTCCTGTCTTTCCCGTCTCCTCCTATCTCTACTATTCACACTTCTTTGTCGTTCCATCCTTCGCTTTGGGTAACCTTCCCCTTCTGAGCAACTAAACAAAAACGACAGCCGAGCGCGAGTGCATGATGCACACGGTCCCGCGCGGCGCATGACGGCGGTCAGACGCAACGCATCGTAAGTCATGTGACCGCCACGCCACGCTTCGCACGCCGCGCATGGCAGTTTACGAGCGCCGCTCCAATGCGAGCGTCGCTGCCCATGACCCGGAGGAGGTTGCATGACAATTGTTGCCGCGCGGCAGCCCTGCTGCAACGACCACCTGTTATAGCGACCTCTGGCGGCCGGCTGCTAGCCTCCCCGGCGCTCTCTCATAACATAATATATAACAGTAACAGTAATTTAAAACTCATACTAGTATTAAAGGTGACGTGACATGATGATGATCAGGATGATGATGATGATAACTAAACAATATCAGTGATAACAATGATGAAAACAATCATGATCATAATAACAATAACAGTAATAACAATAATAAGAATCGTCGTAAGAACAACAACACTAATAAATAAGCTGATCAAATGGCACACAGGATAAATCACGGCGCGGCCAGCTGTTAACACGGAAAATCCCCCACAAGCGAAACTTGAATCGACTCGACTCTGCAGCCTCTGTGCCTTCTCTCTCTCTCTCTCTCTCTCTCTCTCTCTCTCTCTCTCTCTCTCTCTCTCTCTCTCTTCTCTCTTTTCTCTTATCTCTTCTCTCTTCTCTCTTCTCTCTCCTCTATCTCTCTTCTCTCCTTTCTCTTCTCTCTTCTCTCTTTCTCTCTCTTTCTCTTTCTCTCTCTCTCTCTCTCTCTCTCTCTCTCTGTGTGTGTGTGTGTGTGTGTGTGTGTGTGTGTGTGTGTGTGTGTGTGTGTGTGTGTGTGTGTGTGTGTGTGTGTGCGTGTGCGTGTGCGTGTGCGTGTGCGTGTGCGTGTGCGTGTGCGTGTGCGTGTGCGTGTGCGTGTGTTCCACTCCCTTCTTACCGAGCGAGCGCCTCCATCGCTCGTCCTCTAAAACCGCCAGCCAGCTCGCCCCTGGTTGGCTCCGGATTAGAAATGAAGGCGGCACCGTTTTCTCCTCTCGGTAAGCCGCAGGAGAGGGTTCGAGACTTCGTCCTTTCACGAACATCAAATTGAAAACGAAAAACTGGAGAATGACGAAGGACTATCCAGTTGGAGAAACGAGTTAAAACAATGTGGAAATAGACACAAGATGGGGGAAAATGTAAACAGGAGACAGCGAGGAAAAAAACGAATATAAAAAGGAATTCAAAATCGTTAAAAACAACAAAGGGTTAAAAAAAAAAAAAAACTGGAGAAAAGCATAAAAAAAAGAAAAAAATAAAGTCCGATTTTTTCATCTAAATTTAAACGGTCATTCTGTCTCGCTCAACAGGTTTTATTCTCACGCTATATTCGAACCGTTAATCGCAAGGCTTACGAAAGCAGTTCACATTACAGAGCTATTGCAACAGGTTTAAATCATACGTCATAAAGAAATAAATATATATGTGTGCGCGCAGTGGCAGTTGAAGGTTAATTGCACGGTGAAAATAGCATGTTTACACCGCGGTGAACGTAACATGTGAATCTTCTAATGATGATAATGGACATGCACAGAGTCACACCACGACACACACGCAGCGGTGCATGGCGCATGACCGATGCCATGAGCTCTTCCAGCCGCCCACCTTACATAAGTGGGCGCTGTAACGCAAAGGTTGATTTGCGTAACACAATAAAACCAGTGGAAGCCCTACACTCGCCTTTCTCCTCTGTGTGTGTGTGTGTGTGTGTCTTTGTCTCTTTTCCTATCCCTCTCTTTCTCTTCCTTTCTGTGTTTTCTCGTTCCCATATTATATATATATATATATATATATATATATATATATATATATATATATATATATATATATATATATATATATATACATATTTCCCATTTTATCCCTCTGTTTTCAGTCTTACTCCCCTCTGCCATTTATCTATCTATCTATCTACCTACTGTCCTCTCTATCGTTTGTCCTCCTTCCATTTCTTCTCTTTGGTTCAATCTCTTCCATCCCGTGTCTCCTTTTTTCCATTAGTTGGTCTCACTGTTTGCCACTCTCTTATTCCCTCTTCCTTCCTCTTCCTCTCCTTCTCTCTCTCTCTCCCTTCCTCTTCCTCTCCTTCTCTCTCTCTCTCTCTCTCCCTTCCTCTTCCTCCCCCACCCCCTTCTTATCTCTCTCTCCATCTTAACCATGTTTTTTTCTCATCCAGACGATGTTGTTCTTAGCTTCATCTGCATAAATATTAGACACTACATATAAAACGTTTAACAAGGTACAATTCCGCGGTCCTTCTTGGGCGGTGTTCGTCCGAGCAGAGGAGACAGAAGCAGACTCAAAAATAACACTGACTGCTCCCACATACGGCCATGATAACACCCGTGGCAATTAGCGTTGCCGCTGTTAAGATAAGCAAAATGGCAATCGCAGCTGTATCTACTTGAACAAAAAATGGCTTTGGAAATAGAACAATGATACCGATTTTAGTTTCTTATAAGCCCCCTCTTAAATAAAACAATAAATACATCAAACAGAACATTAAAAAAAAAAAAAAAACAGAAGCCATTTCTACTAACAAACAAAGAGTAGCAACTGACCCCACAAAGAGCAAGAAGATAGAAGAAAAAAGGAAAAAAAAAAAAAAAAAAACTCAATGAAGCGGTAACTGTCCGTGACTCACATAGGGGCACATGGGCATGGGCACGGGCTGCGCCGACAGGATGACGTGCCTGAGCGTGCCCGTCTCGTCCACGATCTGCTGCACGACGTGTCCGGGCGGCACCTGCACCGGCAGCGGGATGGGCGGCGACGCGTTCGTCGAGATCATCCGCACGCTGGCAGGCCCTGGGAGGGGGAGGGGGAGGGAGAAGGGGTTAAATTCTGGAACGGGCATTCAAATTTCTTAAAGAGTAACAAGCAACAAATGCACAATTTAAAAAATAATAATAAACACACAAATACACAACCACACACACACACACACACATATATATATATACATATATAACGATACTATAATAGCACTGACAATCATCAAATTGAGTCCCAAAAATTCATTTTATAATACTACTACTACTACTACTAATAATAATAATAATAATAACAAAAATCAACAGGGCTATTATTACTGTCATCACAATTACCGATCAAAATTAGTATTGCACCTATCACTGTTGTAAGATATTTAACCCCCCCCCCGAAAAAAACTACCAACGTAAATGAGAAAAAAAAGTTCATAAATATCAACAACACAACCTTGTTCCCCCTCCCTATCCCTTGTCCAACTCAAACACACTCCTCCCCTACTGTGCCTATACACCCACTCCCCTCGCAACACCTCAATCTCTGCGGTAACATACGCTAAATAAACTGAAAAGCGAATGCTGCAGCGGCGAAACCGGGATTGAGTCTCTTTCGTGATTTGAAAAGATGATGACAAACAGAGGTAAAAAAAAATAATAATAATAATCTGATAGACGGCAGAGCAGAGTGTAACTACTACGACTAAGCACCACTAAACCCTTTGAATCCCCCCCCCCCACCACACCCCAACCCAAGTGAGGAGGCAACTTCGTCCTCTCACCGCTTGCTTCCTTCCTTCCGTCCTTTTTTCTTTCTTTCTTCCTTCATTTTCCTTTCTTCCTTCTTTTTTTCCTTCTTCCTTCCTTCCGTCCTTTCTTTTTTTTCTTTCTTCCTTCGTTTTCCTTTCCTCCTTCTTTTTCCCCTTCTTTCCTTCCTTCCGTCCTTTCTTTTTTTTCTTTCTTCCTTCATTTTCCTTTCTTCCTTCTTTTTCCCCTTCTTTCCTTCTTCCTTCATCCCCTTCATTCTCTCCCTCTTTCCCTCCCTCCCTTCTCTCCATCCTTCCCTTCAAATCTTGTAGTGCCGAGTACTTCCCTCAACAATACGTGAAGTTGTGGGAATTAATTAAAAGCAACTTCCTCCGGCTCTTTGCCTCCCGAGAAAGGAGCAGCGGCGTGCGGACGCGCGAGCGCTCCGAGACACCTACGAGATTGCAAGAACTTGTCCTGCGATTGCAAGTCGGGCTCGGGGAAAACGGGTCGGGTGGCGTAGGTACATACACACACACAGTGGGTGCACACGCGTCCTTTCGCCCGGACAACGAGACGTATGTATGCACGCACGCTTGCACGATAGCAGACACATGCATAAAAGTATACGCAGATACAGAGAAGACAGGTTGGCGGGCGCACGCACGTATGAACACACACACAGAACCAAACTCGGCATACATACATACACACACACACACACACACACACACACACACACATGCAAACACACCGAAACACACTGCAAAAAACAGTAAAATTTCGGTCGAGATAACCGCTTTGCCCAAAACTTAAGGGAGAGGAGGAGGAAGGAGGAAGCAGAGGAGGAGGAAGGAGGAAGCAGAGGAAAATAAGAAGAGGAGGGAGAGAAGGAAGTGGAGGAAGAGGAGATGGAGGAGAAAGTGAAGAAAAAGGGAGGAGGAAGGAGGAAGCAGAGGAAAATAAGAAGAGGAGGGAGAGAAGGAAGTGGAAGAAGAGGAGATGGAGGAGAAAGTGAAGAAAAAGGGAGGAGGAAGGGGGAGTCAGAGGAAAAAAAGAAGAGGAGGGAGAGAAGGAAGTGGAGGAAGAGGAGATGGAGGAGAAAGTGAAGAAAAAGGGAGGAGGAAGGAGGAAGCAGAGGAAAATAAGAAGAGGAGGGAGAGAAGGAAGTGGGGGAAGAGATGGAGAAAGTGAAGAAAAAGGGAGGAGGGAGGAAACAGAGGAAAATAAAAGAGGAGGGAGAGAAGGAAGTGGAGGAAGAGGAGATGGAGGAGAAAGTGAAGAAAAAGGGAGGAGGGAATGAGAAGAGGATGATGATGATGATGATGATGATGATGATGATGATGATGATGATGATGATGATGATGATGATGATGAGGAGGAGGAGGAGGACGAGAAAGAAGAACAGGAGGAGAAGTATCTGGGGA
>NW_028234407.1:38028597-38031097 GCF_977035675.1 Penaeus japonicus | reverse complement strand
AGCCGGTCTTTTACCCCCCCCCCCCTCTTTCTCGACCAACCATTTTTCAAACACGAAGTCAAAGGAACGACAAACTGACACGGGGGAATTCAGGTCGTCGTAACGGGTCGTAACGGGTCGTAACGGGTCAACTCGGGTCCCACGGGCCGTTGCATCGAACAGTGGAGTAACGGACGCCTTCGAGAGAGGAAATCCACCGAGAGGAAATAGGACAACGCCATGGGCACTGTGTAAAGGTCAGAGGATGGGGCCAAGGATCGCACCCACGCAGATATCTGACGTCTGAGAATCATCTCCGATTAAGTGGTGGGGGGGGGGGGTCACACGGTTCGATGGAGACAGACAGACGAGCAGACGGCGAGCCCCCACCCCACCCGAATAAAAACAGACTCCCTCGCAAATAAAAGTCAAATGTACGCATATAATAATGCAGACACGAAAAACACGTACATAAACACTCCCCCAACTCCCTCTCCCACCCCACCCCCTACTCGTCCGTCCCTCCATCTCTCTCCCTCTCTACCTCTCTCTCTACTTCTCTCTACCTCGCTTCCTCGCTTCCTCGCTCCATCCCCCCCCCCAAGCGTGATCCCAAGTATGCAACCTGGTTGTGTGGGAGGAGCTAATTAGCCAAGCGTCTGCGCAAACATGCAAGCGCAAGGAAGGAGATTCATGCAGTAATTCATCCATCACAAGCACTGCATGTCCGCCGCCCAAGCATCTCCGCCAGAGACGACGGGCGTGGGCGGCGCCTCCGCCTGGCTGGACGCGGGTGGCGGCCTCGCTGGCTGGGCTTGCACTTGGCCTCGGGCTCGGCGTCCGTTTCTTCCTTCCTTTCTTTCCCTGCCTTCCTTCCTCACCCTCCACGTCTCCCTCCCTCCCTCCCTCCCTCCTTCCTGGTCTTCCTCTCTCCCTCTCTCCCTCCCGGTCTTCCTCTCTCCCTCCCTCCCTCCCTTCTTTCCTCTCCCTCCTGGTCTTCCTTTCTCCCTTCCTCTCCATCCTCGTCTTTCATTCTGATTTCTTTCCTTCCCTTCCCATCCATCTCCCTCTCTTCACTACTTTTCTACTCCCTTCGTCTCATTCCAACGTCTCACCTTCCCCTCCCTTTCCTCCTTTGTCTTCCTCCCTAATTTCCCTTACTTCTATCATTCTCCCTCTTTCCCCCTCCTTCCCTTCACACTCCTCTCCTCTCCTCTCCTCACTACCTCTCTAACTCCCTTAGTCTCATTCCAACCCATCACCCCTTCTTCCTCCCCTCCCCCTCCATCTCCACCTCAACTCCCCTCCCCTCCCCATCCTACCCCCCCCTTTCCCCCCACCTCCCCATGCACCCTTCTTATCTCCTTTTGCTTCGTTCCTCCCTATTAGGTATCTCGCTTGCCTGCTTGCGTTCTGTCCCCTCGCCTGCGCGCGTCATATGCTTGGCGGCGGAGTGACTGCAGTCGGGCTGGTGTGCGGGGACGTGTGGGCGGGTGGGTGGCAGGGTGAGGGGCGTGCTTGCAGCGTGAGTGGGAGGTGGAGGGAAGGGGAAGGGGAAGAGGAATAGGAAGAGGAAGAGGAAGAGGAAGGTGGAAGGGGGAAGAGGAAAGAGGAGGGAGGAGAAACCAGGAGAGCAGCTGAGGAGAAATGTGAGAGAGAAAATATAGATAGAAAACTGAGATGAAAAATGGAGGAGGAGAGCGCGCGGAGAAGAGAGGACAAGGGGGACAAACGAGCTGTTGTTCAAGAGCGTGTTTTTGTCGTCGTTGCTGCTGTTATTGTTCTAGACGAGCGATTGCCGCGGAGGAACCCCAGTCCCTCTCTCGCTTACCCTGCAGCTGGCCTTCCCCTCAGCCTTTCCTCGACACAGCCCTTCCTTGCAACACCTTTCCGTACAAAGTATGTGCCTCCCCCTTTGCCTGTGCCCTTAACCTCTCCCCATGCCGCTTCCTCTCCGCCCCTAAAATTTCCGGCCTGGCCCCTCCTACCGAGGTGGAGCAGTATGGTAGGAGTAGGAGTAGGAGTAGGAGTAAGAGCAGGGGCTGGGCAGGGGAAGAGCAGGCTCAGGGTTGGGGTAGGAGCAGTAGTAGGGATATGGGCGGAGGTGGGGAGGGAGGGAGGGAGGGGTGAGGGAGGACGAAGTACTCACTATCTGACCCGCCTACTTGCTGACCCTGACGGATAGTACTCAGGCTCATTCTTCGTATTTACCCAATCCCCCCCCCCTCCCCCGTCTCTCCTCTCTCGTCTCTCGTCTCTCGTCTCTCGTCTGTGTGTGTGTGTGTGTGTGTGTGTGTGTGTGTGTGTGTGTGTGTGTGTGTGTGTGTGTGTGTGTGTGTGTGTGTGTGTGTGTGTGTGTGTGAACCATTCTCCCCAACCCCCTCTTATCACCAAGGATGAGTATGGCCCATTGAACAGAGATAAACCCACAAAATATCTGAAATTACCCAACCGTTCCCAACCAAGTCAGTCCCACACTATCCCTCCGCAGGTAAATTAACCGTCCACGTAATTACATGAC
>NW_028234407.1:38008597-38013597 GCF_977035675.1 Penaeus japonicus | reverse complement strand
CTGGTCCTTCGTTTTGTTGGTTCGTGGCATTCGGACAATAAAGGATTCTTTCCTTCATTTTGCAGGTCGTCATGCCAATGCAAAAATTCTCTCTTCTCTTCTCTTCTCTTCTCTTCTCTTCTCTTCTCTTCTCTTCTCTCCATCTCCTTCTCTCAATTTCAACATCATCCTTCTTCCTTCCTTTCTACTCCCCCCGTCCTTTACTTGCCATCTTTCCGCTTATATCTATTATCCTCCTTGAATTCAAGCATTCAAAATATTACACTTGGAATATATATTCTCTCTCTCTCTCTCTCTCTCTCTCTCTCTCTCTCTCTCTCTCTCTCTCTCTCTCTCTTTCTCTTTCTCTTTCTCTCTCTCTCTCTCTCTCTTTCTCTTTCTCTCTCTCTTTCTCTCTCTCTCTTTCTTTCTCTTTCTCTCTCTCTAAATTCTCACGCACAGACAGGCAGGCTCACATGCATGCATCCATGCACGAGCGCATGCACAATATACAAACTAAAACAAACCGAGAGAAAAAAATCTTTCGGTGTGTCGCTGCTGGAGTTCGCCCGACGCCATGACTCAGAAATGTCACACATACCTTGTACCAACGGGTACCATCTCACCGCTCGCTCTCCCCCTTCCTCTCCCTCTCCCTCCTCCTCTCTCTCTTTCTCTCTTTCTCTTTTTCTTTTTTTCTCTCTTTCTCTTTCTCTCTCTCTCTCTCTTTTTCTCTTTCTCTCTCTCTCTCTTTCTCTCTCTCTTTCTCTCTCTCTTTCTCTCTCTCTCTCTCTCTTTCTCGCTTCGCCTCTCTCTTTCTCGCTTCGCCTCTCTCCCGTCTTTTTCATTTCCTCCAGGGGAAAGTAAAGGGGAAATGGAAATGATTTTTTTTCTCTCTTTCTCTTTCTCTTTCTCTAACTCCTTTTTAATTTTCACCAGGGAAAAATAATGGGGAAATAAAAAGCCAGAAATGGAATGGAGAGAGAGAGAGAGAGAGAGAGAGAGAGAGAGAGAGAGAGAGAGAGAGAGAGAGAGAGAGAGAGAGAGAGAGAGAGAGAGAGAGAGAGAGAGAACAAAGAGACGGGAAGTAGGAAAAATGAAAGGCAAAAACATAATAATAATAAACACATACAGGAGGAAATATGTGTCAATAGAGCCGGCCCAGCAGCCTCCTTCCCCCCACCCAGGCCCCCTCTGACATCCGGGCAAGAAGGAAACGCCATCAAACAGGTGTCGATAACATGTGACGCAACGAGCCAGACCGGAATCGGAGAGAAAATGAGATAGGTAGATGGGCGAATAAACACAAGAGGGAGAAGGAGAGAGAGAGAGAGAGAGAGAGAGAGAGAGAGAGAGAGAGAGAGAGAGAGAGAGAGAGAGAGAGAGAGAGAGAGAGAGAGAGAGAGAGAGAGAGGGGGAGAGAGAGAGGGGAGAGAGAGAGGGGAGAGAGGGGGAGAGAGAGAGAGAGAGAGAGAGAGAGAGAGAGAGAGAGAGAGAGAGAGAGAGAGAGAGAGAGAGAGAGAGAGAGAGAGAGAGAGAGAGAGAGAGAGAGAGAGAGAGAGAGAGAGAGAGAGAGAGGGAGAGAGAGAGAGAGAGAAAGAGCAGAATCGCAGCCGCCCTCGGGAAAAGGGGAATCCCCGAGCTCCTCCCCTTTGCCGCCGAGGCCCCGCCCACCCGGGTGACGTCATCGACCCGACCTCACATCCCTGGCCACGATCTGTGCAACGTTATGCAACTGCATGAGAGAATTCCGTGAGAGGCGGCGCCTGCAAGGACTCACTGTTGACGTGGGGAGCGCCGTCAAAAGAGCGATTATGATAGAATGGAACCTACAACAGAGAGCAAAATGAATGTAGGGGGGAGGGGGGAGAGAAAGAAATAAGGGATTAGAGCGAGACAAAAAGGAAGGGAGAAAATAGGGGGGAGGGGACAAGAAAAGAAGGATAGATGGAAGGGAGGAGCGGATGGGTGTGGGAGGGGTAAGGATAAAACGAGAAAACGAGAGAACGAGAGAAAGACAAAGAGAGACGGAGAGAGTATAAGGGAAAGAAAATTTGTCAACGAGACTTATCAGCCAAATAGACAAAATTCTCTAAAACCAAAAAAAAAACCCTCCCCCTCCCTCAAAATATAACAAATAACAATAATACTAAAACAAACAAAATCCAAAACACGAACTTCACACCAGGAAATGCCTGCCCTTTCCCCTCCTTCACCCCTCCCTTTCTCCTTTCTCTCCCTCCCCTCCCCCTTCTCCCTCCATTCCACTCCACTCCACTCCCCTCCCCTCTCCTCTCCCCTCCTTCAACCCTCCACGCCTTCTGATTCGCAGAAGCTCCTCTGAGAAGAGCTTTACTCACAAGCACTCTCATCAATTAAATCATCAGATTATTATATATAAAACCCTTCTTACTGTCCATCTGCAAGACGTGGGAGGGGGGGAGGGATTAGGAGAGGTGAAGGGGAGGAGAGGGGGAGAGGGGTAAGGGAGAAGAGGGGGAGAGGGGTAGGGGAGTAGAGGGGTAGGGGAGTAGAGGAGAGGGGGAAGAGAGGCGATGGGGAGTAGGAGAAAAGGGAGGAGTAAGAGGGTGGAGAAGAAGGGGAGAAGAGTGGGAGGAGGGGGAAGGAAAGGGTGGGCAGGCACTGGAGGGAGGAGGGAAGAAAGGGACGGGCAAGGAAGGAAGGAGGGAAGAGGACGGGGAAGAGGAGGAGGGCAAGCGAGACAAAGGACAAAGGGGGATATGCCAAACGGGGAACGAGGGAATGAGGCGGCGAAAGGGCACATAGAGAACCGCACGAGGACTGAAGGAAGCAAGGAATAAAACAAAACAATTAAACAAACATCAATAAAATACAATAAATAATAATAAAAAAACAGCAACAAAACGAAACAAATATACATACCGAACAAAAAAAAAGTAAATACATGATCAACAAAATAAACAAATTCAACAAATAAACTATAGTAAATCAGCAAATAAACAAAACAAGAAAAATATGAAAAACAAACAAACACAAACAAAAAACAAAAACTGAGTAACCAAAACAAAATCAGGATAAACAAAAAAAAACAAGATTCGAAACAAACGAAAACAGAATTAGATAAAAAGGAAAAAAAAAGAAAAGAAAAGGGAAGAGAGAAAGAAGGACAGGAAGGATGAAAAAGAGGGGAAGGGGAGGGGCAAGGGGAGGGGGAGGGAGAGGGGGAGGAAGTGATAAAGCGAGAGAGAAAGGGAGAGGGAAAATAAGAGGGGGAGAGGGGGGAGAAGGGAGGAAGGGAGGGAGGGAGAGAGAGGGGAGGGAGGGAGAGAGAGGGGAGGAAGGGGTAGGGGGAGGGAGAGGAAGGGGTAGGGGGAAGGGGAGGGAGAGAGGAGAGGAAGGGGTAGGGGGAAGGGGAGGGAGAGAGGAGAGGAAGGGGGAGGGGGAAGGGGAGGGAGAGGGGAGGAAGGGGTAGGGGGAGGGAGAGGGGGAGAGAGAGGGAGAGAGAAAGATCCCAAATCCCCTACCTTCCTCCCTTCCTTCCTCCTCTCAATGCATTTCGAGTCGTTTTTCAGGATCAACACTCCGAAGGGTATGGGGGGGGGGTGAGGGCATATGGAGAGGGAGGGAGGGAGGGAGGGAGCTTGAGGCAAGTTATGAGGAAAACGGCGAGGCGAAGGAGGCGGCTGGGTTCTCGATCCCTCGTACAAAGAGGGGAGGGGGGAGGGGGAGGGTAGGGTAGAGGGAGGAGATATAGGAGGAGGAGGAGGAGGAGGAGGAGGAGGAGGAGGAGGAGGAGGAGGAGGGGAGAAGGTGGAGGAAGAGGGGGGAAGGAGGAGGAGGAGGAAAAGGTGGAGGAGGGGAGAAGGTGGAGGAACAGGGGGGAAGGTGGAGGAGGAGGAGGAGGAGGAGGAGGAGGAGGAGGAGGAGGAGGAGGAAGAAGAGAGGGAGGAAAAGGGGAAGGAGGAGAAGGAGGTTCTCGATCCCTCGTACAAAGAGGGGAGGGGGGAGGGGGAGGGTAGGGTAGAGGGAGGAGATATAGGAGGAGGAGGAGGAGGAGGAGGAGGAGGAGGAGGAGGAGGAGGAGGGGAGGAGGTGGAGGAAGAGGGGGGAAGGAGGAGGAGGAGGAGAAGGTGGAGGAAGAAGGTGGAGGAAGAGGGGGGAAGGAGGAGGAGGAGGGGGGAAGGAGGAGGAGGAGGAGGAGGAGGAGGAGGAGGAGGAGGACGAGGAAGAAGAAGAGAGGGAGGAAAAAGGGGAAGGAGGAGAAGGAGGTTCTCGATCCCTCGTACAAAGAAGGGAGGGGGGAGGGGGAGGGTAGGGTAGAGGGAGGAGATATAGGAGGAGGAGGAGGAGGAGGAGGAGGAGGAGGAGGAGAAGGTGGAGGAGGAGGGGAGAAGGTGGAGGAAGAGGGGGGAAGGAGGAGGAGGAGGAAAAGGTGGAGGAGGGGAGAAGGTGGAGGAACAGGGGGGAAGGTGGAGGAGGAGGAGGAGGAGGAGGAGGAGGAGGAGGACGAGGAAGAAGAGAGGGAGGAAAAGGGGAAGGAGGAGAAGGAGGTTCTCGATCCCTCGTACAAAGAGGGGAGGGGGGAGGGGGAGGGTAGGGTAGAGGGAGGAGATATAGGAGGAGGAGGAGGAGGAGGAGGAGGAGGAGGAGGAGGAGGAGGAGACGGTGGAGGAGGAGGAGAAGGTGGAAGAGGGGGGAAGGAGGAGGAGGAGGGGGGAAGGAGGAGGAAGAGGGGGGAAGCAGGAGGAGGAGGGGGGAAGAAGGAGGAGGAGGAGGAGGAGGAGGAGGAGGAGGAGGAGGAGGAGGAGGAGGACGACGAGGAATAAGAAGAGAGGGAGGAAAAGGGGAAGGAGGAGAAGGAGGAGAAGGAGGAGGAGGAGATATATGAGGAAAAGGAGGAGGAGAAGGAGGAGGAGGAGAAGATATATGAGGAAAAGCAGGAGGAGGAGAAGGAGAATGATATATAGAAGGAGAAGCAGGAGGAGAAAAAGAAGGAGAAAGAGGAGGAGGGAGCAATGGCTTATGGGTGGGGGGCGGGG
>NW_028234407.1:38001097-38003597 GCF_977035675.1 Penaeus japonicus | reverse complement strand
CTTCCTCATTCCCTCATTCTCTCATTCTAGCACTTCCTCATTCCCTCATTCTCGCATTCTCGCACTCACTCATTCTCTCATTCTCGCACTCTCTCATTCTCTCATTCTCGCACTCTCTCATTCTCTCATTCTCGCACTCCCTCATTCTCTCATTCTCGCACTCCCTCATTCTCTCATTCTCGCACTCCCTCATTCTCTCATTCTCGCACTCCCTCATTCCCTCATTCTCTCATTCTCGCACTCCCTCATTCTCTCACTCCCTCATTCTCTCATTCTCGCACTCCCTCATTCTCTCATTCTCGCACTCTCCCATTCTCTCATTCTCGCACTCCCTCATTCCCTCATTCTCGCACTCCCTCACTCCCTCATTCCCTCATTCTCTCTCATACAAAACGCCTATGGAGCTTCCTCCTGAGCCCCAAAACGCGTGGGCGCGGGTTCCGAATAGAAAAAAAAATCGCTCTATCATTAGCTGCATAATTACTTTCACATGAATGACGTCACTTGATCTCTACGATCTTCCATCCTATTTTTATCATCCCTTAACACCCACCATATTTTTTTTTGTTGGTATCCCTTACTTCCTTCCCCTTCCCTTCTTGTTCATAATATTTTCATCTTTTTCCTATTTCTATTTGCTCTTTTTACTATTCTTTTTTTCATTTATACCTTTATATTTTCTATCTTCCATTTATTTTTTTTCCTAAACCAATCAACATCCCGCTTCTTTAAACTCCTACCTAAACTTCCCCTATTCCTATAACTCTGTTTGTTTTTTTTCAATTATATTTAGTTATCATCTATCTATCTATCTTCTTCTTATATGTTATATTATATACCTAATTCTATCTCTATCTCTTATCTCTCTATATTATATATTATTCTCTCTCTCTTCTTCGATCTTATATTATTATATATATCTATTCTATATCTATAGATCTATCTTCTATTTCTTGCTCTACTTAGATCTATCTCATAGAGAGAGAGAGAGAGGAGAGAGAGAGAGATGAGAGGGAGGAGAGAGGGAGAGAGAGAAGAGGGGGGGGGGGGGGCTAGGGAGAGGGAGGGAGAGAGTGAGAGAGAGTGAGAGAGAGAGGGGAGACGAGAGAGAGAGAGAGAGAGAGGGGAGGAGAGAGAGAGAGAGTGGAGGAGAGAGAGAGAGAGAGAGGAGAGAGATGAGAGAGAGAGGAGAGAGGAGGAGAGAGGGAGAGGAGAGAGATAGAGAGAGAGAGGAGGAGAGAGAGAGACAGAGGGAGCGCGAGAGAGAGCGGGAGAACCGGAGAGAGAGAGAGAGAGGATGATGTCAGAGCGATGAGAGAGCGATAGCGCGGATGCAGGCTATGAGGTATGAGAGAGAGTAATATATCTATCTTCTGCTACTATGCCCCCCCCTCACCTCACCCCCCCCCAACCCCCCACCCCCCCCGCGGTGAGGGGAGAGGAGAGGAGAGAGAGAGAGAGAGAGAGAGATCGAGAGAGAGAGAGCGAGGAGAAGGGAGAGGGGACGGGAGAGGGAGAGGGAGAGGGAGAGAGGGGAGAGGGGGGAGGGAGAGGGAGAGGGAGAGAGAGAGAGAAGGGAGAGGGAGAGGGTAGAGAGAGGAGAGAGAGGCGAGAGAGAGAGAGGAGGAGAGAGAGAGGAGAGAGAGAGAGAGTGAGAGAAGACAGAGAGAGAGAGGAGGAGAGAGATGAGAGAGAGAGAGAGGGAAAGGAGAGAGAGAGGAGAGAGAGAGGAGAGAGGAGAGGGAGAGGGAGAGGGAGAGGGAGCGGGAGAGGGAGAGAGGAGAGAGGGAGAGGGGGAGAGGAGAGGGAGAGGGTGAGGGAGAGGGAGAGGGAGAGGAGAGAGGGAGAGGGGAGGGGGGAGGGGGAGGGAGAGGGAGAGAAGGGGGAGGGGGAGGAAAGGGGGGGAGGGGGAGGGGGGGAAAAGGGGGAGTGAGAGGGGAAGGGGGAGAGGAGAGAGGGGAAGAGGAGAAGAGGGGAGGGGGGAAAAGGGGGAGGAGGGGAGGAGCCCAGGGGGAGGGGGAGAGGGGGGGGAGAGAGAGAGGGGAGGGGAGGCGGGGGAGGAGAGAGAGAGAAGGAAAAAGGGGAGAGGAAAAAAAAAGGGGAGAGAGAGAGAGGAAGGAGAGAGAGAGAGAGAGAGGGGGAGATGAGAGGAGAGAGAGAAGGAGGGGAGAAAAGGAGAGAGGGGAGAGAAGAAGAGGGAGAGAGAGAGGGAGAAACGCAAATCTCCTTGGCCTTAACAATGGCCGTAACGATTCGGCGGCGGCGGAGGGTTTTAATATAAAGGGGGCCCAAAACGATCGTTGGGGGCCCTTTTTTCAGGAAAACGGTCGTTTGCTTCCGCAAGGGGGGGGGAGGGGGGGGAGGGGAGGGGAGGGGAGGGGGGGGGGAGGGGGAAGGGGAAGAGGGAGTTGGGGAATAAGGGAGGGGGATGGTGGAATAGAAGAAGAGAGGAATAAGAAGGAAGAAGAGAGGGCAGAAGGGAAAGGGAAAAAGGAAAGGG
>NW_028234407.1:37989986-38000997 GCF_977035675.1 Penaeus japonicus | reverse complement strand
ATAAATATATATATATATATATATATATAGATATACTATATCTTCAAATATTACTTTATACATATATCATATGGCTATATATAAAATATATATCTAAATTCTATATATATATATATATATATATTATATATCTATCTATATATCTTTATATAAAGGTAATGCCAATTCCTTAATACAAAAGTTGAGTATATTGATGATTTAGATGGAAACAAAAAAACCGCCACACAGGAAGAGAGTTAGTTCACGTGCCGTTTCGAAAACAGTCTCAACAGCACAGCACGACGGTTATACACGCCACAAACACACACACACACAACACAACACACACACACAAAACAAAACACAACACACACACTCACAACACACAACAAATACAAAATCAACTAAAAACCCACACCAAAAAACACATACAAACTACACACACACACAACCACACATACAAAACAAAAACACATAAAACAACACACACACTACAAACACAACCAAACAACAATACAACACACAATAAAATCACACTAAATAACTATGGTAGGTAGTAGTCGTGGTAACAACAAGCAAAGCCACGGAAAATGCGAAACCTAAGCCGATGTAGCGAGTGGGCGACAGACGGACGACCCGCAAGAAGACGCAGAGCCAGTGGACGAGCAATGCCGCTCCGACGTCTTGCAGACAGGCAAAGAGAGAGACGAAGACAGGTCGATAGGTAAGCTGACAGAGATACCTGATGCGGATAGAAACATCGTAAAAAAATGAATAAGGAAGAGGAAGAAAAGGAGGATGTGCACAGGGAGGGAAGTCAATAAGGAGGAAGGAGGGAAGAAAGAAAGAAAGAAAGAAAGAAAGAAAGAAAGAAAGAAAGAAAGAAAGAAAGAGAGGGGAGGAAGAAGAGAGGGAGAAGAAGAGGAAGGAAGATAGCGGGGAAAGACAGGCAGGAGAGAAGAGGGGAAAGACGGAAGGAAAGAAGAGCGAGGGGAGGCGGAGGAAGAAGAGAGAGGGGAAGACGGAAGGAAGAAGAGAGAGAGAAAGACGGAAGGAAGAAGAGAGAGAGAAAGACGGAAGGAAGAAGAGAGAGAGAAAGACGGAAGGAAGAAGAGAGAGAGAAAGACGGAAGGAAGAAGAGAGAGAGAAAGACGGAAGGAAGAAGAGAGAGAGAAAGACGGAAGACGAGAGCGAGAGGAAAGACGGATGGACGAGTTGAGAAGAGACGGAAGAGGAGGAAAAAGAGAGGAAAGGACGGAAGGAAAGACAGACGTGAGAGTAGAAAGACGCGGAAGGACGCAGAGATGCAGAGAAAGACGGAAGGAAGAAGAGAATTGAGAGAGAGAGAGTACAGAGAGAGAGAGAGTAGAGAGAGATGATCGGAGAGAGCGGGCTGTCATGAGAGAGAGCGGAGCAGCTGAGGAAGATGAGATGAGAGAGAGAGAAGAGGGAGGAAGGGGGGAGGAAGGAGATAAGGTTCACGGGACGAAATTGGTGGAATGAGGCTATAAGGAAAGGCGGATGCGGGGAGGGGGTAAGAAGTCAAGTGAAAACTTTGTAGGTTGGAAGAGGTGCGGAGAAGATCGCAAGCATCGCATAACATACTCCTACATTGCTAACAAAGGATTGGCTAATGAGGGGGGGTGGTATACTGTGAAAACAGCAATATGTCTTTACTCTTACGTGGAGGAAGCAGCAGTCAATTTTTAAATATCTTTGATCTTACTAGTCTATTGTTTTTTACAACTATTCTCAGTACCGTTTCTGTGACAGAGAGACAAAGAAAATACATATGAATCCTTTTTTTTTCATCAAACATTTTCGTTATAAAATTTGCTTAATTACTCGATCTGTTCGCTTCCCGTTGCTATGATAACCTTTTGTTGTGAGAGACTGGGCTGCTAATTAATAGTGATGGTAGATCTTGTGGTAATGACGCTGATGTGGTGATATTAGTGTTTGATTTTGTTAGGTAGAAATTACGATTACGAGAATAAGGATGATGGCAAATATAAAGAGGATGATATTAATAGTAATAATGAAATGGTCTTGATGGCAGTACCTCGATGGCGATGATAGGCTCTGTTGATATTTCGGGAGTGCACCTTTTTTTTAACTGTCTACAGGGAAAGAAGGAAAACAAACAAATTTTCACCAGACTCCCGAGAGTGCCAAGTAGTGTCTGGCACCGCGGCACTGGCGGCGCCCAGACGTCTGTGTGCGTGCGTGTGTATGTGTGTGTGTGTGTGTCAGTCTGTCTGTCTGTCTGTCTGTCTATCTCTGTGTCTGTTTCTGTTTCTGTTTCTGTTTCTGTTTATTAGTATGTGCGTGTCTGAGAGAGTGCAATTTATGTACCTGTGTCTGTTTATCTGCATATGTGTTCGCCATCATGTGCGTGTAAATTATATACGCACACCATATATAGAGTAATTGAGAGAAAAAAAAAAAAGGTGAAAGGGCGAGAGAAGATGCCGGGGAGAAAGGAAAAGAAAATGATAGTGGAGTGCGAGACGTGGGGAGTGCATAGGGGGAGGAAAGGGAGGGAGGGGGGGGGAGATGAACGATGAGTTAATATCCGTGCTGCTATTGAGCGCTAAGCGTAGAGAGACGCTCCGCCGGGTGAGCGGAGGGCAGAGGTGAAGGTTTGGCAGGTTTGGAGGGGGACTGGGGAGGGGAGAGGGACACGATGTAAGGAAATTGTTACGAGAGGGATGAATGGGTGGAGGAAGAGAGGAGGAGGGCACGGTGGGAAGAGGAAGACGAAGCGAGGAAGAGGAGATGAGCGAGGAGGAGGGAGAGATGAAGGAGGGAGGAGGGATTGCGAAGAGAAGGAGCGAGGAAAAAGGAGAGAGAGAACGGAGGGAGGTGGAAAGGAAAGAGAGATGAGGGAGGAAGGAGAGAGAGAAAGGAATATTAGAGAAAGGAGGAAGGAGAGAGAAGGAGGAAGGGAGAGAGTGAAGGACGGGAGGGAGAGGGATCCGAGAGGGCAGTAGAGTCGAAGGAGAGGGAGGGAGGGTAGAAGGAAGAGATGGAGGGAGGAAGAGGAGAGAGGAAGGGAGGGAGACAGGCGACTAGAGAAGTCAGAGGGAGGACAGAGAGGGAGGAGGAGGAGAAAGAGAGGGAGTGGATAGGGGAAGGAAAGGAGAAAGAGAGGGAGGGAGGAAGAGAGAGAGAAGGAGAGAGGGAAAAGGAGAGAGGAAGAGAGAAGGAGAGAGGGAGGGTGGAAGGAAGAGAGGGAGGAAGGAAGGAAGGAAGAGAGGAAGGAAGGAAGGAAGGAAGGAAGAGAGGGAGGGAGGAAGAGAGACGGAGAAACGGAGAAAGGGGCGGTCTCTTCCACTTACAAGGCAAAAGAACGAAAGTAAAAATCCAGAAACAAAACCCAAATCGCCTCATGCAGCATGAGTGGGCGGATGGGCGTGCGTGCGGGCCAGACGGGCGTGAGTCAGGGGCATCGGTGACCTGGTCTCGCAGAGCTTCTAATTCGGTCTGCTTTGGCCTTCACTTTTGTTGTTTTGCTTGGATATTTGCCTCTCGGTTATTTGTTGCTTGTTTTTGTTTTTTTCTCATTACGGGCTACGTCATTTTTATTTTTATTTTTTTCTTCTTCCTTTTTGTTCTTCATCGTCTTCTTTTCTTCTCATCTCCCCTCCCCCTTCCATCACCACCTCTTCGTCCTCCTCCTCCTCCTCCTCCTCTCCTCCTCCTCCTCTTCTTACCACCTCCTCTTACCTCCTTGTCCTCGTCTTGCTCGTCCTCCTCCTCGTCCTCCTCCTCGTCCTCTTCTTCTTCTTCTTTATAACAGGAGCGTCATCAATCATCATCCTGGTCGGCGTTCCATCTAGTTCTTGTCTTCCACTCCTCTTCTCCCTCATCCGTCTTCCGAAGAGGAGGAGGGGCAAAAAGCGAAGACAAGCATAATCAAAGTCAGTCGCGGGAATTTGTTCGCTGTAAGTGTGCGCTTGACATGTCTTGCCTGCTTCGTAAGACACCTCTCTCTTTCTTTTTTATCGTTCTCTTCTTTTGTTTTCTCCTCCTCTTTCTCTTTTTTCTCTTTTCTTATTATACCTCGCCCTTTTTTTCTGGTTTCCCCTTCTTTCGTGTCCTCTCTTATTTTCTCCTTTTCCTCCACGTGACGTTTGATGACTATGTATAATTTAAAACCTTACACACGCGCGCGCGCGCACATATACACACACGCACACACACACACACACACACACACACACACACACACACACACACACACACACACACACACACACACACACACACACACACACACACACACTCTTTTTGTCCCTCTCTGTTTTTTCTTTTTTCCCCTTCTTTCCTCTCGTCTCCTATTTTCTCTTGTCTGTTCTCTTTTCTCTCATCTTAACTCCTTTCCTCCTCCCCCTCCTCTCCCTCCTCTCCCTTTACCTCCACCTCTGCCGTGAGAGATGAGGGGGGGGGGAGAGAGAGAAAGGGAGGAAGGAAGGAGAGAGAAAGGGAGGGAGGAAGGAGAGAGAGAGGGAGGAAGGAAGGAAGGAAGGAAGGAAGGAAGGAAGGAAGGAAGGAAGGAAGGAAGGAAGGAAGGAAGGAAGGAAGGAAGGAGAGGAGGGAGGAAGGAAGCGAAGGGAAGGGGAGAGAGAGAGAGAGAGGGAGGGAGGAAGGAGAGAGAGGGAGGAAGGAAGCGAAGGGAAGGGGAGAGAGAGAGAGAGAGAGAGAGAGAGAGAGAGAGGGAGGGAGGAAGGAGAGAGAGGGAGGAAGGAAGGCGAAAGGAAGAAGTGGAGCGAGAGAAGAGAGAAAGAGAGGGAGAGAGAGATAGAACTAGAGAACTCTCCGAGAGTACCTAGAGTTAGTGATTAGAGATTACGATGATAGAGAGAAAAGAGAGATAGAGAGATAGAGTGAGGAGAGGAGAGAGAGGAGAGAGAGAGAGAGATAGTACAGAGAGAGAGAGAGAGAGAGAGAGCGAAGGATAGAGATGATGTGAATAGAGAGATAGAAGATAGAGATAGAGGAAAGAGATAAGATAGAGAATACTCGAGATAGAGAATAGAATTAGCAAGTAGAGACACAAGAATAGAGATAGAGATAGAGATAGAGATAGAGATAGAGAGAGAGAGAGAGAGAGAGAGGGAGGGGTGACAGAAGAAAGGGCATTAAGAGAAGGACTGGGGATAATAGACAAATTGTAAAATATTGGAAGATCGATTTGAGAAAGAAAGAAAGCAAGGTAGAGACAGACTAGAGTAGAGTCTCGCATCCAGGACACAGACAGCAAGCAACAGACAAGTGAGAAGGGAAGAAGAAAAAGAGCGGGGAAGGGGATGTTAGATCTGAGCAGGGGTTAAAACATTTGCCGACAGTGCCTCTCGCAGCCCCTGAGTAGCCCCCCCCCCCCCCCCCCCCCCTTCTTCCGAGAGGCATTGTAGGAAAAACACGTGACGAAGCCCCTCCCCCTATTCCCCCCCCCCCCCCCCCCCCCTTCAGCGCCGCCGCCGCTCAGGTGTTGGCGTGACTCTGGCGACGCGCGCCACATCACGTGACCTTCGTGCTCTCATGTCGCTTCATGTTCGCATCGGCTTCCCTAACACTGGGGAGAGGGGGTTGGGGGGAGAGGGGGGTGGGGGGGTTTACATGGTTTTACATATCTTCATTTTTTTTTCTACGGATCATATCTGAATCCATTTAACATTCAACTTTTTTTTTTCTACCGACCTCTGACCTCCGTCACATTCACTTTTTTTTTTTTACCTCCGTCCCTTTCTTCCCTTCCTATTCCCTCATGTTGGTAGAGAGACGCAATATAAAAGGAAGGAGAGAAGAGACAAAGAGAAAAGAAAGGAAAGGAGAATTGACAAAGAGAAAAGAAAAGGAAAGGAGAATTGACAAAGAGAAAAGAAAAGGAAAGGAGAATTGACAAAGAGAAAAGAAAATGAAAGGAGAATTGACAAAGAGAAAAGAAAGGAAAGGAGAATTGACTGTAAAAACAGTAAATGCAAGAGCGAAGACCAACCAGCACAATGGGCAGCGATCGGGAAGGAAAACGGCGCAAGAACGTCGTGGAATATCACGAGAAATAAGGGTTCCGATAATCCACGAAAAATTCGGATTCAAAGAAAGTCGACTCGAAATTCGGATATCGGATGAGCGGGCGCGTTATATTTTCTCCTTCTCCTCTCCTCTCCTTTCCTCTCTTTTTTTATTCTTCTACTCTCGTGGTTTCTCTTCTGGTCTCGCTCATGGATTTACAGCGTCCGGGACTCTCTTAAATCATCTAATCTGACCGAGGAAGAAAGAGAGTACTCCTGATTGGCTGTCCATTCTTGAGGAATATGACGTCATCGGGCAGCGTGACACGGCACTCCGCACGCCGAACTAGGGCCGTTTTATTTTTTGCGGCTGCACTTGGCATCCATATATGGCAGAGATGGGCTTCGTAATGCATACAAATAATGCAATAAACTAAGTGAGATATTTACTGAAATTGAGAGTTAGGGAGGGAATCTTCATTATTGTTTTTTTTAATCTTGGAAATAAAGAAGAGATGAAGAAATAACTAGGAAGAAGCAGAGAAAGTGAAAGGCAAGGGAGAACCGGGAGCGAACAAGAAGGATGAACAGGTGGGAAGAGCGAAGAACAAATAGCAGAACAAGACATGGAAGGAAGGGAATGCCAGGCAGAACAACTAGGATGGAAGGAACAGGCGCGGGAAAAAACAAAGAATTGAGAGCCAGACGTGGGACGGAGGCGAGTGGAGGAGAACGAGGATAAGGATAAGGATAAGGAGGAGAGGGATAAGAAAAGTAAAGAACAGGGGTAATACGAACGAGGAACAAGAGATGTGAGCAAGAGGAGAGCGCGCCACAACCG
This sequence comes from Penaeus japonicus, assembly GCF_977035675.1. Lineage (NCBI taxonomy): Eukaryota > Metazoa > Arthropoda > Malacostraca > Decapoda > Penaeidae > Penaeus > Penaeus japonicus. The sequence goes on along the minus strand of NW_028234407.1, from coordinate 37,994,160 downwards.
AGGCCGAGCGCTAATGGCGGCGGCGGCGGCGGTGGAGAAGGAGGCAGCGGCGGAGGAGAGCGTCGGGTTAACATGGCGACTGGGACGCTAATGAAGACCTTGTAATTAACGGCATTACGGGGCAATACGTCGGGATTATTTCTTTATCTTCCTTCCTACCCCTTACCGTCTTTCTCCTCCGCCCCTCTCTCGCCTACCTGCTCCTCCTCCTCCTCTTCCCCTCTCCCGCCTACCTCCTCCTCCTCCTCCTCCTCCTCCTCCTCCTCCTCCTCTTCCCCTCTCCCGCCTACCTCTGCCTCCTCCTCCTCTCCCCCTCTCCCGCCTACCTCTGCTTCCTCCTCTTCTCCCCCTCTCCCGCCTACCTCTGCTTCCTCTCCGTCACAGCCTCTCACCTTCTCCCCCTCTCCGCCTACCTCGCGTACTCCTCTTCTCCCCCTCGTCCCGCCCTACCTCTGCTATCCGAGTCCTCTTCTCCACCCTTGCTCCCCCGCCTACTCTGCTTCCCTCCGGCCTACGCCTCCCCCTCTCTCGCCTACCTGCTCCTGCTCCTCCTCCTCCTCTTCCCCTCTCTCGCCTACCTGCTCCTCCTCCTCTTCCCCTCTCCCTTCCCGCCCTACTTTGCCTGCCACCCTCACCTCGCTCTTGCGCCCCTCTCCCAGGACGCCTACCTCTAGCCTTTCTGCACCTGTAATCCTCCTCTCTCAGCTCCCCCACTCCCGCCCGAGCGCCTCTGTCTTCTATCCTCCTTTTTTCCCCCTCTCTCGCCTCGGTCTCGGAATCCACCGTCGGGAGGCTCACATCGCGACATTCGGGTTCTTCCGCGATCTACAACCCCGCGGTTCGCTCGCTTCACTGGTTCCTGGGCATGCGTCGTGTCTTCCCCGCCTACCTCTGCCTCCTCCCCCCTCCCGCTTCCCTCCTCCCATCTTCATTCTCCCTTCCAGACCCCCTCCCTCTTTTTTGCCATTTCCCTCCTCTCCCCCTTGCTCATCCTTTCGTCCTCCTCCTCCCTACCCTTCTTTCCCTTTTCGTCCTACCTCTGCCATCGCCTTCTTCCTTCTCTCCCCCCTCTCTTCTTTCCCATCACTCCCCCACCCCCACCCTTCTCTCCCTTCCTCCCGTTTTCTTCTTCCTTCAACTCCCTTCACTCCCTTCTCCTTTCGTCACGCCGTCGTTTAGTTGTATCTATGAATATAAGAGAGAAAGGGAAGAGAAGAGAAGAGAAGAGAAGAGAAGAGAAGAGAAGAGAAGGAGTAAGAAGTGTAGAGACGAGAAATATAACGAAGGGAAGAGACGCGAAAGAGGAAGAAGAATATAGATGAGAAAGAGAGAGAGGAGAGGAGAGGAGAGGAGAAGAGAAGAGAAGAGAAGAGAAGAGAAGAGAAGAGAAGAGAAGAGAAGAGAAGAGGAGGCGGGAGAGCGGGCGCGCGAGGGTGTCCGCCCAGTAGAGCCTTGATACCAGTACACGGGTTGAGCTCTCCTCTAATGTCTATTTGGATCGGGATTTTAATAAAAGTAGAGGAAGGACCAAGGACCATCCCCCTTATCCCCCCCCCCCCCGACGCCTTCCCGCTTTCTAAGCCTCCACCCCCCCACCCCCTTCCATTCCTATAGGTCCTTTTTACTTTTCTTGGATTACTACTACTCTTCCCTTTCTTTTGGTTCTCTCTCTCTTTCGCTCTCTCTCTCTCTCTCTCTCTCCCCTCTCATCTCAACTCGACTCCTCTTAGTTCTACTCTCTCGAGCTCGTCTACGCACTCTCTCACTCTCTCCTTCCTGTACCATCGTCTCGACCCTCTCTCTCTCTCTCTCTCTCTATATCCCTTCTCCATCGTCTCGTCTCCTCTCTCGTGCCTCTCTCTCTCCGGGTCCCCCTGCTCTCTCCCTCACTCCCCTCTCCCCCTCTCCCCCCCCCCCCCTCTCTGCCCGCTATATTCATACGTCCATGCGTCTCTCGTGAGTGTTCCTCTTCTCCCTTTTCGCCCCCTTGCCCTTTTCCCAGCCTCCTCCCCTTCCTCCCCTTTCCACTCTCCCCCTACCTCCTCTCCCCTCTCCCCCCTTCCTCTTACCTCCTGCCTCCTCCTTTCCTCCTCCCTCTCCCTCTCCCCCTTCCTCCTCCTCCCTCTCCCCCTTCCTCCTCCTCCCTCTCCCCCTTCCTCCTCCTCCCTCTCCCCCTTCCTCCTTCACCCTAACGAGTGTCATATTCTTCCCTGTATAGGCAACTGTATATGAATATATGTTAAAAGGTAGGAACGCGGGACTCTTTGAACACTATGCCCCGTCTTCTCTTTCCTTCTTTTTCCTTTCTGATACTCCTCTTCTTTATTCTCGTTATTCTTTTTCATTATTCCATTTTTATTATTTTCATTTCTTCTTCCTCTTCCTGATTATTATTATTAATTTTCCTTCCACCTCCTTCTCATTATTATTCTCCTTCCTGTTCCTTTTTTTCTGATCCTCCTCCTCCTCCTCATCCTCCCCCCCTTCCTCCTCCTCCTCCTCCTCATCCTCGATTCCCTACCCCCCCCCCCCCCCCCCCCCCCCGCCGCCCCGCCCCCCGGCGGCGCCGCCGCCCTCCTCCGGCGCGGCCTCCCGGGGCCCCCCCCCCCTCCTCCTCGGTCCCTCCCGCTCCCCCCCCACGGTCCCCTCCCTCCCTTCACCCCCGACTCCCCCCTCCTTCCCCCCCCCCCCCCCCTGCGCCCCTTCCCCCCTCCGTCACCCCCCCCTCCACCCCCCTCGCCCCCCCCCCCGCTCGCGGTCTCCCGCCCCCCCCACCCCCGCGTCCCACCACCTCCCCCCCTCCCCCCGGGGCCCCCCCCCCCCCCCGCCCCCCCCCCCTCTCCCTCTCCCTCCTTTCTCCTCCTTCGGCCTCCCCCCTTTCCTTCCTCCTCCCCTCTTTCCGCCTTCCTACTCCCCCTCCCCCCCCTCCCCCCTTCCTCCCCCTCCCTCTCCCCCTTCCCTCCTTCACCCTAACGAGTGTCATATCCCCGCCCCACTCCCCCCCCCGGCCCGCCCCCCCCCCCCCCCCCCCGCCCCCCCCCCCGCGCCCCCCCCCCCCGCCCCCCCCTGCCCCCCCACCTCCCCCCTGCCGGCCCCCGCCCCCCCCTCCCCCCCCCCCCCCCGCCCCCCGCCCCTGTATAGCCCACCTGTATATGAATATATGTTAAAAGGTAGGAACGCGGGAACTCTTGAACACCCTCGCCCCAGCCCGTCTTCCCACCTACTCCCTTCCTTTCCCCCCCCTTGATACTCCTCTTCCACGATTCCGTCTTATTCCCCCGCGTCATTATTCCCCATTTTTATTATTCCCTATTTCTCCTCCTCCCTCTTCCTGATTTTTTATTTATTAATCCTCCCCTATCCACTCCTTCTCAATATTATTCTCCTTCCTGTTCCTTTTTTCTGATCCTCCTCCCCCGGGTCGCCACCTCCCCCCCCCCTTCCCTTCTCCTACAGACGCCTCCGCCCCGGACCTCCTCCTCTCCCTCCCCCCCCCCGGGTCCCCCTCCCAGCCCGCCATCGCACACCCACCCCCCCCCCGGCTTCCCGCCATCCCCCCCCCCCCCCCCCCCCCCCCCGCCCCCCCCGCCCCCCCCCGCCCCCGCTCCCCGGCCCATCCCCACTCCCCCCACCGTCACCCCACGACCCCCCTCCCCCGCAACAGGCACCCCCTCATGCCCCTTCCTCCTCATCCTCATTCTCCTCCTCTTCCTCCTCCTCCTCCTCCTCCTCCTCATTCTCCCCCCCTTCCTCCTCCTCCTCATTCTCCTCCTCTTCCTCCTCATCCTCATCCTAATCCTAATCCTAAAAAGAAATTTAGAAAAAAAAATGGCTCTGGGAAACAGACGATAATGAATAATCGATTTCGAATAGCGAATCAGTAGTCTTCTCTTGCCTTGATTGGGGATTGGTTTCCGGTTAGGCTGGTGCCATAGGAGGAGACCCTAGGGGGGGGGGAGATTAGCGGGGGAGGGCAGAGAGGGATTAGAGGATGAGGAAGAGGAAGAGAAGCTGAAATAAAGAGAGGAGGTAATGAATTAGAAATGGGAGAAATGTGGAATAAAGAGAGGAGGTAATGAATTGGAAATAGGAAAAATGTGAAATAAAGAGAGTAGGCAATGAATTAGAAATAGGAAAAATGTGAAATAAAGAGAGGAGGTAATGAATTAGAAAT
>NW_028234407.1:37979986-37984986 GCF_977035675.1 Penaeus japonicus | reverse complement strand
ACCAAAAAACATCGCTATATTCAAAAAGATCAAATACAAATACAGGGTCAAGAAAATTATTCAATATTCCAGGACCAATGATCCTGGTCAACCAGTCTGCCACACATCTGAAAATTAATATTTCCTAACCTAAATACATTTAAAATTAACATTGGAGAGAACATCTAAATAAACCAACTGACATCAGGCGCTTGAACATCAAGCCAAACACGGTATTTCAGTCACTTGTAATGTTAGTATGTTGTCTATATTGGCCATACATGTACTTTATATTGACTGTGTTAATACCATGTTATTATACAATGCAAATACTCTACATGTTACTAGAATAACCATTGTAATTAATGGAATAAATTATTATGAATTTATTTTTTAAATTTCTCTCCCTCCCCCTCCCCCCCCTCCGTGTGTGTGTTTGTGTTTTCTTTTCAACACGGGGGAGAGAACTTAACTAAGGGTGTCCAGTCTGCAATGTTTAAATTATCGTATAACTTTAAGTTGATACACGTTTCTGGCACTCACAAGCGTTATATAAAGGGAGGTTCCGTGCTTTAAATGTTCAGTTTGGAAACTTTTTTACTGTGACTGATGAAATTATCTGCCTTCGTAGCTCTTATCAGGTAGCAGTGGCGCCCATCCTCTGCTCTTTTAATTCTTTCCAATTTGTCTTCATTTTTTTAACTGCAAGCTCCATACCCTTGGAGCGCACTCAAGATTAGACCTTATAGATGTCTTATCTTGTTCTTTGTGTCCATTTTGGGTTTTAACTTCCACCTACGACTATTTCAAGTTTCCTGACTTGTATTGGTATAGGGATCGATTATTACCCATGTCCAACCCTAAATCATTGATAAAAAAAAAAAAAAAAAAAAAAAAAAAATAATAATAATAATCTGTGCCAAGCCTGATCCTTGAGGTACTCCACTAGTCACCACGTCGCCAGGTGGTCTGTTTCGGTAGTCACTGTGGCCATGTATCTTTCAAGCAGACAGTCGGGCGCATCTGTACTTTTATGTATTTTGTATACTTAATAATCGATATGAAACGGAGATCATATGGGAATTATCTTCCTGTATGTTTTCCTTATTGAACAATTGATGAAGAATTAAACACTGTTCTTTTCTTTCATTACAGGTGAGATTGTGTGACTCGGCTCTACTTAGCACAACGGCTCTTTGTAAGTGCAGTCACTAGCTATTATTACTCTTATTATTTTCTTTATTATAGTTATTTACTAATAATGATAATTATGATAACAATGATAGTAATAATAGATGTTATCATAATTATGATTTAGATATCAAGTTTACATAACAAATTTACGCAACACAGCAGATGCCTTGTCTTTGACCGGGAAGTTATGATGATTCTAAGGCGTGTGCAACGGGCTTATGGTATTTCCCGTTTTGTTTGAGGTATTTCTTGAATGTTGCAAGCTTTTGTGTTGCTTTTGACCTGCATATGCGATATAACAAAGTGTATAACATTGAGAATAACAAGCTTATACCGTATTGTATCGCCAACATTTTTGCGTGAGTGAGTAAGCGACGGAATGTTGCGCACCGGCAGCCGCGATGCCTTTGGGCTGACCGTTAGCCGCGTGCATTGGCAGCGCAAGCGCAGGTAAGGTCCGTCACGCCGTGCAATGTCGGACGGGCTTGCACGGAGGCCAAGACAGAGCCGGCCATGGAAAGAGACTCCCGATTTCCTCAAAGGCCGAAAATCCCGTTGTGTGGCGTGTAGTTCGGTTCTTATTGTATTTAAGTTGGTTAGAGGGATGCTTGCGTGAGCGAGGGCACGAAAAGCGAGATTTGACGCTTGTAGGATAGGATTTTGTGCTTTAAATGAAGCGGGGTTTAAATTTGTTGTCCCATTCCTGGATCCTTCCCCTCCTTCCCTTCTCACTCCCCCCCCTCTCCTTCCACTGAAAGCCCATCTCTTGCCCTCCCTTTCCCTCCCTTTCCCTCCCCCTGTGAAGGAATGTCAGCAGTAGAAGGATGACTCACTGGTGTCAGCTGTCAGTGTGGGATATGTCCTCTCTCTCTCTCTCTCTCTCTCTCTCTCTCTCTCTCTCTCTCTCTCTCTCTCTCTCTCTCTCTCTCTCTCTCTCTCTCTCTCTCTCTCTCTCTCTCTCCCCCTCCCCCTTCCCCCTCCTTTCCTCCCTCCCTCCCCCAACCCCCTCCTTTCCTCCCTCCCTCCCCCAACCCCCTCCTTTCCTCCCTCCCTCCCCCATTCTCTCTCTCTCTCTCTCTTCCATCTCTCTCTCTCTCTCTCTCTCTCTCTCTCTCTCTCTCTCTCTCTCTCTCTCTCTCTCTCTCTCTCTCTCTCTCTCTCTCTTTTTACCCTTCCCCCTCCCCCTCCCCCTCCATCTCTCTCTTCCCCCTTTCCCTCTCCCTTCTTCCCTATCTCTTAACTCTCCCTCTCCCTCTCTTTATCCTTACCCTCTTGTTTCCCTCCTCCTCCCTGCCCTCTTTCTCCCCTCGGCCACGTTAGCATCGGCGAGGAGAAATTATTCTGGAGCAGGGGTACGTTGCCTGTGGCTGCGTCGTGGATGGAGAGGGTAGAGGGACGAACCGAGAGGGAAGGAGGGAGGGTGGAAGTAGGAAAAGGTGGAAGGATGAAAGTGAGGGAGGATGTGGGGGTGGAAGTGGAAGGGAAGGACTTAGGGAGATGGGGAAAGGGAGGGTGAGAGAGATGGAGGGTGGACGAAGAGAGTGGAGGACGAGGGGAATGGGAGAGAGGGAGGAGGGAGGAGGGAGGGAAGAGGGAAGAGGGACGCACACGCGTGGGGTGGGGTGGGGGCGGGGAGTGAGTGAGTCACAGAGGGGAGTTTGGAGGGGATAAAACCGGCGCTACAACGACGTCTGCTTGTTTAGTGTAGCTTGAAGTAAGAGTGGGTATCGAGGGAGAGGAGAGATGGAGGGGGAGTGAAATGGGGGAGGAGGGCATTGGGCAGGGGTAGGGGGGGTAGAAGAGGGTCGAACGGGAGGAGGGAGATATGGTTGGGGAGGAGAAGGGATAGAGGGGTGGGGGGAGGGCGGGGGCGTTGGCGTGTGGGGTTAGGGGTTGGGTGTTTACCGGTGTGGAGGTCTAAGATCTGGCTAATTGGCGTTCCCTCCGTCGAGGCCTTGGTTTCCCGCGCCGGGAGGGGCTGCCTCGCGCCGCCAGATAAGGGAGACTGTTGTTCGGCCTCCACTCAAAGGCGCGCCTTTCGAGCCACGGACAAGGCTTTTGAGCCTCTTCAGGTTTTGCTCTCTCTCTCTCTCTCTCTCTCTCTCTCTCTCTCTCTCTCTCTCTCTCTCTCTCTCTTCTCTCCTTTCCTCCTCTCCCCTCTCCTTCTCCCTCATCTCCTTCTCTCTCTCATCTCTCTCTCACTCTCAGCCCCTCCATCCCTCCCTCCCTCCCTCCCTCCTCCGTCGCTCTCCTGCTCCCCTCCCTCTCTTCCTCTCTCTCTCCCTCTCCCCCCTCTCCATCCTCCCTCTCTCTCTCCCACTCTGCTCTCCTCTCATCTCTCTTCTCTCCTCTCTCCTCGCTCTTCTCTTTCTCTCTCTCCCGCTCCTCTCTCTCCCTCCCGCTCCACCTCTCTTCCCACTCCCTCTCCCTCTCCCCTCCCTCTCCCTCTCTCTCGACCTCTCTCTCGCACTCAGCCTCTCCTCTCTCTCTCAGACTCTCTCTCTCTCCCTCCCTCTCTCTCTCTCTCTCCCAGTCTCTCCTAGTTTTCCTCTCTCCTCTTCTCTCACTCTCGCTCTCTCTCACACCCACACTCTCTCTCTCTCTCTCTCTCTCCCCCTCTCTCTCTCTCTCTCTCTCTCTCTCTCTCTCTCTCTCTCTCTCTCTCTCTCTCTCTCTCTCTCTCTCTCTCTCTCTCTCTCTCCGAAGACGCCCTCCTCACTTTTCTCCTCTATCTCCTCCACCTCCTCCACCTCATCATCATCCCCCCTCCTCCCCTCCCGCCCTCCCCCCATACAACTCCTTCCTTCCATCCTTTTATTCCTTTTCCACCCTACTTCTCTTACTCGTCTTCCTCCTCTTCTTTTTTTTCCTCCTCCTTTTTATCCTACTATTACTCTTTCCTCCCCCTCTTCTCCCCTCCTCCCCCTCCCCCCCCCCTCCCCCCCCCCCCCTCCTCCTCCTCCTCCTCCTCCTTCTTTTTCTCTTCCCCCCTCCTCCTCCTTCTTCTCTTCCCTCCTCCTCCTTCTCGTCCTTCCTCCTCCTCCTTCTCGTCTCCCTTCCTCCTCTTTCTCTTCTCTCCTCCTCTTTCTCTTCTCTCCTCCTCTTTCTCTTCTCTCCTCCTCTTTCTCTTCTCCCTTCCTCCTTTTCCTCTTCTCTCCTCCTTCTCTTCTCTCCTCCTTCTCCTCCTTCTCTTCTCCCCTCCTCCTCCTCCTCCTCCTCCTCCTCCTCCTCCTCCTCCTCCTCCTCCCCCCCCTCCTCCCCCTTCCCTTTTCCTTACCCCTCTTCCCTCTCTCCCTTTCCCGGCGTGTGACTTTCGCTCCCTCGCGCCATGCATCATGCGGGAGCACTTCCGGTCTCCCTCAATCCCCTCCCCCCTCTCCCCCTCCCCCCCTCCCCCCTCCGTTAAGGCGACCCATTGAGTTGTCTCGTCCTCGAATTGGCCACCTGCGACTCCACCTTCTGTCGGAAGAGCTCAGGTTCCGCGCTCTCATTCGGTCTGCTTGTTTGCGCTTGCTTGCTTTCTCGTTCGTTCTCTCATTCTCGCTCTCTCCCTATCCTTCTCTTTCCCTGTCTCTCTTTGTATCTGCTAGTCTCTCCCCCCTCCCTCTTTCTCCTTCCCTTCCTTCCTCTCCCTCTCCCTCAAACTCACTCCCTCCTCTCCTTCCCTCTCTCTCTCCCCTCCTTCCCTCTCTCTCTCCCTTCCTTCCCTCTCTCCCTCCCCTCCTTCCCTCTCTCCCTCCCCTCCTTCCCTCTCTCTCTCCCTTCCTTCCCTCTCTCTCTCCCCTCCTTCCCTCTCTCCCTCCCCTCCTTCCCTCCCTCTCTCTCTC
>NW_028234407.1:37976466-37979886 GCF_977035675.1 Penaeus japonicus | reverse complement strand
AGGATGGAGGAATGGAGGAATGGAGGAGTGGAAGGAGGGAGGGGGAGGAGGGAAGGAGGGAAGGGAGGGGGAGGGAGGGAGGGGGGAGGAGGGAGGGAGGGAGAGGAGAAGAGAGAGAGAAGAGAGAGAGAGAAAAGAGAGAGAGAAGAGAGGGAGAGAGAGAGAGAGGAGAGAGAGAGGAGAGAGAGAGAGGAGAGAGAGAGAGAGAGAGGAGAGAGAGAGAGAGAGAGAGAGAGAGAGAGAGAGAGAGAGAGAGAGAGAAAGAGAGAAAGAGAGAAAGAGAGAGAGAGAGAGAGAGAGAGAGAGAGAGAGAGGGCCACCCAAATGCAACGTCCGCCCGCACTATGTTTGAGGTCGCAGAGTCCGTCATAAGGGCTCTCATTTTTCCTTTACTTCTCTATTCATCAATGCCTTCTGTCCCTCGATTTTCTCTTGCCTCTTCTCCTCTTTTCATCTTTACTTCTCGTCTCTTCCCCAATCTCGTTTCTAAACCGTCAGTCTCCCTCCATTTGAATTCTCTCCTCCCTCCCTCCGTTCAATTCTTCCCTTCCTTTAATTTCCTTCCTTCCTTCCTTCGTTAATGCTCTCTACATCCTTTCCCTTTCACTCTTTCACTTCTCTCCTTCTCCTCATACCGCCTCTCCCTCCTTCTAAACCTCGCCCTTTTTTACCCTCTCTCCTTCATCCCCCTGCCATCCGCTCTCCTTCATCCCCATGCCATCCGCTCTCCTTATCCCCCCCCCCCCAGCCATCCTCTCTCCTTATCCCCCCCTTCCATCTTCTCTCCTCCTTCCCCCCTTCCATCTTCTCTCCTCCTTCCCCCCTTCCATCTTCTCTCCTCCTTCCCCCCTTCCATCCTCTCTCCTCCTTCCCCCCTTCCATCCTCTCTCCTCACTCACCCCTTCCACCCCTTCTGCTTCTAACTTATCTCCATCCTGCCTCTCCCTCTCCTCTCCCCCCTTTCTCATCCTTCCACCCCCTCATTTTCCTCTCTCCTTCTCTCCTTCCTGCCCCTTCCACCCTCTCTCCCTCTCATCTCCTCTCCCCCTTCTCCTACCCGTCTTTGCAAGTCACGCACGAAGGCCTGACGCTCTGGGGGTTTACCTGAGAGCCCCCCCCCCAACCCCTTCCCCTTGTGAACCCTACTTTCTTCTCCCTCTGCCTCTTCATCTCCTTCTCCGATTCTCCTTTCCGATTCCCTACATTCCTCCTTTTCCCACCCCCTTCTCTTTTTAATAGCCTTCCTTTCTCCTCCTCCCGCTACCACCACCACCACCACCACCTCCACCTCCTCCTCCTCCTCCTCCCCTCCTCCTCCTCCTCCAGACAGCAACTTATGGTGGTTGCCGATAAGGTCATGGGACTCCCCCCCCCTTCTCCCCTACTTTGCCCCCTCCCCCCGTCCTCTCCTCTCGACATTCGCCCTAGTAATGCCGAGGCTGCACCCAGAGCACCCATCCTTCAACCTTTCACTGGAAATCCCCCATCTCTCTCTCACTCCGTCTCTCAGTTCCATAGAAATAAGTAAACGTTTCATCTACTTAAATGTATCTTTTCTTTCAATCCGCACATTGGCGTGTCTACTTCCTGTACTATTCGCACCCGCCTTCTCTCTTCTTCGCACTCCTACCCCCTCTCCTATTCCCACCTCCCTTGTTTCCTATTCATGCTCCTTCACCCCTCCTATTCCCACCTGCCTTCCCTCTCATCCTTCGTATCCCTCACCTTTTCTATTCGCACCCGCCTTCTCTCTTCTTCGCACTCCTACCTCCTCTCCTATTCCCACCTCCCTTGTTTCCTATTTACGCTCCTTCACCCCTACTATTCCCACCTGCCTTCCCTCTCATCCTTCGTATCCCTCACCTTTTCTATTCGCACTCGCCTTCTCTCTTCTTCGAACTTCCTCTCCTCTCCTACTCACGCTCCCTCTCTCTCTCTCCTATTCACACTCCCTCTCCTCTTCTATTCGCATCCAAACATTTATTCACACTCCCTCTCCTCTTCTATTCGCACCCTAACATCTATTCACACTCCCTCTCCTCTTCTATTCGCACCCTAACATCTATTCACACTCCCTCTCCTCTTCTATTCGCACCCTAACATCTATTCACACTCCCTCTCCTCTTCTATTCGCACCCTAACATCTATTCACACTCCCTCTCCTCTTCTATTCGCACCCTAACATCTATTCACACTCCCTCTCCTCTTCTATTCGCACTCTACTCCTCCCTTATTCGCACCCTCCTCCCTTCCTCACCTCCGTTACCTCGCGTCTGTGCAAATGGCCATGGGAAGACGACATCTTGTGTTTACCGGGAATGAGACAAATATTGGACGACGCTCGCGCTCGACAATTGCAAGGCCGAGGGAGACAAGGCGGGCGGGTGGGCGGACGGGCGGACGGACGGACAAGTGGGCGGCGTTTGATGCACAACATGCGGGAAGAAAGAGGGTTGCTAAAGTGGAGAAGGGAGAGAGAGGAGAGAGGGGGGCAGAGAGAGGAGAAGAGGAGGAGAGGAGGAGAAGAGAAGGAGTAGGAGAAGAAGAAAAGGAAGAGGAGAGAGAAAGTGAAAGAGGGAGTAAAAAAGGACAATAATAAAGTCCAAGTCTACGCGACACGTTGGGTATGCGATGGGGGGTGGGGTGGGGGGGAGTGGTTAAGGGGAAGGGGAAGGGGAAGGGGAAGGGGAAGGGGAAGGGGAAGGGGAGAAGAAAAAAGGTCGTTCGAGATAGGGATTCAGGATCGGTAATGGAAGGTCGTGACCAAGCGATAGGGGGAAGGGTTGGGAAAAGGGAAGGGGTATGGGGAAGATTAAGAAAGTGAGGAGGAACGGAAGAGGCGGCGGCGAGGGAAGAGGTGAGGGAGGAGGGGGAAGGGGAGGAGGAAGGAGGAAGAAGAGGAGGAAGGAGGAAGGGGAGGAGGAAGGGGGAAGGGGAGGAGGAAGGCATGATGAGGTGGGGAGTCGGAGGAAAGAAGTGGGGGTGGTGTGAAGTTTTGGAAGAGGAGGTAGGAGGAGTTGTAGGAGTGAGGAGGAGGAGGAGGAGGAAGAGGAGGAGGAGGAGGAGGAGGAGACGGTGAGGGAGGGGGAGGGGGAGGGGGAGGGGGAGGAGGAGGAAGAAGAAGAGGGAGGAGGAGGAAGAAGAGTGGGGGAGAACAGGAGGGGGGGTGATGGAAGAGGAGGAGGAGGAGGAGAGAGCGGAAGAACAGGAGTGGGAATGGGAGAAAGATAGATAAAATGAGGAGTGGGGTAAGAAAAAAGGAATAAATTTAGGAGGCGGAATACGAAAAAAGGAATAAAATGAGGAGGTGGAGGAGGCAATAGGAGGAATAGGAGGACGAAGATTAGGAAGACGAAGAGCAAGAGGAAAATGAGAGGAAACAGAAGAAAAAATGAGGTAGAAGGAAAAAAAAAAGTGAAA
>NW_028234407.1:37963966-37971466 GCF_977035675.1 Penaeus japonicus | reverse complement strand
ATAAAAAGGAAGACAAGGTTTGGTGTGACGTCAGACGAAATGAAGGAAAAAATCTGTTGCGGTAAAATGACACTTCTAGAATAGTGAAAGCAATCAAGGAACTGTCGTTAAATGACACTTCTAGAATAGTGAAAGCGATCAAGGAACTGTCGTTAATCTCAGACCAACGCGACCGTACCTTTAGATCATAACAATAGGTGAAATAATAACAATAATTACGATATATATGCAGGTAATAATGCTAACCTTACTATATCGCAATTAATGAAATTACCACTATTGGAATCATAGTAACAAAATAACAAAATAATAATAATGATAATAAGAGGGATCATAATGATCATACTAACAATACTACTACAACTATTACTACAGCTAATAATGATGATGATGATGATGATGATAATAACAATAATAACTGTGATACTGATGCTAAAACTAACGAACGATAATAACAGCAAAACAACAGTAATAAAAGTAATAACCATAAACACACCAATGATAATGACAATAACAATAACGCCAGCAATAACAAAGACTCGTGATAGCAACACAACACGCCTCCAGGCCCCATCTCCACAACTCGAACACGCGTGACCGAGACATACCACAGCATACCACGGCACAATACCCGCATACCAACCACATGGCCGCTGCTCAGTGCCCGCTCTGTGCTGCTGCTATACACACTGACGCCATGCAACACAAGCCCGCATACCGCGTCTATTGTGCGGGAACCACTCTCTCTCTCTCTCTCTTGCTCTTCTATCTCTTTCTCTTACCCTATATCCTCTCCCCCCTCTCTCTCTATCTATCTATCTATCTATCTATCTATCTATCTATCTATCTATCTATCTTTCTCTCTCTCTTTAGTTCCTTCTCTTTCTTTCACATTCCTTCCTTCTTTACATTTCGTTTCTCCCCCCCCCTCCCCCCAGCACTTGGCCCCCTCCTCGATCGCCGTCGACGTGCCCCGGCCAGGCGAGCGAGGCAGCAAGGTGCCACGCCACTCAGCCCTGAGTGCCTGCGACATCAAAGGCTGCCTGGCGACCGGTGCCTCGTCAGGGCGCGCGCGCGTGTGTGCCGAGTGCCTCGCACAAGAGCTGCGTCTGAGGGCGAATGCTGTCGCGTTGGAGGCTTAACAAATCACTCCATAATAGTGGCACTGTGCCAACGGCCTTGACGCCCGTGTGCGTGCGTAAACGTGTGCGTGTGTGTGTGTGTGTGTGTGTGTGTGTGTGTGTGTGTGTGTGTGTGTGTGTGTGTGTGTGTGTGTGTGTGTGTGTGTGTGTGTGTGTGTGTGTGTGTAAACATGTATGTGAGTGTGTATGTGAGTGTGTATGTGAGATTGAGGAGTGTGCATGCGAGTGTGAGTGAGTGAGTGAGTGAGTGAGTGAGTGAGTGAGTGAGTGAGTGAGTGAGTGAGAATGTGTGAGTGTGTGTGTGTGTTTGTGTGTGTGTATCTGTGGGTGTTTGTGTGTGTGTATCTGTGGGTGTTTGTGTTTGTGTGTGTTTGTGTGTGTGTGTGTGTGTGTATGAATGAGTGATTGGATGAGTGATTGGGCGAGGGAGAGAGTGAGTGAGTGGAACGATTTAGTCCTCAAACTAACCGACGCGAATAGTAAAATCTTGAGAATAAACACTACCTGGGCACTCGAGCAGTTCACGAACCGATGCCTTCCACGAAAACTCACCTGGAGAGAGACAAAGCAACATTAGAACAGAGAAACGTTTAAATTGCTTCTGTTATATAATAATAACAATGAAAATAAAAGTAAAACTATATAAATACATACGAATCCCATAACAAATTATTCGTCATGATTAAAAATCAACACAGATCTACCAATACATTTGAAACTGGTAATTATTACAATATTCAACATAAATCACGTTTCATTTATTATACCCGAGTCTTCGAAATAAAAATGCACATGGCAAATCAACAGAGCAGATAATTACTGCCAACACGCCATTGAAAGAAAAAAAACCGGCAACGTGACCGCTCGTCGCAAGGCCACTCGCCGTGCGCTGATTGGCTGGCGCCGGGTGACGTCAGCCATCAACAGGTGTTCCAATCAGCTGTTTTAGAAGACGTTAATGTATGCGCAACGTTATTTCAGCCCTTTGATGCAACACGAACATGTGTTGGCTCTTTCAGAAAGGCCAATAAAACTGACCGGACTTTATCGGAATGCGATTTACTTCATTCAATACACGTCCAAGCGTATTTTTAACTTTATCTCGGCATCTCAATGGCATTATCACGGATGTGCGTTTCGATAACTCGAGTGTTTCTAAAGTTATCTCGCGAGAGTGGAGGGGGGGAGGGGGGGAGGGGGGAGGGATGGAGGAGAAGCAGAAGAAGGGGAGGGGGAGGGGGGGTACACGCCAGCGAAACTCCCTCTACTCTGAAAACAATGGTAAAGGGAAATCGCCTACTGGTATTTGCACGATCTCCACAAACATAAAAGACTGAGCGGGTGCGATCTCTCGTAACTCTCTCTGTAAATCAGTGTGACGTAAGAGCAAATTCACGAGAAGGAAATAATGAAGAAAGAAAGAAAGGTGGAAAGAAAGGGAGGCATGGAGAGAGGGAGGAGGAGGGTAGAGGAGGAGGGTAGAGGAGGAGGGGGAGGAGGGTAGAGGAGGAGGGGAAGGAGGGAGGGAGGGAGGGAGAGACAGGGAGAGAGGGAGGGAGGGAGGGAGGGGAGGGAGGGAGGGAGGGAGGGAGGGAGAGAGAGAGAGGGGAGGAGGGGGGGAAAGGGAGAGGGAGAGGGGGGAGGAGGGGGGGGAGAGGGAGAGAGAGGGAGAGAGGAGGGAGAGAGGAGAGAGGGGAAGGGCGAGATAGAGAGAAGGGGGACAAAAAGGTTGAGCGAGAACGAAGAGAGAGAATGAGAACGACAGTGACAGGGCAAGCGAGGCGGAGACAGCGGGCGAGAGACAGGGGACAGACCGTGAAAGTTTGAGAAAGACGGGGACAAAGAGAAAAAGGGAGACAGACAGAGACAGAATCAGAGTGAGTGAGAGAAAGAGAAATCAGGGCCAGAGGAAAGGAGTGGGACAAAGCCGTGAGGGACAGAAGGAGGGAGGATCCTCGACTGTATCGTAGCCATTGTCGTGACCGTAAACAATGTCTGGAAAAGGGGGTCTCAAGGCCAACGGAGGATCTCGACGGACCTCTTGTAGGGTGGAGGATGGAGGATGGAGGGGGGAGGGGGGACGGAGGGGGAGGGAGGATGAAAGGAAAGGAGAATGAAAGGGGAAGGAGAATGAAAGAGGAAGGAGGAAGGATGGGGAAGGAGAATGAAAGAGGAAGGAGGAAGGATGGGGAAGGAGGAAGGAAGGGGAAAGAGGATGGAGGAGGAAGGACCGAAGAAAGAGGAGTGGAGAGAAGAGGGAAAAGGTAAAAGGTATCAGCAGGGGAGAGGAGGGGAGGGAAAGGAGTCTTCCTCTGTTCTGGTTATCGAGTCTTTGTTTCCCTCGGGCCTTGTTGAGACTATCTACAAATCGCCAAAGGCGGGTGGGTGCTAGTGTACACCGGATGTCCAGAGTTGACATCTAATCATCCGGATTTTTTTCTTTTCTTACGAACTTTCGTCTCCATCTACTCGGCGATCCTTCCAGTGCCGCTCTTGAGCATCGTCCCCCAAACTTTCTCAAAAGCCGTCATTTCCAGATTTCAAAAATATATCTTCTCATACATCCCCAAATTTTCATTAATGAAATCTGGATCGTTATAAAAAAAAAAGCTGAAGAGGAGGAAGGATAGGAATATAAGTACGAAGAGGAAAATTAAGTGGGAGAGGGAGAGGAAGAGATAGAGGAAGATGAGGAAAAGAGGGAGGAGGAGGAGGTAGAGGAGGACGACGAGACGGAATAAGAAGAGGTCCACCTATTCTGCGCTTTCTGAAACTCAAATTCCTGTAGTTAATCCCTTAGTTCATAGGCACACGACGTTTTGACTTTGACAAATTCATTGAGAATAGTGGTTCATGAGTGAGTAGGCGAGTGGGCGAGTGAGTGAGAGAACGAGAACGAGAGAGAGAGAGAGAGAGAGAGAGAGAGAGAGAGAGAGAGAGAGAGAGAGAGAGAGAGAGAGAGAGAGAGAGAGAGAGAGAGAGAGAGAGAGAGAGAGAGAGAGAGGGGGAGAGAGAGAGGGAGAGAAGGAGAGAGAGGGAGAGGGATATGGAGAGAGAGAGAGGGAGAGAGAGAGAGGGAGAGAGAGAGAGAGGAGAGGGAGAGAGAGAGAGAGAGAGAGAGAGAGAGAGAGAGGGAGAGAGAGGGGAGAAGAGAGAGAAAGAGAGAGAGGGAGAGAGGAGGAGAGAGAGAGAGAGAGAGAGAGAGAGAGAGAGAGAGAGAGAGAGAGAGAGAGAGAGAGAGAGAGGTGTTCTGCATATAACTGTTTCTCACTCGTCTTAAGGAAAGTGATGTCACCAGCTCGTTACGCGGCTAGACGCTGACGTCACCAGACGACCCAGGGTGAGTCTGGTCATCTAGGGATGGGGGAGGAGGGCTGAGCGAGAAGGAAGAGGAGGGAAGAGAGGGGCGAGGGGCGAGGGGCATGGGGCGAGGGTCGAGAGGGGCGAGAGGGGAGAGGGGCATGGGCTGAGAGGGGAGAGGGGCGAGGGGCATGGGGCGAGAGGGGAGAGGGGGGAGGGGAAAGAGGAGAGAGGGGGGAGAGGGGGCAGTGGGAAGTGGGGTATTAGTCACCTTTCGGGGCAAGCGACGCCCAGCGCCCATCCAAGCGCAGCTCTCTTTTCCTTCGCCAAGGTCATGCCTCGGCAGGGCTTTCTTGCTTTTTTTCTCTTCTTTCCTTTCTTCTCTTCCTTACTCAAAATTTTATTTTCTTCTTCCTCTCATCCTCTTCCGCATATTATAATTATTGTCGTTATCTTTATTATTATCATCATTACCATCATTATCATTACTATTATTATAATTACTTTTATCATTACCATTATCATCACTATTAGCATCATTACTGAGATTATTATGCTCATTACTATGATCATTATCATTATTGATAAAACTATTATCATTTTCATTATCATAAATTATTTTATCCCTTTCTTCCTGACTTTTTCCCCAACTATTCCAATATACTGACCTTCCTTTCCCAATTCCCATTTTCTCTTCCTCACCACCATCCTCATCATCTCCCTTCCACCCTCATCTTTTTCACCCAGCGCCTCTTCCTCTTTCTTATTCTCCTCTAATTTTCTAGCCTCTCTCTCCTCTCTTCGCTCATCCTCACGAGGACGAGAGAGAGCAAGGTCAGGACTAACCGCCTACCCTTCTTTCGCTCCTTCGCTCTTTCCCTTCTCCCTCCCTCACTCTTTCCCCTTCTTCCCTTTCCCTACCACCCTCTTCACCCGTCTCCGTGCCCATCCCTCGTTTGTTCCTCCCTTTCCTTGCCCCACCTTCCTTACGACCCCTCCCTCCCTAACCCCTTTTCCCTTTCCCTCCTTTATTCCTTAATCCTAACCTTCCACTCGCCTTCACTCCCCCACCCTTCCCTTCACTCGTTCCACCCCTCCACCCTTCCATCCTTCTACCCTCGGTCCCGCCCCCCTGCCCTCCCCCGGCACACCGCCCACGCCCCGGCCGGGCTGACCTTTCCTTCGGGCACAGCGGCACAGCCCGCGCGCGTGTCTGGATGAATATAAATTGAAGTTTAAGCCTCGTAGACGTTCACAAGCAAGCGTGGCAGCGAGTGTAGCGAAGCGAGGTTGCTTGGCTTGACAGGGTTGAAGAGGCGCGGGCACGTGACAGGGTGACAGGGTGGCAGGGTGGCAGTGGTGGGGGAAGGGGGGAGGGGAAATATGACAACGGGACATTCATGACAGAGTAAGAATGCTGCCTTGGTCTTAATTTTGTTTTCCTTAATCCTGAATTCTGACAGAGTAAAATCTGCGTGGTCTTAATTTGTTTTCCTAATCATGAAGGTAGGGCACCGGAGTAATCTTTATGAGTTTAAGAACACACGCACTCTCGCTCTCACTCTTGTATTCTTGTATTCTCTCTCACCCTCGCCCTTCGACCCTCTTTGGTACTTATGTATGTTATGTGTGTGTGTGTGTATTGTGTTGTGTGTGTGTTGGTTATGGTGTGTGTGTGTGTGGTTGTTGCGTTGTGGAGTGTGTGTTGCGTGTTGCGTGTAGCGTGCGTGTGTGTGTGCGTGTGCGTGTATGTACAAGTATATATCCACATATATATGTACATAAACATATATATACATATATCAATCTGCCAGACAGTCAAACACACTCCCCAAGAGTGGTGGTGGTGGTGGGAGATGCCATAAACGACTGTAAATACAGGTAGGAAAGTGGCGTAAAAAATGCCAGAGGTCGTAAATAAATGGGTAGTAGTAGTATCCTGATGATTAGGAGGGGGGTCGAGGAGGGAGGACAAGCGAGGAGGAAGGTGGAGGAGAGAGGAGAGAGGAGGAGAGAGGAGAAGGAAGAAAAAGAAGAAGAAGGAAACAAAGATGAAGCCGCGAGGGCAAAATAGGAAATGAAAGAAGAGGAAGGAGGAGGAGGGAGTGATTTGGGGGAGGATGGGGCAAAGGCGGCAAAGGCTGGGGCAGAGGACAAGAATTAAGAAAAAAAGGAGATTTTCTTCTGGCTCCCGAACGACCACAACAAAAACGAGTTTGACTCCACCAATTACAGTTCGATGGCCAATAAAGTCTCTGTCTCTCTCTCTGTCTCTCTGTCTGTCTGTCTGTCTGTCTGTCTGTCTGTCTGTCTGTCTGTCTGTCTGTCTGTCTGTCTGTCTGTCTCCCTCCCTCTCTCTCTATTCCTCAACGAAATAGGAAAGAAAGTAAGGAGGGAGAGGGGATAGAGAGAGGAGGGAATGAGGGAGGGAGGGAGGGAGGGAAGAGAGAAAGAAAAATTATATACTTAATATATATATTATATTGATGTATATAATATATATATATATATGTATATATATATATATATATATATATATATATATATATATATATATATAGAGAGAGAGAGAGAGAGAGAGAGAGAGAGAGGGAGAGATGGGGTGACAGAGACAAAGAGGGAGACGGAGCCACAGAGGCCAAGGACAAAGCCCACCACACACACACACACACTCACACAAACGCCGCGAAAGCAAGATCAAATTTCGGGGCTCCAATCAGGTCTGTTTTTCCCCTCTCGTGTGGCTCCTCTACCACTACCTCTCCTTCTCTTCCTCCCATCTACGCCCCCTTCTTTCTTTTCTATTCCGCTCTGCTCCCCCTCCCCTACTGTCTTGCTCCCCCTCCCCTACTGTCTTGCTCCCCCTCTCCCCCTCCCTCCCTCCCTCCCTTTCCTTAGTGCCATCAGACCCCACAGGCGATTCTCTTTCCAAGTAAACTTCTTTATTTCTGCCTCCTTTTCCACCGTCTCTCACTGCCCTCTCGCTCTTCCCTCTTTCTCACCACCCTCCCTCTCCCACCTCTCTCTCTCACTACCCTCCCTCTCCCACCTCTCTCTC
>NW_028234407.1:37931466-37933966 GCF_977035675.1 Penaeus japonicus | reverse complement strand
ATGCATATCGCCCACTACAAAGACATACTCATTGCAAAAACTGCTCAAAACACTATGCACAAAATAAGTTTATTGAAAGATGAAATCACATTTCGAAATTATCCAAGCGATTTTCCAATGAATAATTCACTGATACAGATGACACACAGACAATGACAGACCTACAATTATGTGATGCTATTTTCTGTTTCGTGATATTTTTATCTTTATCCTAGTTCCCAGATGACGGAGCAACATTTTCCTTAGGCATTCCTTCGATGATCACTTTAAAGGATTGGTAGTTGTGGCGCCCCTGCGGTTGCACCTCGCCTGTCTTGGCTCCCTTCACTCCAGTGGTCTGTTCCACGTGGACCACCAGAACCGTGCTAACGACATCGAACGACACATGGGGTAATTAAGTACACTGTGGGCTGACAGACGCCAAACGGACAAGCTCACGTCACACGCGGGGCGACCGGCAGTCAGAGCACCCTCGATTATGCCCCTCTTCCAACAGCCTATGCTTTCATTTCCTTTACTGGTCTCGCTGTTGTTGCTGTCGTAGTCCGTGGAAGCCTCACTTGCATGGCGAGCGGTTGTTTCCTCCTTACTGTGTTACCTCTTGCTTGACGTCGGGTTGTATAAGTACCCGGATGAGGTGTATCTCCGTAAAGGCGGTTGTTGGGGTATTTTCGACGGTACGGATTACCGTTGTTACAGTTTCTGCTTTACTAGCTGTTGTTGTTGTTGTTGTATTAGCCACTATTTTTAAGACAATGCTGTTCATGTAGAAGTCGCAAAGATATTATCCTTATATTTGCTGCGCTTGCAAAAGTTCCTCCCCAAACCTTTCCACCTTAGAAAGGAGGCGTCGTAACGCCGTGAAGGAGGCTGCTTCAGTATAATCTATTGTCACTGAATGGACATGAGTACATCACGTAATGCAAAATGCAAGCCTTGGGTGACTTGTTATACTAACAATTTCACCATCTCTTTCAGGCCATAGCATGGTGTGGGTGCGTACGGCAGGGCTAGCAAATATTTTATCAATCTCGTCCTTATGCACTTTGCACTATACTGTTGGTCAATCATGTTGGATTTCCTCCACAGAGTCTGACGTCAGATTCTTACTGCGAGGAAGAGCATACGATTCAAGGGACTGGTATAGCCTGGCGATTTTAATGTCCACCGACGATATAGACAGTACCTGATCCACAATGTAAACAAATACTTTTTAGCACTGTTCCCACTACATATACATTCACACACATTTCATGAAAGTTTGGCGCTGATAAGTGTCCCAATTTGGGACACATTTTTTGATAATCGCAGGTAAGCACACAAAAGAGAAAAAGAGAAGAGGGTGAAATAAAATGGTTAGAAATATGAAGAGAAAAAAAAGGGAAGACCAGACGAAAAGGACACTGGGAAGTAGAAAAGAAATCGTACACTGAAAACAGAAAGAGGGAAGAAATAGAACTATCAGGATGAGAAGAATAAGAGAAAAAAAAATGGAAATGACTGAAAATGGGGGAAAATAGGAAAGAAAATGAAGGCAATATAATACAAAAAAATAAAAGGGAATAAGAGATCTAGTAAGCTAGGTCAGATGCGCCGCCGGGCTTATATGCACAGAGGCGAGCCCGCCTGTGCCAGCGTGTGCTGACTCGTGTGAGAGTGCCAACGAGTGTTGACTAGTGTGAGAGTGTGCCAATGAGTGTTGACTCGACCTGAGCTTGGTCCTTACCCGTCGCAGTGCCCAGACACAGGCGGTGACCGCCAGGCGACAGTGGAAACTCACGAGCTTGGACAGGGCTTGATCTGCCGACCACGGGAATGGGTGATCGGCATGCAGAAAGCGGGAGAGAAGAATAGGGGGAAAGAGAGAGATGAGAAGACGAAGAGAGAAATGGAAAATAGAAGAGGGTGGGAAGAAAGGAAAAGGAAGAAAGGGGGGGTAAAGGAAAAGAGAGGGAGAAAGTGTTAAAGAGAGATAAGAATAAGGGAAACAGAAGAGAGGAACAGAAGAAGATGAAGGGAGATGGAAAGAAAGAAAGGGAAAGAAGATGATGGAGAAAGAGAAATGAGGAAAAGAGAAGGAAGCCAGGAAAACAAGAGAAGAAGAGGGTGAAAGGGAGAAAAAAAAAGAAGAAGGTGGGGCAGAGTAAAGGGGAATCGCAAATGCGAGATAATCTTTCTCCTGCGCGTCCAGTGAAGCGGAAGACTCAGGAAGTGCCAATGGGGGACAGGGAGAGAAGAAGGGGGGGGGGGGGGGGGGGCGAGAAAAAGGAAGGAAGAGTTGTGATGTCATAACGGGAGACTGGGCAGATATCTGTGAACATGTGTACTTCTATCTACACATATCATATATGAACACACTCACACACTTACACACACATACAGACATACACACGCAGACACACAATCACATATATATAAATATGTGTGTATATATATATGTGTAAGTGTGTGTGTGTGTGTGTCTGTGTGTGTGCGTGTGTGTGTGTGTGCGTGTGTGTGT
>NW_028234407.1:37921466-37923966 GCF_977035675.1 Penaeus japonicus | reverse complement strand
CACAGTAGCTGTTTCTACCCAACACAGGGGACTTTGTTCTCTTCCTTCTCTTGCAGGAGAGATGAAAATCGCTTATTTCGAAGAGACGCTTATTTCGAAATAGTACATTCTATATGCGGGGACTTTAAGACGGCGAGCCACTGGAAGTACCCGCGGGGCGAGGGGGAAAGGGGGGGGGGGGAGAAAGGGAGAGAGGGGGAGGAGAGGGGGAGAGAGAGAGGGAGAGAGGGGGAGAGGGGAGGAGGGGGAGAGAGGGAGAGAGAGAGAGAGAGAGAGAGAGAGAGAGAGGGAGAAAGAGAGGGAGAGAGATGGAGAGAGAGGAGGGAGAGAGAGAGAGGAGAGAAGAGGAGAGGAGGGAGGAGAGAGAGAGAGAGAGAGGAGAGAGAGAGAGAGGAGAGGAGGAGAAGGGAGAGAGGAGGGGAGAGAGAGGAGAGCGAGAGAGGGGAGGGGCGAGAGAGAGGAGAGAGAAGAGGGAGAAAGAGAGAGAGAGCGGGGAAGAGAGAGAGAGAAAAGAGAGAGAGAGAGAAGAAGAGGAGAGAGAGAGAGAGAGGGGAGAGGGAGGGAGAGGAAGGAGAGGAAGGGAGAGGAGAAGAGGGGAGTGGGAGAGAGGGAGGGGAGAGGGGAGAGAGTGGAGAGGAGGGGAGGAAGGGAAGAGAGGAGGAGATCGAGGGAGGAAGAGAGGGAGAGGAGGAGACGGGGAGAGAGAGAGAGAGAGAGAGAGAGAGAGAGAGAGAGAGAGAGAGAGAGAGAGAGGGCGGGAAGGAGGGAGGGAGGAAGGGAAGGAGAGGGAATGGGAAGGAGAAGAGGGAGGAGGGAAGGAGGGAGGGGTGATGGAGAAAGGGAGGGATGGAGGAAGAGAGGGAAGGCGAGAGGGTGGAAGGGAGGCAGAAAGAGACAGGAGGAGGAGAAGGAGGAAGAGAGGGAGGAAGAGGAGAAGCCAAAGGAGGAGGAGGAAGAAGAGAAGAAGGCAAAGGAGGAGGAGGATTAAAAGGAGGAGTAGGAGAAAGAGGAAGAGGAGGAGAAAGAGGAGTTGAGAAGGAGGGAGAGAAGTAGAGAAGAGACGAAGGAGAAGGAGCGGAGTAGGAGGGAGGGAGGGAGGGAGAGAAGAGGAAGAAAAAAGGGAAGAGGTAGAGAAGAGACGAAGGAAAGGAAAGCAGAGTTGGAGGGAGGGAGGGAGGGAGAGAAGAGGAAGGAAAGAGGGAAAAGGAGAAGGAGGAGGAGGAGAGAGGGGGGGAGGAGAGAGGGGGGGATGAAAGGTAGAGAAGAAACAAGGAGAAGGAAGCAGAGTAGGAGGGAGGGAGGGAGGAAGGGAAAGAGAGAAGAGGAAGGAAAGAGGGAAAAGGAGGAGGAGAAGGAGAGAGGGGGGAGGAGAGAGGGAAGGAGGGAGGAAGGGAAAGAGAGAAGAGGAAGGAAAGAGGGAAAAAGAGAAGGAGGAGAAGGAAGAGGACGAAGATGACGGAGCGATAGAAAGAAAAGTAATAAAGAAGAGAACAAAATATATGAAAGAAAAAAAAGGAGCTGCAAACAGACGAGAAAACGAAGAAGAATAAAGAAAAGAGGAAGAAAAGGAAGAAACTTAAGTGGTAGACACAAAATAAAAATAAAAAAGTAAAAAGAAAGAAAGAAAAAAAGAAAGAAGATGCTGATGATGAAACAAAAATAAAAACAAGAAGACGATTAAGAAGAAAGAAATAAGAGAAAGGGGAGGAGAAAACAAGAATGAAAAGAAGACAAAATGAAGAAGAAGGAAAAAAAAAGTAGGGAGAGGGAGAGATGAAAGTGAAGGAAAAGAAAAAAAGAGAAGAATATGAAGGAAAAATTATAGAGAGAAAGAAAAGGAAGAAAAGAAGGAAAAGGAGAAGAGGAGGAGTGGGAGTAGGAGAAAAAAGAAAGGGAAAACAACAACAAAAATAATAACGATATTACCTAAATATGATTAAATAGAATTATAATGATAATGATATTAATAATAATAAGGACAACAATAACAACAATAATACTACTGATATTAAGAATAACAACAATAATAATAATGATAATAATCACAACAACAATAATAATAATATTAATATCAATAATAATAACAATAATAACAAGACAAAAAAAGGAGATTAAAGAGAAGAAGAGGAAAAAAGAAGAAGAAGAAGAAAACGACGAAGAAGAAAAAGGAGAAAGAAGAAGAAAGAGGGAGAAGAAGAATGAAATAAATCAATAATATGAACAATAACGACGATTCTAGGAGAAGGATGGAAAAATAAGCAGAAAAAGCAGAAAAAGCAGAGGCGAGGAGAACGAGCAGGAGATCCGCTTTCCGAGAGCCGCCGCTAAGAGCTTCGAGGATGACACTACCTCTTCAAGTCACACTCAAGGCAAAGGGAAAGGAAGGGGAGATTGTGGTGGAAGAGGAGGAGGAGGAGGAGGAGGAGGAGAGGGGAGAAGGAAGCTGAGGAGGAAAAGCAGGAGGGGGGAGGAGGAGAAGCAGCAGGTGGAGGTGGAGGAA
>NW_028234407.1:37898966-37901466 GCF_977035675.1 Penaeus japonicus | reverse complement strand
ATAACAATAATAATCATTATTGTCATGATCCTTATCAATATTATTATCATTATAACTTCTATAATTATCATCATAAATACCATCACGAATAAATTAAAACTGTGTAAGCATTTTATTATATATCTCATTACGTCTACCATGATTGTACTGCCCTAATTATTTATTATTATTATTATTATTATTTTAGATTTTTCTTTATCTTCTCCCATTGCTTTCCTATTTACAAATATTTCATTCTCGTCCTCCCTTCACTTCATCTTTCCTCTTTCTTCGCTCTTCTCTTTCTTGCTATCTTCCTTGCTTCTTATTTTACGTTTTATTTCCAAGTTGTGGCGTGGTGGAAGAGGAAGAGGGAGGGGAAGAGGGACGGAAGGAAAGAGCGAGAAGAGGAGATAGAGTAGCAGGGGAAAAAGGAGGGGGACAAGAAGCAGAGCGTTAGATAGAGAGGAGAGAAAGAAATGGAAAGAGAGATGAGGGAAAGAATGGAAGGAGAAGGAGAATGAGGAGGGAAGAGGACACAGAAGAGGAGAGAGAGGTTGGGCACGGGGGGGAGGGGGAGGGGAGGGGAGGGGGGTGGCAGGGTCGTGCACCTTTAGATTTCTTCCCTGGTTGGTCCGCGAGGTACTTACGACCCTCACCTCGGTCGCGTGTGTATGCGTGCACCCTTCGACGCACACGCACGCACACACAAACACACACACAACCACACACGCATAAACAAACAAAGTCTACAAATATACAAATACGCACGCACGCACGCACACACATTACAACACACACCCACACCACACACACACACACACACACTCCACAACACACACCTACACACACACATATACACACCTACATACTACATACATACACAACAACGCACAGACCCACGTGTTATATTATTTATAGATTTTATATTTATACATTTTTATATATATATCCATATGATATATATTTATTATATATATATATATATATATATATTAATAGTTATATTATAAATATATATATATATTTAAAAATAAATATATATTTATATTATATATATATATATATATATATATATATATATATATATATATATATATATGATAGATATATGTGTATAACTGGGATATGTTGTGTGTTGGGTGTGGGGATGTGTGTGTGTGGGTGTGTGTGTGTGTAGTGTTGTGTGTGAGTGTGTGTGTGTGTGTGTGTGTGTGTGTGTGGTGTGTGGTGTGTGTGTGTGTGTGTATGTGTGTGTGTAGTGTGTCTTAATATATATTATCTATATATATATTATATACTATATCTATATATATATATTATATATTATATATTATATATATATTTATATATATATATATAGTGTATATATATATACATATATATATGTATGTATATATATGTTTAATTATCTATCTATCTATATATCAATTTATCAATTTATACATACATATACATATATACATACAGATATAAAATTTAGAAATTAGCATAAAGTAAAAAAAATATATATATATATATAGAAGCCAAATAGGAAAAAATAAAATGTCGTTTTCACTTCCAATCTCTCGCCTCGCAACCCGTCTTGCAACGAGGCTCATATACACACAGTTATATGTGTAGGCTAAAAATACATAAAAGTGTATACAAGTCTCCCTCGCTATTAACACTAAGAACAGCGTTTGTGTTTATATACAGTGTTCTTACTGCTGTTGTTGTTGATTTTGTTGTTGGGTTCGTGTGCCTTGTTCCCTTTCTGCAATTTTACTTGATTTCAACTTGCAAGATGGGGGAGGATGAGAAGAAAGAAGGGAAGGACGAGGAGAGAAAGGAATATGAGGAGGAAAAAAAGGGAGAAGAGGAACAGGGGAAGGAAAAGGGATGAGGAAAAAAAGAGCGAGAGAGAGCGAGAGCGAGAGAAAGAGAGAGAGAGAGAGAGAGAGAGAGAGAGAGAGAGAGAGAGAGAGAGAGAGAGAGAGAGAGAGAGAGAGAGAGAGAGAGAGAGAGAGAGAGAGAGAGAGAGAGAGAGAGAGAGAGAGAGAGAGAGAGAGATGAGAAAGGGAGAGAGGAGAGAGAGAGAGAGAGAGAGAGAGAGAGAGAGAGAGAGAGAGAGAGAGAGAGAGAAAGAGAGAGAGAGAGAGAGAGGGATTGAGAGAGAGAGAAAAAAAAATAGAAAGGGAGAAAGAGAGATAGAGAGAAATAAAGAAAGAGATCGACAGAGAAAGAGAGGTAGAAAGGGAGAAAGAGAGAGAGAGAGAAATAAAGAAAGATCGAAATAGAGAAAGAGAGGAAGAGAGAAAGAGAGACAAGGGAAATGCACAACACAATCTCCAACCTTGATCTTTGGAGAGAAAAAAAAAACCTAGAAACTGACCTAGCCATATTTCATTCCCTTAATGAGTCGTGACAGTTTTAGCATAGCAACAGATAACTGATTCATCCTGCAATTACACACTCACTCACGTACACAAACAAACACACATATGGACACATGAAACTATTCTGAGAAAGAGAGAATGAG
>NW_028234407.1:37878966-37883966 GCF_977035675.1 Penaeus japonicus | reverse complement strand
AGAGACAGAGAGAGAGAGAAGAAAGAGAAAGAGAGAGAAAGAGAAAGAAAGAAAGAGAGAGAATCATATAATGTAGGAAGCGATGATAATGCCCACAATACTAGTAATAACTATGAGGATAAGAGGAAAACGATGGCACTCTAACTTCGACAATAGTTACATAAGCCGAAATATCTTTTACAACACAATTTATCAAGAACAATTATAAATATAGTAACACCAACAAATGCAGCAATGACATCACCCGCAAGTAACTCAATAGGCAGTCATCCAAACCAAAGCAGGTAATTGAATGTAACAACAACAGCCAACCCCCCCCCCCCTTTTATTAGGCTGGCCAACGAGTGCTTTGACCTTCCTAAATAGCAAGGAAGAAGCCGCTCCCTGACCCCTGACCTTTGACCCGTCCTTGCCGGGCCGCATCACGTCAATCACCTTAAAGAGGCGTAACGAGCAGTGATGTCTGCGAAGGACGTGTGCTTTCTGGTGCATTTTACGTTAAACAAAACGCCGAACAACTAGTGTGTGTGTGTGTGTGTGTGTGTGTGTTTTCCTAGCGCGACATCTCTTCTCCGGCGTGGCCTTCGCGGCTTCCAAAGACCTCAGGTTAAACGGCCATCAACTTGTCTTCAGCCAATCAACAGCCATCAGCCGAGGCTCGCAGAGGCCTTGTCAGCTTCTCCATCTCCTCCATTACTCTCCATCGCCGCTGACACGATGCTGATCTCACGCGAGATGTGTCGGGAATGAACAATATTAAGGATCGTCATTTTTCTTTTGGCTTTGGACGTCGCTTGTTTCTCGTGTTGTGTTTTCCTTTTCGATTTCTCTCGCTCCCTTTTTGCCTTTTTGTAATCCTCTCCCTCTTTCTCTTCTTCTCCTCCCTTCCTTCGCCCTCATCCCCAGCCCCCCACCCCCTCCTAGAAAATAGAATAGCCGTTAACTTATGAGGTTTCATGTTGGCGCATACAGATCACGTCCATCACTGCAAGCCTGCCCTCATGGCACCTCACCGTCGGCGGGCGATGAAGGGAGGTGACTCAGTGGCGAGCCGCGGGGGGAGATGAGTCATTTTCCAACGTTGGGACGCTTTGGGATGTCAGCAACTGCTCAGGCAGATCAAGTGTTGCGGTGGGGGGAGAGAGAAGGCGGGGAGAAGGGGGGAGAAGGGGAGAGAAGAGGTGTTGGGGTGCGGGGAGGAGGGGAGAGGAAGAGGGCAGAGAGAAGGCGGGGAGGAGGGGGGAGGAATAGGGGAGAGAGGAGGCGTGGAGAGGGGGAGAGAGGTGGCGTGGAGAGGGGGAGAGAGGAGGCGTGGAGAGGGGGAGAGAGGAGGCGTGGAGAGGGGGAGAGAGGTGGCGGGGAGAGGGGGAGAGAGGTGGCGTGGAGAGGGGGAGAGAGGAGGCGTGGAGGAGGGGAGAGGGGAAAGAGGAGGCGGGAAGGGAACATAAAGACAGGAGGAGAATTGGGGGGGAGGGGGGAGATGGCAGAAAGAAGGGGAAAAAGTGATGGAAAGGAAAGAAAAGAGGGAGATGGGGAAATATGAGAGATGGAAGGGGTAAAGGAGAAAGAAGAATAGGAAGAAGGGAGGGGAGAAGGGAGAAAGGAGAGGGAGTATGAGAGATGGGAAGTAGAGGGGAGGGAGGGAGGGAAATGAGGGGAGAGGGAGAAAGGGACACACACACATACACACAGAAAGAGAGAGGGAGAGAGAAGGGGGAGGGGATAAAAATGTAAATAAAAAGATAGAATGGAGAGAGAAAGATAGACAGAAAAAAAAGCAGAGAGAAAGAGAGGGAGAAAGGGAAACTAATTCATCCGTGTCACATTGTTCAAGGCAAGGAAAAAGAAATACAGAAAATTCCATTCCAGCACAGTAATCAGTGTACTTTCACCAGCGATGAATAAACGAAATCATGCATGCATGTGGTTGCATACACGACTGATATCTAATCGTGACGTCACAGGATCCGGGTTTTTCCTTGCGCACGGTGCTGCCATTACACTGGTCACCCCATATTTTTTTCTCTCCTTAATATTTTTACAAATCCCTTAAGATGTAAACATATTCCACTAAATTCAAACATTAGAACCCTTGTAGTGATAACCAGGCCTTCTGCAAAAGCACGGGGTATCCCTGTGGAGGAATATTAAACCGTTTGAAGCCATTATTATACGACGCCTCATGCCGGAGGAACAAAGGTGCCGCGAGATTTGGCGGGAAAGTCTCCACTCTCAAGAACATTTTCACAAAATTGTAATAATTTAAGGCGATGATTGTTATCCTTATCATAATATCAGACATTATTAATGTAATATTCACGATTATTGTTATCATTATCATCGTTACTTTAACCAATGCATATGTTCCCTTATACATTACTATCAATTACTTTTACCCTTTTGAATATACATATCATATGACCCCCTTTGTCATCATGATAATAATTATCATCAACTATGTTTTCATCCTCATCAATATTATCAATATCTTCATTGCTACCTCACAATTTATCATCTTATGCATCATCTTCAACATTCATCATTAAACTTACATATATACACCATCCTCACTATCTATTGCCATGAACATGATCATCGTAATACTAGCTGTCATTAATATCATAATAATTGTTGTTATAACTGTTTCACTTATCATTAACGTTAAGCTTCATCATCATGACAATCCTAATTATAATTAATCATCATGATCATCAATATCTGTCACGGTCAAATTAGCACCATTATCATTATCTCGTTGGTATCTTTATTACTATCATGTGTTTATTGATATTGGAATAATAATAATAATAATAATAATAATAATAATAATAATATTAATAATAATAACAACAACAACAACAACAATAATAATAGTAATAAAAATAACATAATCATTATAATAAGAGTAATCACAATAACAACAAAAACAATAACAATATTCGTAATTAACAACAACAAAAACAACAATGAGCATTGGCCATAAACTACAAGCGAGGTCAGAAAAGGCAAAACCCTTTGGGACATGAAGACACAAAGAGACCAGATCCACGAGAACTCAAAACCAACCACCATACTTTTCTAGAAAGTAGTTCTTGCGTGAATAGACAAGAGTTATACCCTTTTGACACTTGTTGCCAGGGGTATGGAGTAGGAAATTAAATACGATATCAGAACCATAGATGGAAATTTGCAGAGGATTTGGAATTAGCAGTGACGTGGCTGTGACCCCCATAGTCACCATTTACAGGAGTCTATATAAAGTCGGTCTGAATAGCCAATTTGTAACTTTACTTGAAGGTCTGTTTTCTAGGAATAGTGTGGACACTGAGGGCTGAGTGCTGAGGGTTGGGTGTCCTGTATATCTGAGGTTGTGGGGTGTTGTTTTATATGATAATATTGAGGGTAGTATTAACGATAATAATGTTAATGATAATGATAAGGATGATAATAACAATAATAATAATGATACTAACAATAATAATAATGATAACAACAATAATGGTAAAAAATACAGCAAAAAATGATAATATCATTCATCAATATCATTATGACTACTGCTACTGCTATTATTTTCATTACCATTGTTATTATCATAATTTTTATCATTACGATTATCATTATCATTATAATCATTATCGTTTTCATTATTATTATTTGTGAAGATGATGATGGTGATGATGATGATGATCATCATCATTATCATCATCATCATTACTATCAATATCAACAGAACATACGCAAGATCTACTGTATGTGTGTGTGTATATGAAAATAAAATCCAGGTGGATTTCGAAACTATTGTCTCTCTCTTCTAGATTCAAGACTCTGTTAGATTTATTTTAACTCGAATAAAATGAAAGATAAATAAAACATATATTCATAGAAACAGGGTGGGGGTAATATGATTTTGTCGTGATGCAGGCTATAATATACAATGCGGATGTGCCACAGGAAATTACAAAATCGTGTATAATTGTAAAATCATTAATGTAACTGCTGGTGAAGTTATCCCAATTATGAATATTTCAGTGATGATAATCTTTAGTATGGAGTTTATAGTACTATCACTAACTACTATAACCAGTTGTCTATACCAGTAAGACTGATTATTATCTATCGTTTTAATATCTGAGGTCTACTATTAGTAATGAGGTAAATGATACTACTATAAATATTAATACTATAGCAGATAACACACATTGTAACTATCACCACGAATAAACATGGTCATTCTCATCATTGTCATTATTATCATTACATGCATTATTAATTTAACCGTCATTATCAATTACCACTACTAGGGCTATCATAATTGCTACTCATCAAGCATTCACTCACCATTATCTACATAAAGTGTACGTTGGTTTAAGAACCATGAGAAAGTAATCAGCAATTAATTAAATACAGAAAATAATTTGTAAGTTATTGCTGTTATTCTAAGGTTATACACTCACATGTACATGCACACACACACACACACACACACACACACACACACACACACACACACACACACACACACACACACACACACACACACACACACACACGTACACAAAAATAAAATAAAAACAAGCTAGAATAATATCATTGCTTGCTTTTCTGAAGTATATGTACAACCATGTTACCTTGCACATCATAAACAAATAACGAAAAAAAAAACAATTGTCATCGGATTGGCCATCAAACTGATAACGTCACACCCATCATACCGCTCCTCCATTACCAGCTCCGAGAACGTGATTGGATATCCACTTGATGACATCATTGCCAACGTGTCCTCACTGGCCAATCAGCGATCGACCCGCAACCCAAGCTTTACCTCACATTCCGAGACAAGACTCGAAGCGGGCAGAGCTGAAATTCGCTCGGGTGTGATGCGAAGAGAAAAATGAAGGATAGGGGAGCAAATTAATGGAGAGACTGGTAGACTGACTGATAAAGAAGGGGAGTAAGAGGAGCTTGTCATAGGCCATAGAAAAATGAAAGAGAGCCAGAGA
>NW_028234407.1:37871466-37873966 GCF_977035675.1 Penaeus japonicus | reverse complement strand
AGGGGAGAAGGAGGGGAAGGGGTTTGCGAGGGGAGAAGGAGGGGAAGGGTTCGTGAGGGGAGAAGGAGGGGAAGGGGTGCCTGTCGAGGGGTCGCAAAGAAGGATGTTAAGGGGTAGGGGAATCAACAAAACAATAAACAGTAGGTTAAAAAAATGAAACAAAGGAGGGAAAGGGGTAGGGGAGAAGGAGGGGAAGGGGTAGGGGAGAAGGAGGGAAAGGGGTAGGGGAGAAGGAGGGGAAGGGGTAGGGGAGAAGGAGGGGAAGGGGTAGGGGAGAAGGAGGGGAAGGGGTAGGGGAGAAGGAGGGGAAGGGGTAGGGGAGAAGGAGGGAAAGGGGTAGGGGAGAAGGAGGGGAAGGGGTAGGGGAGAAGGAGGGGAAGGGGTAGGGGAGAAGGAGGGAAAGGGGTAGGGGCGAAGAAGGGAAAGGGGTAGGGGAGCGGAAGGGTTAAGGGGGTGTTGGAACTTTCCTATTATTTTCTTTCGATTTTTCCCCCTTTGGTCTGTCTTTTCTTGTCGGTATGTCTGCCTGAGTATGCAAGCGAATGAGTGTGTGGATGAGTAAGGGAGGGATTCATAGAGAGAGAGAGAAAAAAAAAAGTGTGAGGAAATGAATATGTAACCACGCCGGTAAGTGAATCAGTGAGTACGCCGATGAGTAAGTGAGTGAATGTGTGAGTAAACTGGATATATGGAAGGACGCAGGAAGGTCAACTTTCCCTGCCGGAGTCTGGTCTGCCTTTCGTGCCCTCTCTCTCCCTAACGGTCTCTGGCATGCGAGGGTGAGTGCATAAGAGGGTGTGCATGCGAGGGTGTGCATGAGAGGGTAAGTGTATGCGAGGGTTTGCATATGAGGGTGAGTGCATGCGAGGGTTTGCATATGAGGGTAAGTGCATGCGCGGGTGTGCAAACAAGGGTGAGTGCATGCGAGGGTGTGCATGAGAGGGTGAGTGCATGCGAGGGTGTGCAAACAAGGGTGAGTGCATAAGAGGGTGTGCATGAGAGGGTGAGTGCATGCGAGGATGAGTGCATGCGAGGGTGTGCATGCAAGGGTGAGTGCATGCGAGGGTATGAATAAGAGGGTGTGAATAAGAGGGTGAATGCATGCAAGGGTGAGTGCATGCGAGGGTGTGCATGCAAGGGTGAATGCATGCGAGGGTGCGCATGCAAGTGTGAGTGCATGCGAGGGTGTGCATGCAAGGGTGAGTGCATGCGAGGGTGTGCATGCAAGGGTGAGTGCATGCGAGGGTGTGCATGCAAGGGTGAGTGCATGCGAGGGTGTGCATGCAAGTGTGAGTGCATGCGAGTGTGCAAGCAAGGGTGAGTGCATGCAAGGGTGTGCATGCAAGTGTGAGTGCATGCAAGGGTGAGTGCATGCATGCAAGGGTGAGTGCATGCTAGGGTGTGCATGCGAGGGTGTGCATGCGAGGGTGAGTGCATGCGAGGGTGTGCATGCGAGGGTGAGTGCATGCGAGGGTGTGCATGCAAGGGTGAGTGCATGCGAGGGTGTGCATGCAAGGGTGAGTGCATGCGAGGGTGTGCATGCAAGTGTGAGTGCATGCGAGGGTGTGCATGCAAGGGTGAGTGCATGCGAGGGTGTGCATGCAAGGGTGAATGCATGCGAGAGTGTGCATGCAAGGGTGAGTGCATGCGAGGGTGTGCATGCAAGGGTGAATGCATGCGAGAGTGTGCATGCGAGGGTGAGTGCATGCGAGGGTGTGCATGTAAGTGTGAGTGCATGCGAGGGTGTGCATGCGAGGGTGAGTGCATGCCAGGGTGTGCATGCAAGGGTGAGTGCATGTGAGGGTGTGCATGCAAGTGTGAGTGCATGCGAGGGTGTGCATGCAAGTGTGATTGCATGCAAGTGAGTGCATGCGAGGGTGTGCATGCAAGTGTGAGTGCATGCGAGGGTGTGCATGCAAGTGTGAGTGCATGCGAGGGTGTGCATGCAAGGGTGAATGCATGCGAGGGTGTGCATGCAAGGGTGAGTGCATGCGAGGGTGTGCATGCAAGGGTGAATGCATGCGAGGGTTTGCATGCAAGGGTGAGTGCATGCGAGGGTGTGCATGCAAGGGTGAGTGCATGCGAGGGTGTGCATGCGAGGGTGTGCATGCAAGTGTGAGTGCATGCGAGGGTGTGCATGCAAGGGTGAGTGCATGCGAGGGTGTGCATGCAAGGGTGAGTGCATGCGAGGGTGTGCATGCGAGGGTGTGCATGCAAGGGTGTGCATGCAAGGGTGAGTGCATGCGAGGGTGTGCATGCAAGGGTGAGTGCATGCGAGGGTGTGCATGCAAGGGTGAGTGCATGCGAGGGTGTGCATGCAAGGGTGAGTGCATGCGAGAGTGTGCATGCGAGGGTGTGCATGCAAGGGTGAGTGCATGCGAGGGTGTGCATGCAAGTGTGAGTGCATGCGAGGGTGTGCATGCAAGGGTGAGTGCATGCGAGGGTGTGCATGCAAGGGTGAGTGCATGCGAGGGTGTGCATGCAAGGGTGAGTGCATGCG
>NW_028234407.1:37845806-37866366 GCF_977035675.1 Penaeus japonicus | reverse complement strand
CATTCCCTTCCATCCCCGGGGCTGAAAACGTTTGCTGATCTCACGCGAAAATGTGTGGGGAAAAATGAACAAATTAAGGATCGCCCTTTTTCTTTTGGTTTTGGGACGCCCGTTTTTTTCTCGTGTTGTGTTTTTCCTTTTCGATTTTCTCTCCTCTCTTTTTCCCTTTTTTGTAATTTCCCCCTTTTTCTTTTCTTCTCCCCCCTTCTTCGCCCTCTTTTCCCGGGCCCCCCCCCCCCCCCCCTAAAAATAGAATACCCTTTTAACTTATGGGGTTTTTCATTTTGGGGCGCTTCCCGATCAGGGCCCATCACGGGCAACCCTTCCCCTCAGGGCCACCCACCGTCGGGGGCCCGATGAAGGGGGGTTGATCAGGGGGCAAAGCCGCGGGGGGGATGATTTCTTTTTCCAACTTTTGGGGGGACGCTTTGGGGATGTCAGCAACTCTCGGGCCCAGATAAAAGTGTTGCGGTGGGGGGGGAAAAGAGGCGGGGGGGAAGGGGGAAAAGGGGAGGAAGAGGTTTTTGGGGTTTGCGGGGAGGAGGGAGGGAAAAGAGGGAGAGAGAAGGGGGGGGAGGGGGGAGGAATAGGGGGAGAGGAGGGTGGAGGGGGGAGAGAGG
This sequence comes from Penaeus japonicus, assembly GCF_977035675.1. Classification (NCBI taxonomy): domain Eukaryota; kingdom Metazoa; phylum Arthropoda; class Malacostraca; order Decapoda; family Penaeidae; genus Penaeus; species Penaeus japonicus. The sequence goes on along the minus strand of NW_028234407.1, from coordinate 37,865,746 downwards.
GGGCCCGGGGGAAGGGGGGGGAGAGGGGCGTGGAGAGGGGGGAGAGGGGGCGGGGAATATTGAGGGGGGGGGAGGTGGGGGGGAGAGGGGGAGAGAGGGGTGGTTTGGAGAGGGGGGGGAGGAGGTGTGGGGAGGGGAGATGGGAAAGGGGGGGGGAAAGGGGGAACAAAAAAGCCCGGGGGAGGGGGGAAATTGGGGGGGAGGGGGGATGGAATAAAAGAATTTTGGGGAAAAAGTTTGGAAAGGAAAAAAAAGAGGGGAGGGGGGGAAAATTATGAGAGAGGGAAGGGGTTTTTTTTTTTAAAGGAGAAAGAAAAATTTGGAAAAAGGGGAAGGGGGGAAGGGAGAAAGGAGGGGAGTAGGAGGAGGGGAAAAGTAGGGGGGGAGGGAGGGAAATGAGGGGAGGGGGGAGAAAGGGGAACACCCCCACATACACCAGAAAGGGGGGGGAGAAGAAGGGGGAGGGGAAAAAAATGAAAATTTAAAAAGATAGAATGGCGGGGAGGGGAAAAAATAGACAGAAAAAAAAAATGCGAAAGGAAGAGAGGGGGGGAAAGGGAAACTAATTTATCCGGGGGCACATTGTTTAAAGGGAAGGAAAAAAAAAAAACAGAAAATTTCCCGTCCAGCACCCGTAAAACAGTGTAAATTTTCCCCGGGGAAAAAAACGAAAACATGCTTTCATGTGGGTTGGGATCCGACTGTTTCTAATCGTGACGTCACAGGATCCCGGGGTTTTTTCCCTTTGGGCCCGGGGCTGGGCCCTTTAAAATGGTCAACCCCTATTTTTTTCTCTCTTTAATTTTTTTACAAATCCCCTTTAAAATGTAAACATATTCCTTAAATTCAAAAATTAGAACCCCTTTTAGTGATAAACCCCGGCCCTTTTGCAAAAAAAAAAAAAAACAAAAGGGGTATTCCCCGTGGAGGAATTTAAACCCTTTGAAGCCCTTATTATTTCGAGCTCATGCCGGAGGAACAAGGTTTCCGCGAGATTTGGCGGGAAAGTCTCCCCTTCAAGAAAAATTTTCACAAAAATTTTAAAAATTTAAGGCGTTTATTGGTTTTTCCTTATCAAAAATTAGAAATTTAAATTTAAGGGAATTTTTCCGATTATTGTTATCATTTTTTCATCGTTATTTAATCAATTTAAAATGTTTCCTTATTCAAATTTCTATCAATTTCTTTTTCCCCTTTTTAAAATAATTTTCATTTGCCCCTTTTTTCATCATGATAATTAATTTTCATAACTTGTTTTTCCTCATCAAAATTTTTTCCCAAAATCTTCATTGCCTACAATTTATCATCTTATGATTTATCTTTTAACTTTTCATTAAACTTTCATATATACACCCCTCCTACTATCTTTTGCCATGAACAGGGTCACGTAATACTAGTGGCATTAATTCATAATAATTGGGTTTTTATAAACGGTTTTACTTATCATTAACGTTAAGCTTCATATCATGGAAAAATCCTAATTAAATTAATCTTTATGATCTTAATATCTGTACGGTCAAATTTGCACCTTTATTTCTCGTTTGGGATCTTTTTTACTATCTTTTGGGTTTTTTGATATTGGAATAATTAAAAAATAATAATAATAATAATATTTAATTTTTAATATTAATAATAAAAAACAACAACAAACAACAATTTAAAAATAGTAAAAAAAATTAAAAATTTTTTTTTTTAATAAGAGTAATACAATTTAACAACAAAAACAATAACAATATTCGTAATTAACAACAACAAAACAACAATGAGCATTGGCCACAAACTACAAGCGAGGTCAGAAAAGGCCAAAAACCTTTGTGACATGAAGACACAAGAGACCAGATCCACGAGAAACTCAAAACCAACCACCTTACTTTTCTAGAAGTAGTTCTTGCGTGAATAGACAAGAGTTTATACCCTTTTGCACTTGTTGCCAGGAGGGTATGGAGTAGGAAATTAAATACGATATCAGAACGTTTGATGGAAATTTGCAGAGGATTTGGAATTAGCTGTGACGTGGCTGTGACCCCATAGTCACCATTTACAGGGGTCTATATAAAGTCGGTCTGGAATAGCCAATTTGTAACTTTACTGAAGGTCTGTTTTCTAGGAATAGTGTGGGACACTGAGGGCTGAGTGCTGAGGGTTGGGGTGTCCTGTATATCTGAGGTTGTGGGGTGTTGTTTTATATGATAATATTGAGGGTAGTTGTAACGATAATAATGGTAATGATAATGATAGGATGATATATAACAATAATAATAATGATTACTAACAATAAAATAATGATAACATCAACAATATGGTAAAAAATACAGCAAAAAATGATAATACATTCATCAATTTCATTATGACTACTGCTACTACTATTATTTTCATTACCATTGTTATTATCATAATTTTTTATCATTACGATTTTATTATCATTATAATCATTATCGTTTTTCATTATTTTATTTGTGAAGATGATGATGGTGATGATGATGATCATCATATTATCATCATCATCATTACTATCAATATCAACAGAACTACGCAAGATCATACTGTATGTGTGTGTATATGAAAATAAAAATCCAGGGTGGATTTCGAAACTATTGTCTCTCTCTTTAGATTCAAGACTCTGTTAGTTTTATTTTAACTCGAATAAAATGAAAGATAATAAAACATCTATTCACAGAAAAAGGGTAGGGGTAATATGATTTTGTCGTGATGCAGGCTATAATATACATGCGGATGTGCCACAGGAAATTACAAAATAGTGTATAATTGTAAAATTCATTAATGTAACTGCTGGTGAAGTTATCCAATTATGAATATTTTAGTGATGATATCTTTAGTATGAGTTTATTAGTTACTATCACTAACTACTATAACCAGTTGTCTATACCAGTTAATAATGTTATTATCTATCGTTTTAATATCTGAGGTCTACTATTAGTAATGAGGTAAATGTACTAATTAAATATTATACTATAGCAAATATAACACACATTGTAACTATCACACAAGAAATAAACATGGTCATTTCATCATTATGTCATTATTATTCATTACATGCATTATTAATTTAACCGTCATTATCAATATCCCTACTAGGCTATCATAATTGCTACTTCATCAAGCATTCACTCACCATATCTACCATAAAGGTATCGTTGTTAAGACCATGTAGAAGTAAATCCCAGCAATTAATTCAATACAGAAAATAATTTGTAAGTTATTGCTGTTATTCGAAGGTTATACATTCACATGCACATGTACACGCACACGCACACGCACACGCACACGCACACGCACACGCACACACACACACACACACACACACATACACACACACACACACACACACACACACACACACACACACACACACACACACACACAGCACGTACACAAAAAATAAAAAATAAAACAAGCTAGAATAATATCATGGCTTGCTTTTCTGAAGTATAGGTTATCAAAACCATGTGACCTTGCTCATCATAAACAAATAGACGAAAAAAAAACAATTGTCATCGATTGGAGTGTGGCCACAAACTGATAACGTCACACCCATCATACCGCTCCTCCATTACCCACTCCAGACGTGATTGGATAGCCACTTGATGACATCATAGCCACCGTTCCTCCCACTGGCCAATCAGCGATCGACCCGCATCCCTAGCTTTACCTCTCACATTCCGAAACAAAGACTCGAACGGGCAGAGGCTGAAATTCGATCGGGTGTGATGCGAAGAGAAAAAATGAAGGATAGGGGAGCAACTTATGGAGAGACTGGTAGACTGATTGATAAAGAAGGGGATAGAGTAATAGGAGCTTGTCATAGGCCATAGAAAAATGAAAGAGAGCCAGAGAGAAGAACGAGTCCACACACACATACACACACCACACACTCACACACAACACACCCACCCACACAGAGAGAGAGAAGAGAGAGAGAGAGAGTATAAAAAGCATGTAATGGTGGTATTGTGTCTACGATATAAAGCTAAATCAGCTCGCTAATTATATTGGGATAGAGTTCTGTAAATGTGGCCCTGGAAGTGGAGTGTCTGTATTTTCTTTTTCATACAATACATAAATAAAAATTAGCAAAATAATGTAAAATATTTGCACTATACATGAGGTTATCTATAATAGACAGAGAAATAATGAGGGGTAGAAGGACACACACACACGTGCCACGTGCGCAGAAGAGAGAAGAGAGAGAGAGAGAGAGAGAGAGAGAGAGAGAGAGAGGAGAGAGAGAGAGAGAGAGAGAGAGAAGAGAGATAGATAATAGAGAGAGAGGAGAGAGAGGAGAGAGGGAAGAGAGAGAGAGGAGAGAGAGAGAGAGAGAGAGAGAGGAGAGAGAGAGAGGAGAGAGAAGGAAGAGAGAAAGAGATAGAGATAGAAAGATAGAGAGGGAGAGAGAGAGAGAGGAGAGAGAACAGAGAGAGAGAGAGAGAGAGAGAGAACAGAGAGAGAGAGAGAACAGAGAGAGAGAGAGAGAGAGGAGAGAGAGAGAAAAGTAAGGGGGAAGAGAGAGAGGGGAGGGGAGAGAGGAGAGGGAGAGAGGGAGAGGAAGGTAGAGGGGGGAGAGAGAGAGAAAGAGAGAGAGAGAGAAGAAGAGAGAGTAGATAGGTAGTAGACAATAAATAGATGAGATAGAGGATAAACAGACAGATAAAAGATACGTTATAGATAGATAGATAGGTAGATAGAAACAGAGAGAGAGGTACGGAGATAGATAGAGAGATAGGTAGGTAGATAGAGAGGTAGAGAGATAGAAGGAGAGAGCAAGCAAGCGATCTAGGCCGTGCTGGTACAGGAGGTCCGATCAGTGTTACCAAATCATCGCGGACGAAATGCTAGTCGCTTTAATATGCAATTCATATAGATACAATAACAGTTTCTACCAATGCAACGCAACTCATATTATGCCACATTGCAATTTATTCTCCTGCCTTCTCGAAGACCTCGATAGCCATCCACAGAAACGCCGCGGCGCGCGCAGTTATTTAAGCTTTGCACGAAAAAATGATGGAAGCCTAAAATAGCTAACCTGTGGGGGGAAGGGGGGAGAGGAGGAAAGAGAAGAGGGGGTGAGGGGAGGGGAGGAACAGAGCGGGGAGGGAGGGGGGGAGAGGAGTCGTCCGCTCGACCTTCCCGAGCAGGATAGGCCTGGGCTGGACTTTCGCGCTCTGCAGGCAATGCCAAGTTTTGTTTTCTCAGAACTCCTTAACTTGGGGGAGAATTTCCGATCATGACTTTAATAATAATGTTAAAACTACAACACAAACCCACCAAACCCCCTTCAAAATATATTCAATAAAACAGTTTGCTATTTAAGGGTTGGGGTTTAGCATGTTAATAATCAATCAGGTCCGATCTGTGGTTGCCAGGGAAATACAGGTGTGCAAGTTTTTAACAATCAAATACGTTAATGAATCAACTTCTTTCTCTCCTCTTCCTCTCAGCTCTCTCTTTTCTCTGTCTTCTCTCTCTCTCCTGTTCTCTCTCTTTTCCCCTCCTTCTCTTCTTTTCTTTTCTTTCTCTCTTTTTTCTTCTTCTCTTTCACTCTCTTTTCTTCTCTCTCTCTCTCTTTTTCTTCTTTCTCTCTCTCTCTTTTCTTCTCTCTCTTTCTCTCTTTCTCTCTCTTTATGGGACAACGCGGCAACACGATTACCAAAAAAAATTTCTACCGGGAAAGGGACAATGAAAACCACATGGGCTAGAAAAAGAAGTCTTCCAAAAAAATTTAACCCCCTTTTTTTAAATCGGCAAAGAAGCCCCCGTTTCGCCATGAACATATCGTCACACGGAAGTGCAACGAAAGCATTTAAACTAAAACATGACGCTCCCGCTCCATCAGGGAGGGAGGTGTCAAAGAATCTGTCTCGACAGTGGCCTGCTCGAACTTGCCTTTTATTTGCGGTTTTGTGTGGGTCTCTTGGGGATGTCTGCTGGTTTGGGTATGTCTTTTGTTTTTGGTCTGCCGGTCTTTGTCCTCTCTCTCCTCTCTCTTTTCCCCTCTCTCTCTCTTCTCCTCTCTCTCTCTCCCTCTTGTTCCCCTCTTCTCTCTGATACTTGTATTTTAGTATGAAAAAACATATCAAAAACAAAAACTTCTCTCTCTCTCTCTCTCTCTCTCTCTTCTCTCTCTCTCTCTCTCTCTCTCTCTCTCTTTTCTTTTCTCTCTCTCTCTCCCTCCCTCTCCCTCCCCTCTTCACTAAGCAATGACACATTTGATTTTTTTCCTCTTACTAATCTCCAACGATCTCCCTCATGTCCTGATGAAGTGCAAAAGAATTCACATATTTCCCTAAAGGGTTTCATCGGGTCTTGCTTCGAAAAAGGAAACCACCGCATACTGACAAAATCCCAAAAATCGTTGCTAGAAAGTTATCCGTCAGCCCTTTGAGCTGTGAAAATTATTACAATTGGAACAAGTGATTATCATAACCCTTGTAACGCCCAATAAATCTGAAATTGCAAAAAAACGTGATTTTCAATTAAAATTTTTTGGTTTAGGCGGTTTGATTATTTAATTTTTTCCATGGAAAGGAAAAAAACTTTCTAATAATGAAAATTAATGAAGGCAAAAAAGGTACGATATAATAACTAAATAACAGCAAATATTTTTATAGTGCTAAATTGTTGAAATAAACGAGAAAAATTTAAACAGCGAAAAAAAAAACAAGCAGTATATATTTCGTCCATGACACAACAGCAGTTAAAGAACAGTTCATAAAAACCCCCTCTCAAAAAAAACAACAACAAAATTCAAAAAATAATAAAGCCCCAAAATTTAAAAAAGCCCACTCATCCGTCCCCCCCAAAAAAAGAAGAAAGAAAAAAAAGGAGTTTGACAAATTAACAATGCATTGATACGAGAATTTTTAGGCAAATCATTTGATAATTCAAAAAAGCGACACAAGTGCCTTGTGCGTCCCTTTGGGGCATGAGGCGAGATAATGGAGGATTTCTTATTTTTTTTATTTTTTAGGGGGTTTGGGGGGAAGGAGAGAAGGAGAGGGGGGGAAGGGGAGAAGGAGGAAAGGGGTGGAAGAAGGAGGGAAAGGGGTAGGGGAGAAGGAGGGGGGGGGTAGGGGAGAAGGAGGGGAAGGGTAGGGGAGAGGGGGGAAAGGGGTGGGGGAAAAAGAGGGGAAGGGGTGGGGAGAAGGGGGGGGAGGGGTGGGGAGAAGGAGGGGGAGGGGTAGGGGAAAGGGGGGAGGGGTGGGGGAAAAAGAAGGGGGGGGTAGGGGAGAAGGGGGGGGGGGGGTAGGGGAGAAGGAGAGGAAGGGGTAGGGGAGAAGGAGAGGAAGGGGTAGGGGGGGAAGGGGGGAAGGGGGGAGGGGAGAAAAAAGGGGGAGGGGTATGGGCGAAGAAGGGGAAGGGGAAGGGAAAAAGGAGGGGAAGGGGTAGGGGAGAAGGAGGGGAAGGGGTAGGGGAGAAGAAGGGGAAGGGGTAGGGGAGCGGAAGGGTTAAGGGGGTGTTGGAACTTTCCTATTATTTTCTTTCGATTTTTCCCCCTTTGGTCTGTCTTTTCTTGTCGGTATGTCTGCCTGAGTATGCAAGCGAATGAGTGTGTGGATGAGTAAGGGAGGGATTAAATAGAGGAGAGGAAAAAAAAAAGTTTTGGGGAAGAATAAGTAACCAGGCCGGTAAGGAATCAGTGAGTACGCGATGAGTAAGTGAGTGGGTGTGTGGAAATAAATGGATTATGGAAGGACGCAGGAAGGTCAACTTCCCTGCCGGGGTTGGTCTGCCTTTCGTGCCCTCTCTTCCTAACGGTCTCTGGCAGCAAAGAGTGAGTGCATGCAAGGGTGAGTGCATGCGAGGGTGAGTGCATGCGAGGGTGAGTGCATGCGAGGGTGAGTGCATGCGAGGGTGTGCAAACAAGGGTGAGTGCATGCGAGGGTGTGCAAACAAGGATGAGTGCATGCGAGGGTGAGTGCATGCGAGGGTGAGTGCATGCGAGGGTGAGTGCATGCGAGGGTGAGTGCATGCGAGGGTGAGTGCATGCGAGGGTGTGCAAACAAGGGTGAGTGCATGCGAGGGTGTGCAAACAAGGATGAGTGCATGCGAGGGTGAGTGCATACGAGGGTGAGTGCATGCGAGAGTGTGCAAACAAGGATGAGTGCATGCGAGGGTGAGTGCATGCGAGGGTGTGCAAACAAGGGTGAGTGCATGCGAGGGTGTGCAAACAAGGGTGAGTGCATGCAAGGGTGAGTGCATGCGAGGGTGAGTGCATGCGAGGGTGAGTGCATGCGAGGGTGAGTGCATGCGAGGGTGTGCAAACAAGGGTGAGTGCATGCGAGGGTGTGCAAACAAGGATGAGTGCATGCGAGGGTAAGTGCATACGAGGGTGAGTGCATGCGAGAGTGTGCAAACAAGGATGAGTGCATGCGAGGGTGAGTGCATGCGAGGGTGTGCAAACAAGGGTGAGTGCATGCGAGGGTGTGCAAACAAGGGTGAGTGCATGCAAGGGTGAGTGCATGCGAGGTGGATGCATGCGAAGGGTGAGTGCATTGGCGAGGTGTGCCAAACAAGGTGAGTGATGCGAGGGGGTGTGCAAACAAGGTGAGTGCAATGCGAGAGGGTGTGCAAACAAGGATGAGTGCATGCGAGGGTGAGTGCATGCAAGGGTGAGTGCATGCGAGGGTGAGTGCATGCGAGGGTGTGCAAACAAGGGTGAGTGCATGCGAGGGTGTGTAAACAAGGGTGAGTGCATGCGAGGGTGAGTGCATGCGAGGGTGTGCAAACAAGGGTGAGTGCATGCGAGGGTGTGCAAACAAGGGTGAGTGCATGCGAGGGAGAGTGCATGCGAGGGTGAGTGCATACGAGGGTGTGCATGCGCGGGTGTGTGCACACGGGGGTGTGTGCATGCGAGGGTGAGCGCATGCGAGGGTGTGCAAACAAGGGTGAGTGCATGCGAGGGTGAGCGCATGCGAGAGTGTGCAAACAAGGGTGAGCGCATGCGAGGGTGAGCGCATGCGAGGGTGAGTGCATGCGAGAGTGTGCAAACAAGGGTGAGTGCATGCGAGGGTGAGTGCATGCGAGGGTGAGTGCATGCGAGGGTGTGCAAACAAGGGTGAGTGCATGCGAGGGTGAGCGCATGCGAGAGTGTGCAAACAAGGGTGAGTGCATGCGAGGGTGAGCGCATGCGAGGGTGAGTGCATGCGAGGGTGAGTGCATGCGAGAGTGTGCAAACAAGGGTGAGTGCATGCGAGGGTGTGCAAACAAGGGTGAGTGCATGCGAGGGTGTGCATACAAGTGTGAGTGCATGCGAGGGTGTGCATGCGAGGGTGAGTACATGCAAGAGTGTGCAAACAAGGGTGAGTGCATGCGATGGGTTGTCGCAAACGCTGGGTAGTGCATGGCGAGGGTGAGTGCATGCGAGGGTGAGTGCATGCGAGAGTACATGCAGAGTTGTGCAAACAAGGGTGAGTGCATGCAAGGGTGAGTGCATGCGAGGGTGAGTACATGCGAGAGTGTGCAAACAAGGGTGAGTGCATGCAAGGGTGAGTGCATGCGAGGGTGAGTACATGCGAGAGTGTGCAAACAAGGGTGAGTGCATGCAAGGGTGAGTGCATGCGAGGGTGAGTACATGCGAGAGTGTGCAAACAAGGGTGAGTGCATGCGAGGGTGACCGCATGCGAGGGTGTGCATGCGAGGGTGTGCATACAAGGGTGAGTGCATGCGAGGGTGTGCATGCAAGGGTGTGCAAACAAGGGTGTGCATGCGAGGGTGAGTGCATGCGAGGGTGTGCATGCGAGGGTGTGCATGCAAGTGTGAGTGTATGCGAGGGTGTGCATGCAAGGGTGAGTGCATGCGAGGGTTTGCATGCAAGGGTGAGTGCATGCGAGGGTGTGTATGCAAGTGTGAGTGCATGCGAGGGTGTGCATGCAAGTGTGAGTGCATGTGAGGGTGTGCATGCAAGGGTGAGTGCATGCGAGGGTGTGCATGCAAGTGTGAGTGCATGCGAGGGTGTGCATACAAGGGTGAGTGCATGCGAGGGTGTGTATGCAAGGGTGATTGCATGCGAGGGTGTGCATGCAAGGGTGAGTGCATGCGAGGGTGTGCATACAAGGGTGAGTGCATGCGAGGGTGTGCATGCAAGTGTGAGTGCATGTGAGGGTGTGCATGCAAGGGTGAGTGCATGCGAGGGTGTGCATGCAAGTGTGAGTGCATGTGAGGGTGTGCATACAAGGGTGAGTGCATGCGAGGGTGTGCATGCAAGTGTGAGTGCATGCGAGGGTGTGCATACAAGTGTGAGTGCATGCGAGGGTGTGTATGCAAGGGTGCTTGCATGCGAGGGTTTTTTTTGTGCATGCAGGGTGAGTGCATGCGAGGGTTGTGCATAAGGGTGAGTGCATGCGAGGGTGTGCTTGCAAGCGGGAGTGCACGTGAGAGTGTGCACGCAGGGGTGAGTGCATGCGAGGGTGCGCATGCGAGCGTGAGTGCATGCGAGGGTGTGCATACAAGGGTGAGTGCATGCGAGGGTGTGTATGCAAGGGTGAGTGGGGGGGCCCAAAAAAAAAAAAACAAAAAAAAAAAATAAAAAAATGCGAGGGTGTGCATGCAAGGGTGAGTGCATGCGAGGGTGTGCATGCAAGGGTGAGTGCATGCGAGGGTTTGCATGCAAGTGTGAGTGCATGCGAGGGTGTGCATGCAAGGGTGTGCATACAAGTGTGAGTGCATGCGGGGGTGTGCATACAAGGGTGAGTGCATACAAGGGTGAGTGCATGCGAGGGTGTGCATACAAGGGTGAGTGCATGCGAGGGTGTGCATACAAGGGTGAGTGCATGCGAGAGTGTGCATACAAGGGTGAGTGCATGCGAGGGTGTGCATGCAAGTGTGAGTGCATGCGAGGGTTTGCATACAAGGGTGAGTGCATGCGAGGGTGTGCATGCGAGGGTGTGCATACAAGTGTGAGTGCATGCGAGGGTGTGCATACAAGGGTGAGTGCATGTGAGGGTGTGCATACAAGGGTGAGTGCATACAAGCGTGAGTGCATGCGAGGGTGTGCATACAAGTGTGAGTGCATGCGAGGGTGTGCATACAAGTGTGAGTGCATGCGAGGGTGTGCATGCAAGGGTGAGTGCATGCGAGGGTGTGCATGCAAGGGTGAGTGCATGCGAGGGTGTGCATGCGAGGGTGTGCATGCAAGGGCGAGTGCATGCGAGGGTGTGCATGCAAGGGTGAGTGCATGCGAGGGTGTGCATGCAAGGTTGAGTGCATGCGAGGGTGTGCATGCAAGGGTGAGTGCATGCGAGGGTGTGGGTTTTGGTGGGTGGGGGGGTGCATGCAAGGGTGAGTGCATGCGAGGGTGTGCATACAAGTGTGAGTGCATGCGAGGGTGTGCATGCAAGGGTGAGTGCATGCGAGGGTGTGCATGCAAGGGTGAGTGCATGCGAGGGTGTGCATGCGAGGGTGTGCATACAAGTGTGAGTGCATGCGAGGGTGTGCATGCAAGGGTGAGTGCATGCGAGGGTGTGCATGCAAGGGTGAGTGCATGCGAGGGTGTGCATACAAGGGTGAGTGCATGCGAGGGTGTGCATGCAAGGGTGAGTGCATGCGAGGGTGTGTGCATGCATGGGTGATGCATGCGAGGGTGTGCATAACAAGTGTGAGTGCATGCGAGGGTGTGCATGCAAGGGTGAGTGAGTGCATGCGAGGGTGTGCATGCAAGGGTGAGTGCATGCGAGGGTGTGCATGCAAGGGTGAGTGCATGCGAGGGTGTGCATACAAGGGTGAGTGCATGCGAGGGTGTGCATGCAAGGGTGAGTGCATGCGAGGGTGTGCATGCATGGGTGAGTGCATGCGAGGGTGTGCATGCGAGGGTGTGCATACAAGTGTGAGTGCATGCGAGGGTGTGCATGCAAGGGTGAGTGCATGCGAGGGTGTGCATGCAAGGGTGAGTGCATGCGAGGGTGTGCATACAAGGGTGAGTGCATGCGAGGGTGTGCATGCAAGGGTGAGTGCATGCGAGGGTGTGCATGCAAGGGTGAGTGCATGCGAGGGTGTGCATGCAAGTGTGAGTGCATGCGAGGGTGTGCATACAAGGGTGAGTGCATGCGAGGGTGTGCATGCAAGTGTGAGTGCATGCAAGGGTGAGTGCATGCGAGGGTGTGCATACAAGTGTGAGTGCATGCGAGGGTGTGCATACAAGGGTGAGTGCATGCGAGGGTGTGCATACAAGGGTGAGTGCATGCGAGGGTGCGCATAAGGGATCGAACTGAGTGCATGCCTCACGAGGGTGTGCATACAAGGGTGGTGCATGCGAGGGTGTGCATGCAATGTGAGCTCATGCAAGTGTGAGTGCATGCGAGGGTGTGCATACAAGGGTGAGTGCATGCGAGGGTGTGCATGCAAGTGTGAGTGCATGCAAGGGTGAGTGCATGCGAGGGTGTGCATACAAGTGTGAGTGCATGCGAGGGTGTGCATACAAGGGTGAGTGCATGCGAGGGTGTGCATGCAAGTGTGAGTGCATGCGAGGGTGTGCATACAAGGGTGAGTGCATGCGAGGGTGTGCATACAAGTGTGAGTGCATGCGAGGGTGTGCATACAAGGGTAAGTGCATGTGAGGGTGTGCATGCAAGTGTGAGTGTATGCGAGGGTGTGCATACAAGTGTGAGTGCATGCGAGGGTGTGCATACAAGGGTAAGTGCATGTGAGGGTGTGCATGCAAGTGTGAGTGCATGCGAGGGTGTGCATACAAGGGTGAGTGCATGCGAGGGTGTGCATACAAGGGTAAGTGCATGTGAGGGTGTGCATGCAAGTGTGAGTGTATGCGAGGGTGTGCATACAAGGGTGAGTGCATGCGAGGGTGTGCAAACAAGGGTGAGTGCATACAAGGGTGAATCCATACGAGGGTGATTGCATGGAAGAGCCAATGCTTGTGGGGGGGTGCACGCTAGGGAGAGTTTATGTGAATGTGAGTTCATGGTGAATGGATGCAAAAATATATGCATGTAAGGTCAGTGCATGCAAGGATAAGTGCAAACAGAGAAGAGTGCAAGGGTACGTGCATCCGAGAGCAAATGCAAGCAAAGGGTGAGTGAGGTGATGCTTGAAGAAGGGGATTGTGATGTATCAGGTTCTTGTGATTTACGTTATACCATACATACACTCACACTCACACACACACTCACACACGCACACTCACACACGCACGCATGCACACGCACACACACACACACACACACACGCACTCACACTCACACACACACAATCACACACACACACACGCACACTCACTCACACACACACACACACACACACACACGCACACACACACACATGCACGCACGCCCACATGGAAACACGCACATATATACAACATTTAGATATATAATCATGGCTCAATTTTTTGCTTCGCAGTTGTTTTAATTCTTTGCAACAAAAGTTTCATATTCTTATTTATTGTTATTGTTAAAGTTAGTGTTTATATTCGATGTCTGCCCCCCCCCCCCAAAAAAAAAAAAAAAAAAAAAACAATAACTCAAAAACGGAAAAATCATCCCCTTTTTTTTTTTAGTATCTGCTGTTGTTGTTTTAATAACAATACTAATATTTTTCGGTACTTTATACTTTTTACTCGTATAGACTTCATGGTTGTTGATGCTTCTGATGTGACTGGAGGAGGAGGAGGAGGAGGAGGCAGAAGATGAAGAGGAGCAGGATGAGTAGTGGAGGAGATAGAGGAAGAAGAGGAGGAAGGAGGAGGAGGAGGAGGAGGAGGAGGAGGAGGAGGAGGAGGAGGAGGAGGAGGAGGAGGAGGAAGGGGTAAGGGGGTAAGGGAGGAAGGGAGGGAGAAGAGAGAGAGGGGGGGGGGGGAGAGGAGGGAGGTGTTGCGTAGGAAGATGATGATTATGATGAAGAGGAGAGGAGGAAACAGGGTGAGAGGGGGAGGAGGAGGGGAGGAGAGTGAGAAGGGCGGTGAGGAGATGGGAAGGGGGGAGGGTGGGACGGTGAGGAGGAGGAGGAGAGAGCGAGCGGGTTGAGATTGAGAGACCTGTTCTGGCTGGAGTTTTTAAAGGGGGTGTGGTCGTAAAACTGAGTTTTTGAGCCATGTTTTTTTGCGAGAGTCCATGTTTTGCGGCTCTTATGTTTTATTTGTTGACTGTTGTTCGGCTGCGTCATCGCTTGGTGGACTATAATCTTTCCTTTGTAGATTATATATTTATCGTATTCATCGAGTGTCGCCCTGACTTTCTATTTTGGACCAAATAAAACACATACGATATTATTAGGACGGCACGACATATGTGCGATGCATTTACTGTACACAATGCAAATTTTCTCAATGCAATTTTTTGTCTCTTCTTTTGATTCTTTTCAATAGTCTCTTTCTCTGCATTCGTCAACACTCATGATATTAACCATTCACACACGCGCGAAGATATCATGTCTTTAAAAAAAAAACAATTCGCTTGTAAGAAGTTGAAGTATTTCCCTACTTCTTTACATGTTTCTTTCTTCTTCTCTTCTTTTTCTTTAACCCTGGTTCTTTGCGCACTCAAGTTTATTATCTCTTTTTCCTTTCTCTTCTCTTTGTCCTTCACTCCTTTTCATCCCCTCTTTCTTATTCTCCCTCTTTTTCCTCCTACTTCTCCGTAAAATACCTTTATAATTATTGTAGTTTGGTATTTGCATTCGCATTTTTTTCTTTCCTTTGTATTGTTTTTTAGTTTTTTTTACTTCCCGATTTTCCCCTTCTTTTTTCCCACCTCCTCAATCTCTCGTTCCCCCCTCCCTTACCCTTCTCTACACTGACATAGGTTTCTCTCCTCTCTCTCTTCTTTTATTCCTGGAATCATGAATACCAGCTGTAGATGTGTGACAGCACACAAAATGAGAGAGAGAGCAAGAGAGAGAGAGAGAGAGAGAGAGGAGAGAGAAGAGGCTGAGAGAGAGACGAGAGAGGAGAAGACGAGCAAATCGCCAGAGAGGGAGGGAGGACGCAGGAGGAGTAGAGCGTAGGCCGCAGAGAGGGAGAGAGAGAGAGTAAAGCGAGCTCAGAGATAGATAGATAGATAGATAGAGAGGAGGAGAGAGTGTGAAGAGAGAAAAAGTCAGTGAGAGAGAGAGCGGAGAGAGAGAGGAAGAGAAGAAAGAGAGAGTGGCGGAGAGGAAAGAGAGAAAGAGAGAAGAAACGACAAGAGAGACGAGTGGGAGCAGAGAGAAAGGGTTGTGGGTGAAAAAAGAGAGGAGAGAGGAGACGAGGAGATGCATGAGAGAGCGAGAGCTGAGAGGAGTAGTCTGGCGTATCGGAGAAGAGTGAGAGAGAGGAGGGAGATGAGAGAGAGGAGAGAGACCGAGAGAGAAAGAGGAAGGAGAACGAAAGAGAAAGAAAGAGAAAAGCAAGAACAAGAAGAGAGAGATAAGCGAGAGGAGAGAGAAAGATCGAAACGAACGAGAGAGAGAGAGAGAGAGAGAGGTTGACGAGAGAGAGAGGGATGAAGAGGAGAGAGAGACGAGAGACCGAGGAGAGAGAAAGCAAGAGAGGAGAGAGTGATGAATGAGAGGAGAGAGAGAGAGGAGGAGAGGGGGAAAAGGATAGGGTAAAATTATATGTTGCAACACAAACGCAAGAACTCAAGCACTCCAGCATCGCGCCAAAAATAGGCCGGGAAAAACCATCCGGGACGAACGGTAGCTCCCCCCTCTTCCATCCTACCATCCATTCAGTTCACTGAGAATTAGGTGAGGGAGGAAGAGGAGGAGGAGGGAGGGTTTAGAGAGGAGGAGGAGGAGGGGGTTGGAGGAGGAGGAGGAGGAGGAGGAGGAGATGTGGGAAGATGAAGGAGGAGGGAGAGGAAGAATAGGAGAGGAGGAGGAGGGAGGAGGCGGCGGAGGATGAGCAGGAGGATCGGAGGATGAGGAGGAATGGGTTAGCGAGGAGGATGAGGGAAGGGAGGTTCGGAGATGAGGAGGAAGGCGGAGGAAGGAGGGAGGAGGAGGAGGAGGGGGTTAGGAGGAGGAGGAGGAGGAGGAGGAAGAGTTAGGAGGAACTGGAAGGAGCGAGGAGGGGGGGGGTTAGGAGGAGGAGGAGGAGGAGGAGGAGTTAGGAGGAGGAGGAGGAGGAGGAGGAGGAGAAGGAAGGAGGAGGAGGAGAAGGGGGTTAAGAGGAGGAGGAGGAAGAGTTAGGAGGAGGGGAGGAGGATGTGGGGAGGAGGGGAGGAGGAAGTGGGGAGAAAGGGAGGAGGAGGAGGAGGAGGAGGAGGAGGAGGAGGAGAGAGGTCAAAGAGGACGCAGACGAAAAGGGGCGGGGAAGGAGATGGAAAGAGGGGGAGAAGGGTTGAGGGGGAGAGGGGAGGAGGAGGACGGAGAAGAAGGAGGAGGAGGAGAAGGGGGTTTAAAGAGGGTGGTCGGAGGATAGTTAGGAGGAGGGGAGGAGGATGTGGGGAGGAGGGGAGGAGGAAGGTTAGGTGAGGGAGAAAGGGAGGAGGCGGAGGATGAGGAGGAGGAGGAAGGAGGAGAGAGGTCAAAGAGGACGCAGACGAAAAGGGGCGGGGAAGGAGATGGAAAGAGGGGGAGAAGGGTTGAGGGGGAGAGGGGAGGAGAGAGGAGGAGAGGGGAGGAGAGAGGAGGAGAGGGAAGGAGCCTAGAGAAAGGGGAAGGTGGGCGAGGGGAAGAAATGGAGATAGAGGGGGAGGGGGGAGAAGGAGGAGGCGGAGGAAGAAGAAAATGAGGAAGAAAAATACGGAGATAAAGAAGAGACAAAAAGAGGGAAGAAATGGAAATGAAGGGGAACAGGAGAATGTCAGAAAAGGAAGCAAGGAAGGGGAAGAAGGAGAGAGGGTGGGGATGGAACGGGAGGGGGAGGAAGGAGAGGAGAGGAGAGAGAGTAAGAGTGAAAGGGATAAGAGGATGCAGAGGAAGAAGGAGAGCAGGAGGAAGAGGTACGAGAATGGAAGTGGTTGATGATGAAGAGAGAGAGAGAGAGAGAGAGAGAGAGAGAGAGAGAGAGAGAGAGAGAGAGAGAGAGAGAGAGAGAGAGAGAGAGAGAGAGAGAGAGAGAGAGAGAGAGAGAGAGAGAGAGAGAGAGGGAGGGAGGGAGGGAGAGAGAGAGAGAGGAGGGGGGGAAGCGGTTAGAAATTGATAATGGAAAGGCAGAGAGAATCAAAAAGGCAGGAAAAAAATACAGCTAGAAAATACTGAGGGAAAAGGGGGAATGTGAACGAGAAAATGGTAAGAAAGTGTTTAAAAGTGTACATGGTTTTTAAAGATAAACATGTCAGTTGTTAAATTCTAGTAAAGAATTATGCTTACATAGATTTCTCCCAGTTTAGGCGTGTCTACCGTCGAAAAAAGAAAACAAGGTTCAATACAATTATAAGGGTAACTAAAATATTTTGACTAATGTGCAAACGCACGTATTGTGAGAGCATATAAAGAAAAAATCTCAAACTAGCATTATAACGACATTACGCCCTCCTGTATTTAAAAACACAGATTTTCTTTCCTGGACCAGTATTTGTCAATCCTCTTTTCGAATTTAACGACAGCAAAGTCTATACGGTAATCGTTCGCATCTGTTTACCGGAACATTGCAAGAAAATATGAGTGCTATGCAAACAAACATCATATCGTCGCTTCACTCAATTTTCTGGTGTAATTTCAGGTATCGTTAGGCGTAGAGGGGGCCAACACACGCTCTCTCCGAATGTGTCATTACGTCGATAATTAGTGATTCACCGATGATTAATTGGCAAAAGGATCATTATTTTATATCATTAAATCGGCAAAGAGGCTGTTAATCACAATTACTCGTTATCATCACCTTTATTGATATGGCATTAGCGCAGACACGCACATAATGTGCACAGGAACAAGTGCGCAGCTATAGAATGGCTTTGGAAATTCTCTCGCTCTCCCTCTCCCTCTTCTCGCTGTCGATCTGTCTGTCTGTATGTCTGATACTCTTGTGACATCAGCATCCTCAGTATTAGAAGCAACAGTATCCCTATCGTCATTTCATTATCAAAAGGGAAGCCGAGATGTTGAGGCGAACGGCACTTACTAACTTGAAGAGGGGAATATAACGCTGGATTGCCTTGTTAGCGGTAACCACTCGTAAACAAGGATGGTATTTCCTACGGCTCGTATTCATTTATTAATTTTCTCTGTATTTTATATCTTGTACGGTATTAAAGATCATTATCAAGAATATTGATCTTGCTTTTCTTTGATAGTTATACATATATACATATGTGTACATACATGTATATATACATAAATATATATATATATATATATATATATATAGTATATATATTATATCTATATTATATATATATATATATATACATCACACAACAACACACATCACAACAACACCACACTTAACTATAGGTATATATATAATATTTATATTATATATATATATATCTATATAATAATATATTATTAATGTAATACATATATAATATATATATATATTACTTTATATTTATACACATACATTATATATATAGATCGTATGTGGTCAAATATATATACACAACACACACACGCCCACACAACACCTCACACACACACACACACACACACCCATACACACACACACCTCACACCCACACACACACACTATATATGAATATATATATAAATATAATATAATTATTATCAAATATATATTGTAATAGTATATAGTTATCATATATATATATAGTGAATATATATTTATACCATATATATATTAGTATATGTAAAATTAATATATATAATGAATATTTGTGTCTAATTACCACATTTATTTTCATTATATATATATATACATTATATTCATTACATTAATATATTATATATATATATATATATATATTATATATTTATATTATATATATATATATATATATACATATTTATTAAACATTCTACTACATATATATGTAATATAATTGATATGTATTTGTTATAATATATATATATTATATACATATATATATATATAGATCAGATATATTATAAAATAGGTGTCTATATATATATATATATATATATATATATTATATATAATATATAATATCATATATATATACAGTGTATATATGTATGTATATTATATATATATATATATATATATATATTATATACTTATATATATAATTCATTTATATTATTATGCATATATACTTATATTTATATTATACCTATATATTAATATTCATATATAAATTATATATATATGTATATATATATATATATATATTAATAATATATCTATTATAAGTATATTTACTAATTATACATATATATATATAATATATGGTATATATATATTATCCTATATATATTACCTTATGGTTAATATATGCCTATATATATATATTTATTATCTATATCCATATAATAAAATATATACATATATTTATATATTATATATACTATATTATATGCTATATATCATATATTATATATATATTAATATATCTATATTATATATTTATAATATTGTTTATATGTATATTATATTCTATATGCACAGCATATTTATTATTGCATATATATATATATACATATATATATTATATATATATATAATATATGATATATTATTTATACATACCTATTATATGATATATATTTATATATACATCATTATATATATATATATATATATATATATATTAATTTATATCTGTATATATGTATATATATATACCATATATATTCTATTTTAGATATTATACATATAATTAATTATACATATATATATATATAATATATATATATAGATTATATACTTATATATTATTTATTTATTTATAAATATTTATATCTATATTATATACACATACCATACATTACATAATCGATATAATAGAATATATATATATATATATATTATATATATATTATATATCTATATATATATTATTATATATAAAACATACACACACACACACAACAACAAACACACAACACACGCCCACACACACAAAACT
>NW_028234407.1:37835806-37840806 GCF_977035675.1 Penaeus japonicus | reverse complement strand
GTCCCCACCAGAATTACCAACATATCGCCTACAAAGTAGTCCCAACATGTCTCCAACATGTCATGAACAAGTAAATAGGTCGTTGCCTACTATGTTGTATTTGTGCTGCCCACGTGTTTTGTCGCTCGCCAGTGTGAACGCACCTTAAAAAAAAAAAACAAAAAACAAAGATACAACAAACCCCTCGTTACCCCACCATAACCCTCTCGCCCTTAGCCCCCCTCCCCCCCTCACGCCAGGCTCGTCACGGCCCCTAGATCGTCGACAAGTAAGAGACAGCCTTAAACTTCCTACAATCTCAAAGTCGTCGACGGTGAAGAGGCAGTTTGGGAAATTCCTCATAGGCCTATGCGTCAGGCATTCGTATTGTACATCCTTTACACATAAAAAGAGTCCTGTTAGAGAAAGAGAGAGGGAGAGGGAGAGGGAGAGGGAGGATATAAGACGAGAGGAGAGAGACGAGAGAGAGACGGAGAGAGAAGATGAGCGGGAGAGGGAGAGAGAGAGAGATGAGAGAGATGAGAGAGTATGTAGGGGAGAGAGAGGGGAGATAGAGAGAATGAGAGTGAGGATCGTGGAGAGAAAGAGAGAGATTGTGGAGAGAGTAAGGACGTTTCGTGAGAGAGTGGAAGGAGACTGATGAGAGAGAGAGCAAATTGACGAGAGGATTAGAGTAGAGAGAGAGAGAGGAGGAGGCGGACAGAGAGAAGAGAGAGAGTAAGAGGAAGAGGAGAGAGAGAGACCCACAGCGAGAGAGAGAGGTTGAGAGAGGAGAGAGATAGAGAGAGGATTGTGGTAGGTTGAGAGAGAGGAGTTAGAGAGAGAATGCGACGAGAGTGTTCGGTGTGGAGAGGAGAGAGATGAGAGATATGAGGAAGATTGAGGAGCGGCGAGGAAAGAAGAGAGTAGGGAGTGAGATAAAGAGAGAGAGAGAGCAGAGAGAGGACTGAGGAGAGAGAAAAGAGAGAGAGAAAAAGGAGAGAAGCGTGATCGGGAAAGATTAGCCGAAGTTGAGAGAGAGGCAGGTAGCAGAGAGAGAGCAAGGGAGGTAGAGTAGGGCAGTAAAGAGGAAAGAGAAACAACGAAGAGATGAGAGATTGAGTAGAGGTGAGCGAGGGAGCGTGGAGTGAGTTGGGGAAGGAATCGAGGAGATGAGAGAGAGAGAGAGAAAGAGAGGAGAGAGAGAATGAGAGAAAGAGAGAGATCAGTGAGAGAGAGACGAGAGGTGTGGAGAGGCGAGAAGAGAGTGAGAGGAGAGAGGAAGAGAGAGAGATAGAGGGAGGGAGAGAGAGAGCAAGAGAAAGAAAAAGAGAAGGAGAGAGAGAGAGAGAGTGAATGAGAGAGAAAGAGGAGGAGAGAGGGGATGAGAGGATGAGAGAGGAGAAAGAGAGGAAGGGAGAGAGAATAGGATGGGTAGCCAGTAAGAGAAAGCGAAAGGCCAGAGAGAGGAGAATGAGAAAGAGAACGTAGGAGGGTAGGATTGGAGAGGACGAAGACGTGGAGAGATGAGAGAGAGATGGAGAGAGAGAGAGAGAGGGAGAAAGAGAAAGAGAGGAGAGAGAGGAGAGAGAGTAAGAGCTTAAAAGAGAAGAGAGAGAGAGCGAAGAGAAAGAGAGGAGGAACAGTGAGGCACGAGATTAGAGAGAGAGAGATGTGGAAATCGGAGAGAGAGAGTAAGAGGATAAGAGAGAAGAGAGATGAGGTAGAGAGTGAAATACGAGGAGAGTGAGAGAGAGAGAAGAGAGAGAGAGACAGGGAGAGAGGAGAGAGAGAGAGAGTCGTTGAGAGAGAGACGTTGAGAGGAGAGAAGTGGAGAGGAGATAGGGAGAGAGGGATAGGTGAGAGAGGAGAGAGGAGAGGGAGAGGGAGAGAGAGTCGAGGGAGAGGAAGAGAGGAAAGATGTAGGAGGGAGGGAGAGTGTGTAGCGAAGTGGGAGAGGGAGAGTGGAGATGAGAGAGAGAAAGAGAAAGAGAGAGCGAAGAGAGAGAAAAGGAGAGAGAGAGAGAAAGGAGAGAGACGGGAGAGAGAGAGAGAGAGGCTGAGGAGAGGTGTTGTGATTCGTCGAGTAGAGGAGAGAGAAGGAGGTGAAAGGGGTGGAGGAGATGGAGAGAGAGAGAAGAGGAGAGAGGACGAAGAAGTAGAAGGAGTAGCGAGCAAGTAGAAAGAGAAAGGTAATGTTGGTGTGATACCTAGGAGAAAGAGGAAAGAGAGAAGAGAGGACACAGGAGCTAGAGAGAAAGAAAGAGTAAGAAAATGAGAGAGAGTAAGAGTAAAGCGTTGAGAGAGAGAGAGAGAGAGAAAGAGGAGAGAGTGGTGGCAGAGAGAGAGAGAAAGAGATAAGAGAGGAGATAGAGAGATAGAGAGAAAGGATGAAAGAGAGTAAGAGAAGAGGAAAGAGAGAGAGAATGAAAGAGAGTACGGAGAGTATAGATAGAGAGTTGGGTAGTGCTTGTGAGGTAGGTATGATGGGAGACGAGATGAGTAAGAGGAGAGAGAGAGAGAGAGAAAGAGAGAGAGAGAAAGAGAGACAAAGAGAGAGAGAAAGAACCAGGGCGCCTCACCTGCTATCCTCTGCACGTGTCCGTCGTCGGTGGTGAAGTTGACGGTGGTTCCTGGGTGTATTGGTCGGCAGTGTCGGACAGAGTGGCATGCTGTCCGCTGTCCTCCGCAGACAGGACCGGAACGCCCAATGCTCCGTGTCTTCCACCTAGAGTCCGCCGCCAAACAGGCCGTTGGGCGCCACCATCACGCCCCCTCCGCCCACCTCCACCGTGACGGATCCCATTTCGTCCTCCAGCGTTGCCATGGAGCTCGAGAACCCTTTGGAGGAGGACATCGACGAGGAGGACGAGTTGTTGAGGTGGTTGCTGTTGTTGGCGTGGCTGTTGCCGTGGGGGCGGGGGGAGGCGCCCCTGGATCTCGAAGGCGTGGGCGAGATGGATTTGTAGCGCCCACCGCGCCCTCTGCTGCCGCCTCCTCCTCCTCCTCCGCCTCCGCCTCCGCCGCCGACGCTCAAGGACGACGCCCAAGAGTCATCCCTATTGGAGAAGGACTTGTGCCTCCCGCGGCCGCCCGAGTAGCCTCCGCCGACGTGGTAGCCCTGGTAGCCGTCGTGGTAGCCACCTCCCTTGTGGTAGCCGGGGTAGTGGCCGTCGTGGTGGTAGTAGCTCCAGCCGTTGGTGTTGCTGTAGTGGTAGATGTGGTCGGCGCCCGTGTTGTGGTAGTGGCTGTGGTGGGACAGGCCCGAGGACCCGTTTTGGTGGTGGCTGTGGTAGTGGCCGTTGTTGTGGTGGGACTGGCCGCCTGAGCCGTTCTGGTAGCTGTTGTTGTTGTTGTTGTTGTTGTGGAAATGGTGATGGTGGTGGTGGTGGTGAGGCGAGTGTCGGCGATGGTGGTGACTGTGGCTGTTGTTGTGGTGACTGCTGCCTCTACCACCGCCCACCCCGCCTGGCGACGATGACGAAGAGTGGTGGCGCCCGCCGCCCCAGTATCCGTGGTGGGCGGGCGGGCGGTAGTAGTGGCGGCGTTGCTCGTCGTGGGCGTAAGCGTCGCCTGTGGAATTGACCGAGGAGGCTGGCGAAACGGGGCCGGACGCCGAGTAGGACGATGAGGGTGAGGGCGGGATGCCCATACTGTCGGAGAGGGGCGTGGGCGTGAGGGTGACAGTGGGCAGGGGGGCAGGGGGCACCTCCCCTGACCTCCCCAACCATCCTCCCCTCCCGCCCTGTCCTCTTCCCCCTCCCCCATCTTTCCACCATCACACTACTTACTTCACCTTTTGCCCGCAAACGCCTGCCAGGAGAAAAGGAAAAAACAACATGAGTTACGAAAGATTCCGAAACGTCAAGACACCGAGAGAACCGCAGGAAAAATGAGTAAGCATTTTTAAACCCGGACTGTTGTGAAATGTATGCTGTGAAAAAATCCTTTTTAAAAAAAAATATAAAAAAATTTTAAATTTATTTTTTTTTTTATTTGTTTTTTTTTTTTAAATTAATTTATTTATCTTTTATATTTTGTTTTTTTTTTTTTTTTTTTTTTTTTTAACAAAATTTATATTGCCAAGGCAGAACACAGGAAGCCCCCCAAATCCCCCCCCCCCCCCCCCCCCACCAAAGGAGGCTCTGCAAGTAAAGAAAGGCGGAGGGGAGAGTGTGAGAGATAGATTGATAGGTAGATAGATAGATAGATAGAGAGAGAGAGATAAACAGAGAGAGTGATTAATATATATATTAAATATTCTTCCCCTCCCTTCCATCCCCTCTTCGCATCACCCCCTCTTCTCCTGTCGTTCCTTCTCCTTTCCCCCTCCCCCTTACCTCCATGTCCTTCCTCTCACTCTCCTCTTTCCCTCTCTCTTCGTCCCTCATCTCCTCTCCTCTCTCTAATCGTCTCTCTCTCCCCTCTCATCTCTCCGATCGACCCCACCTTAACTCTCTCCTCTCTCGCTCATCCTCTACCTCTCCCCCTATCTCCACCTCCTCTCTCCATCACTCGCCTCTCTCGCCTCCCGCTCACCCTCCTCGTGACCCCATTCCCTCCCCCCAATCCCCCTCTCCCCCTCCTCCTCTCTCTTCTCCTTCTCTCCTCTCTCCCCCGCTCCTCTCCTCAATCTCTTCACCCTCCCCACCATGTCCTCCCCTCACACACTCTCTCTCATCCTCTCATCAATATATATAATATATATAGTTATATTATATATATATGTTTACATATATACACACTCTTACCCATATATATATACATATATATATATATATATACATATAGTATAAATATATATATATATATATATAAATTATATATATATATATATATATAAATTATAGAATGATAATAATTTATATATTGTTTAATATAAAATATATATTTATATGATATATATATATATATATTATATATATATATATTTATATATATATTACATATATATATATATATATATATACATATACTTACATACACACACACAACACTCTCCACACACAGCGACGAAGACA
>NW_028234407.1:37820806-37825806 GCF_977035675.1 Penaeus japonicus | reverse complement strand
GGAGGAGAGGAGGAGAGATAAGGGAGGAAGGGGATGAGGGGAGGAGGAGGGAGGGAGAGAGGGAAAGGGAGGAATAGGAGGAGGAGGGGTGTGGAGGGGTGTGAGGAGAAGGAGAGGTGGAGAGGGGAAGTGAGAGGAGTGGGAGAGGAGGGAAGTGAGGGAGAGAGAGAGGGGAAGGGGAGGGAGAGGGGGAGTGGGAAGAGGGGAGAGAGGAGGTAGAGAGGGTGAGGAGGAGGGGAGAGGAGGGAAGGAGAGAGTTTGAGGGAAGGAGGAGAGGAGGGAAGGGAGTCGAGGTTGGAGAGAGGAGTGGAGGGAGGAGGGGAGAGGAGGAGGAATGGAGAGGAGGAGGGGACGGGGGGGAGAGGTGGAAGGAGGAAGGGGAGGGAGGGAGAGAGAGGAGGAGGGGAGTGGAGGGAAGGGGAGAGGAGGAGAGGAGTGGAGGGGAGGGGGAGAGGCAGGAGGAAGGGGAGAAGAGGGGAGAGGCGATGGAGGAAGGGGAGCGGGGGAGTGGAATGGGGAAGGGGAGAGGAGGCGGGGAGAGTGGATGGAAGGGGCGAGTAGAGAGGGGAGTTGAGGGTGGAAGGGGAAAGGAAGGGGAGTGGATTGTGGAGGGAAGGGGAGGGAGGAGGAGGGAGGGAGAGGAGGGGAGTGGAGGTGGGCGCGAGGGGAGAAGGGGGGGAGAAGAGGGAGGGGGTAGGGAGGGGAAAGGGAGGGAAGGGGAAGAGGGATTGGAGGGGCTAGGGAGGGGAGGAGGTGAGTGTAGGGAAGGGGAGAGGAGGGGTGGGGTAAGGGGGAACAAAGAGGAGAAGGGAGAGGAGGGAATGGAAGGGAGAGGAGGGGAGTGTCGAAGGGAGGTTGTAGGAGGAGGATTGGAGAGTGGAGGAGGGGAGAGGGACGAGTGGAGGGAAGGGGAGGGAGGCGGGGAGTGGGAGGGAATGTGTTGAGGAGAGGAGGAGAGGAGTGTCTAGGAAGGGAGAGAGGAGGGAGTCGAGGAGGTGGAGGGAAGAGGGAAAAGGAGGGGAGAAGAGAGTGGAGGGTGGGAAGGAAAGGAGAGACGGTACGAGGAGAGGAGTGAGGGAGGAGGTGGGAAGGGAGAGCGGAGAGGAGGGGAGGAGGGAGGGAGAGGAGTCAGAAGGGGAAGGGAGTGGGGGTGGAAGGAAAGGAAGAGAGGAGCTTTGAGGGGATTTGAAGGGGATGGAGGCAAGAGGGGAGAGTGGAGGAGAGAGGATGGAGGAAGAAGAGAGAAGGGAGAGGGCAGGGAGAGGGAAGGGGAGAGGAGGAGAGTAGAAGAAAGGATTGGACCCCCAGAGACTGTGATCTGCTTTATGAGGGAGAGGATGGGAATTGGGGCGATGTGAGGAGGGAAGTGGAGGAAGAGAGGAGATGAGGAGGAGTATGAGGTGGAAGTGGAAGGAAGAGGAGGGAGTGTTGGAGGGAAGTGGGAGAGGGAGGAGCGTGGGGTAGGCGTGAAGGAAGGGGAGAGGAGGAGGGGAGTGGAGGGAAGGGGAGAGGAGGAGGGGAGTGGAGGGGAGGGAAGGGGAGAGGAGGAGGGGAGTGGAGGGTGGAGGGAAAGGAAGAGGGGAGTGGAGTGGAGGGAAGGGGAGAGGAGGAGGGGAGTGGAGGGAAGGGGAGAGGAGGAGGGGAGTGGAGGGAAGGGGAGAGGAGGAGAGGAGGAGAATGATAAGAAGAGTGGAGTTAGAGTGGAAATGAAAGGAAGTGGGAGGGGAGTGGAGGGAAGGGGAGAGGAGGAGAGGATTGGAGGGAAGGGGAGAGGAGGAGGGGAGTGGAGGGAAGGGGAGAGGAGGAGGGGAGTGGAGGGAAGGGGAGAGGAGGAGGGGAGTGGAGGGGAGGGGAGGGGAGGAGGGGAGTGGAGGGAAGGGGAGGGGAGGAGGGGAGTGGAGGGGAGACCCACCCCCCCCCACAACAAGGGGGAGAGGAAGAGGGGAGTGGAGTGGAGGGAAGGGGAGAGGAGGAGGGGAGTGGAGGGAAGGGGAGAGGAGGAGGGGAGTGGAGGGAAGGGGAGAGGAGGAGGGGAGTGGAGGGAAGGGGAGAGGAGGAGGGGAGTGGAGGGAAGGGGAGAGGAGGAGGGGAGGGGAGGGAAGGGGAGAGGAGGAGGGGAGGGAAGGGGAGAGGAGGAGGGGAGGGGAGTGGAGGGAAGGGGAGAGGAGGAGGGGAGTGGAGGGAAGGGGAGAGGAGGGGGGGGGTGGAGGGGAGGGGAAAGGGCGGGGAGGAGAAGGTGTTTAAGTGTGGAGGGGAAGGGGAGATGGAGGACGGGGACGAGTGGAAGAGGGAGGGGAGAGGAGGAGGGTTAGAGTAGTGGAGGGAAGGGGAGAGGGGGGGGGGATGGGAGGGAAGGGGAGAGGAGGAGAGGAGTGGAGGGAAGGGTAGAGGAGGAGGGGAGTGGAGGGAAGGGGAGAGGAGGAGAGGAGTGGAGGGAAGGGGAGAGGAGGAGGGGAGTGGAGGGAAGGGTAGAGGAGGAGAGGAGTGACGGTTAGGGGAGAGGAGGAGGGAGTGGAGGGAAGGGAGAAGGGAGGGGGGAGTGGAGAGAGGGAAGGAGGAGGAGGAGAGGAGTGGGAAGGAGGCGAGGATGGGGGGGAGGGGAGGAAGGAAGGGAAGGGGAGGGGAGGGGAGGGGAGGGAGAGGGGAGGGGAACGCGGAGGGTCACCAATACTGAAGCGAGGACTAGGGGAAAGGAGAAGGGGAGAAGAGGATAGAGGGGCTTGGGTAAGGGGTAGAGTGTAGGTGGTCGAGGGTAGAGGGTAGAGGGTAGAGGGGGCAGGGGTAGGGAGGCCAAGCTTGCAGCGGATATAATCCCTGATAGAGAATACGTACATCTCCGTGCACCGTGTGAGTGTGGTAATTTCAGGCACAATACGAATTAACGATTACAGTGCTTTTTATATTTATGCAAACACACACTCACACTCACACTCACACTCACACACACACACACACACTCACACTCACACACACACACACACACACACACACACACACATATATATATATATATATATATATATATATATATATATATATATATATATATATATATATATATATATACATATATATATGCAGACACACATATGTATATATAAACAAAGGAGCATGTAAGTCAAAAAGTGTATACCTACGAAAGTAGAACAACACACGTCACAACATCACATGAATGATACTGAAGAATATGCATTGATAGTCCATAAGATATACGACATAATGAAGGAGAATTACACTGGATAAAAGGCCACTGCGACCGTATCTTTAAATGACCGAGAAATTTCGTATCATATCGATTGGCAGGTCTTAACCCCCCATCTCCCCCCTCCCCCTCCCCCTCCCCCTCCCCTCCCCTTCACCTTACGATTTGTGTTTCAAACATAAACATTAAGTGCCTTTGCTAGGAGCATGGCTGTGTGCACGCGCGCGCGCGTATGTATGTGTATGTGTGTGTGTTTGTGTTTGTGTATGTGTATGTGGATGTGTATATGTCTGTGGATGTGTATGTATATGTGTATGTGTATGTATATATATATGTGTATGTATATGTATATGTGTATGTGTATGTGTATGTGTATGTGTATGTGTATGTGTATGTATATGTATATGTATATGTGTATGTGTGTGTATGTGTGTGTGAGTGTGTGAGTGTGTGTTTGTATATATATGCTTGTGTATGTATGTATATATGCTTGAGTGTGTGTAGAATTCCTCACCTTTGGTGTTGACTTCTTCTAGTATCGACAATGACAGTTCACATATTTTCTCGCAAACAATAGGAATTCTCATTTACGTCTAATTTTCCAGAAAGACTAAAATTCGCTTGGGCGCCTCACACCCCCCACACAAGGTAACGCAAAACAAACACAGAATCGCCGCTACATCACAATAATGGCACACCAACGCGCGCGAAGGCAACAGAAGCACTATCGCGCGCCCCTCCGCGAAACAGAACGTAAATCAAATGGCCGGTGCCAAGTGCGCGAAAACACCGAGGTCAGCCTCGAAACAAGTGCGAGAGCAGGCAGCGACACGAGAGACAAGCGCGACGACGCACAGACGACAACACACTGGCGGCCAGCGAGTATCGGGCCCGAACGGAAACGCGGGAGGGGCTCTCTCATTCGGTGGCACTGTCCTTACAAGTAAAGCGCTCGTGACTGGCATTCCCTGGCGGCAACAATCACGCTTCATCACAGCGGGTCGCACCAACGTTTTGTTCTCCACACAGTTCGTAGTGATATGGCGCCCTCACATAACTCCTTTGTAGCGACACTTCCTTGCCACAGTCATTCGCAGAGGCACAGCGAAGACCGAGGCAGACAGAGGGCCCCATCCTCCCCTGGCCCGTCAGTAAGTCGCAGGACCCCGATAGGCCTTTGGCCAAGCTACGCACTTCTCCAAATTAGCCGAAGGCCACACTTGCCAATCCCGTCACACTGGGAGCTCACGGCGGTTCACTCCGGGGGCGTGCAGAACACGGCATCACAGACGTGATCCCACTCGCTACCTGGCACTCACGCATCGTGGCACCTAGACCTTGTTCAAAGAATGGCACTAACAAAAATATTTTACGGAGCTAGACCGTCCGATCGTTAGACACATTCGAATCATTTGACCCGTATGGTTTTAACCCCTTTTGTTATACAGTGCTCCTTCGCATGCGATTAAAATTTGTCTACCTTCATCGGTCGTTAAAAAAAAAAAAAAAAAAAAAAAAAAAAAAAAAAAAAAAAAAAAAAAAAAAGCATGGACACTGACAACAATAATCTAAGTCCTAAGAATGACACCAATAAAAGATCACGTGAAGGCTGCTTGACTCAACCTCAGAATACAGCGTTCAGTTTCATAATTTTTTTTCTCGTTCACCGTGACATGCAAAGCTTAAGGCTTTCCCACATGGCACGGGCGGGCATGGGCAGGATGCACTTTCGTTCTTGAAATAAATATGTATATACAGATGAAATCATAACAGGATATTGCAAACACTTTTCCTGTCA
>NW_028234407.1:37808306-37813306 GCF_977035675.1 Penaeus japonicus | reverse complement strand
TTTTCCTTTTTTAACGTCTTGCAACTTTCTTTATCTCTCGTCATATCTAAGAGAGAGAGAGAGAGAGAGAGAGAGAGAGAGAGAGAGAGAGAGAGAGAGAGAGAGAGAGAGAGAGAGAGAGAGAGAGAGAGAGAGAGAGGGAGAGAGAGAGAGGTGAGGGAGAGGGAGAGAAGGAGAGAGAGGCGAGGGAGAGAGGTGAGAGGGGAGAGGGAGAGGGAGAGGGAGAAGATGAGAATGGTGATGAGATAGAGAGAGGGGGTCGGAGAGAGGAGAAGAGAGATTAGAGAAGAGAGAGGAGAGGGATGGAGAAGGGGGAGAGGGAGAGGGAGAGAGGGGAGAGCGGGGAGGGGGAGAGGGGGAGGGGGGGGGGAGGGAGGAGGAGAGGGGAGAGGGAGAGGGAGAGAGAAGGGGGGAGAGGGGGGGAGAGAGGGTGAGAGAGAGAGAGAGAGAGAGAGAGAGAGAGAGAGAGAGGGAGAGAGACGAGAGGAGATGGTTGGGAGGAGAGTGGAGGAGAAGAGAGAGAAGGAGAAGAGACGAGGACCTCGCGACTGAGTGAGGAGGAGAGAGACTAGAGAGAGGAGACGAGGAGAAGAGAAAGAGAAAAAGAGAAAAAGAGAAAAAGAGAGAAAGAGAGAGATTGAGAGAGATAGAGAGAGAGAAAGTGACAAATCAATGCAAAGAGACAGACGTGCATATGGAGAGCGCTTTACAAGTCGTTGAACTGCTTTGTCCTCGACAAATCATTTTGGGACAATTAAAAGAGAATTAAATTTTGTTACAATGATAATAACTAGCGACAACCTACGTCCCTTCACCCGTGCAGACATAAAGAGTCTCCGCAATGCTATTTCTGCCCTCTGGTGACGGCTCGGTGAAATAATAATACGTGACGTCATCCTTGACGAGTGGCGGGAATTACGACCACGTATTTACACTTGTTGACTCGGTCGCTCTATTCACCTCCTCTGAATAATAGTTACATCTAAAAGCGATGTAGAAATATTGATATTCAAACAGCTGTAAAAAATATGGTTTACATGATGCTTCAATGATTAAGGTTTATATGATGATAAAATGCGGTTTTCCCGAATGCATGAATTAAGAGGTGTTAGGTATGTGCATGATTTTTATGGTACATGCAAGAGGTATTTAACAGCATAGCGAAAGTTGAGCTATGCTACTCTGCATGGAAAAGCCTAATAATGGCTAATAATAAGGCACTCCTTTAAAAGCTCAAGGGAATCAAAACGACTTAAAGCAGTTGCTTATAGAATGTATTATATATATATATATATATATATATATATATATATATATATATATATATATTTATATATTTATTATCTATATATAGACATATATATTTATCTGGTATAAAGTATCTATTATATATATATATATATATATATATATATATTTATATTCTATATGTATTTACATATTGTTATATTATATATATATATGTTATATATATCTAATATATATATATATTATATATATATATATATTTTCGATCTATATCTATCCATCTATATCTATATCTATATATATATACACACACACATACATATATACAGACACACACACATTCACATTATATACAAACTAGTTTATTTCCCTAAGCGTCGCATACGTATATTTTTCTTCGTTGTCTTATTCGCTTATCGAGTATTTTTTATTTTTTATTTTTTTATTAAATACGACCGAAAGTCATGCAATCAATGCATCTCCTTTCCCAGATTTTATCTTTAATTAAAGTAACCGATGCTTGCATGGCAGGATTCGATGCTTTCAGTGTACAAAATTGATGGGACCAAATACCGAATGAAAGCAAGCGTGTGATGAATACTTCAATCCGGCAACCAACCACATCAACTGAGAAACCCGCCATGTTGATGTGCTTATGGGATGGAAAAGGAGGACATGGTAATGGAGCTCAATTGTCTCCTACGAAAGAAGACTTTATTCTGTTACTAAATCATGAAAATGATTGGGTAACAATTAAGGCAGTTGAAGGATAACTATCCAAGGTTCATCAAGACCACCCACTGAGATTCGATTTTTTACAACACTTGAAGGTAGAGTTTTCAGGCCATTTTTCTGTTTATCAAGGCTGCATTTGATTCAGAAAATACGCATGAAAGTCAGCTGTGTTCGGACTATGAAGAGAACGGTTCGGTATAAGGGACAGCGTGCCAAGAGAAAGCGGAGAAAACAAATATAAGTTTAAATGTATTTTCGCAATTAACAATTAACCCAGACACACTACCTATACTGTTAGCTTGTTAGATGTGTTCTTAAGCAATAAGTGAGTCATACATTAGTGTTTGCTCTAACCACAGTGTAATGAATCATATGAAAATTCCGATTTTCCAAAGAAGCCATCGAGGTTCTGACCCATGGGCACTATGGGATCAACATAAATGATGCAATACTTTTTTGAAACACTACTTGAAGAGATATCTGGTACCGCTGAATGAGGTAATAATAATAATAGTTTTGCTAATGACAATGATGATAATTAATAAAGATGATAGTAACAAAGATCTAATGACAATGATAATAATTAGTAAAGATGATAGTAACAAAGATCTAATGACAATGATAATAATTTGTAAAGATGATAGTAACAAAGATCTAATGACAATGATAATAATTAGTAAAGATGATAGTAACAAAGATCTAATGACAAAGATAATAATTAATAAAGATGATAGTAACAAAGATATTACCATAATTTTATCCATATGGTCAATAATAATAATAAATGTGATTATAGCAATGACGATGTCCTCCCTTAGTCCTCGGAGGGAATAACACCCTTAAGTCATCTCGCCTTTGCTTAACATGCAGTCAATAAATCCTCCGTTTTCGATGTGTTACCACGGCACCTGACGAAGGGGAAGGAGATGGAGGAGGAGGAAAAGAAGAAGAAGAAGAGGGAGAAGGAAAGGAGGAGGAGGAGGAGGAAAATAAGGAGGGGGAAGAAGAGAGTAAGAGGAGGAGGAAGAGAGGAGGAGGAGGAGAAAAAGAAGGAAGGATGGAGAAGAAGAAGAGGGAGAAGGAAAGGAGGGGGAGGAGGAGGAAAAGAAGAGAGGAAGGAGAAGAGAGGAAGGAGGAGGAGGAGGAGGAGGAGGAGGAGGAGGAGAAGTAGAAGAAGAAGAAGAAGGGAAGGAGGAGGTGGAGGAGGAGGAGAAGAAGAAGAAGTAGGAAAGGAGGAGGAGGAGGAGGAGAAGAAGAAAGAATAAAAGAAGGGTATGAGAGTTGAGAAGGAGATAAGAAGAAAAGTAGGAAAGGGAGGAGAAGAGTATATGAGGAATAGAAAGGAGGAGGTGGAAAAGACGAAGCGAGTGGAAGATTGGGGAGGGAGAAGGAAAGGAGATGGAGGAGGAGGAGGAAAAGAAGAAGAGAAGAAGAAGAGGGAGAATGAAAGGAGGAGGAGGAGGAAAATAAGGTGGAGGAAGAAGAGAGTAAGAGGAGGAGGAAGAGAGGAGGAGAGAGCGGAGGAAAGAAAATAAGGAGATAGAAACGAGGTAGAAGGAAAGAGTAAGAGGATGGAGGAGAGAGGAAAAGAAAAAAAGAAGAAGAGGGAGAAATGAAATAGGAGGAGTAGGATTATAGTTAGAAGAAAAGTAATGAGAGAGGAGGAGGAAGGGAGAAAAAGAGGGAAGGAGAAAAAATAAGACGGAGAAATGAAGAGGAGTGAAGGAGGAGGAGGAGAGTGGTAAGGAGGAGGAGGAGGAGGAGAAAAAGAAAAAAAGGAAGGAGAAAAAAAAAGAGGAGGAGGAGAGAGAGAGAGTTGAAGTAGAAGAAGGAAGAAGAAGAAGGGAAAGGAGAGGTGGAGGAGGAGGAGGAGAAGCAAGAAGTAGGGAGATGGAGATGAGGAGGAGAAGAGGAGGAGTAAATAGAAAATAAGAAGAAGAAGGAAGGAGATGGTAAAGAGAGAATAGGAAATGAGGATGTAGAGAAGAGAAGAGGGAGGAGGAGGAGAAGAAGGAGGAAGGGAGGAGAAGAAAGGAAGAAAGAGGAATAGTAGAAGGAGGAAAGGAAGAGAAGAAGATGGAGAAGAAGAAGGGAAAGGAGAAGGAGGAGGAGGAAATGAAGCAGAATAAGAGGAAGAAGAAGAAGGAAGGAGGAGAAGGAGGAGGAGGAGGAGGAGGAAGAAAAAGAGAATGAGAATGAGAAGAAGAAGAAGCAGTAACAGAAGATGACGGATTCCACTTCTCAATTATCTAGATAATGTATTCTGATATGGCGATTTTAATATAAACAAAAATAGTACTATAATTTTGGCGGAGAATTAATTATAATATTAATGCGACCGGGATTCTAATACGCCTGAACGGACGATCTAAACTGCCTTTAGAAAATAAAATTTTTGTACAAGAGCCTTTTGATGAAACTGTGACTGGAGACTGCAACGTTAACATGTGACATGACCTGCTGGTTGCAATGAGTCTGCAATAGATAAAGGAAGATGGATAGCGAAATTAATAACTGAAGATTGCATTGATAATGTTTGTCTGTCATTTCCTGCTCTCTCACTCTCGCTCTCACTCATTCACTCACTCTCGCTCTTTCCCTCTCTCTGTTAATTATCAATTAAACACTCAACTCTCGACATATCCTCACATTTTTCACTTCGTCACCTCTTTAACCCTCTACAATCACTTAATACCCAAAATTATGAAATTCTAATCATTGAATAGATGGAAATTATACCTAAACTTTAACAAAACTATAAAAATTCAATCTGACCTGGCCAACAGAACTGCCCGAAGGCATAATATAACAGTCAGGCAGGAGCCATCAAGATTTAAATTCATTAAGTTAATTAAAGCTTCAAGTAAAATTTCTGCTTACAAAGTGAAGTTAAATTAGCAGGAAATAATATCGAAATGAGATGCAAAAACGATGAGTTTATAGAAGCTGCCGAAGGAGTAAATGACTTCTTAAGAGCGACCGTCACTCGCAGGTGAGTTCATAGGAATTACCAATAG
>NW_028234407.1:37770806-37790806 GCF_977035675.1 Penaeus japonicus | reverse complement strand
ATCCATTAATAACGGCGGCAATTTGCATGTCACACAGTATCTCCTGTGAATTACTGCAAGGGTATGCTCTCTACCTGAATGAGTAGCTAAGAACACATGTTTATGCCGAACTATTAATTCAGTCACGTGGTAAGCCTTTTGGGAAGAATGATAAGGACGTGCGCCTGTGTTTATTATCAAGGTGGATTATTCTTCCTCCGGTATCAAATTTAGATTCAAGCCTGTAGAGCTTGCTACCTTTTACTAATTTCCCTTTGAGTAATGCATGGAGTTCATCATGAAGTTGCTTCCTCTCTTGCACCGTGGACTGTCCTTCTGTAATCCATCTTACAATTCCACGAAACCAAGCCAGCGCATGATGCAGCTTATACCGTGAAGAGTAGTGTTCAAGTCATTTGTTGACTGGAATTTGCTCCTGTGTGGTTGCGGTAAGTGAGGATACCTGTTTTCATACCGCTAGTACCTTGTCATTTTTCTTCAGACATTCTAGTGCATATCACCATCGTCCACTCATTTGTATTGATTGCGGTGACAGCCCTCTAGTGGCATCATCATCAGGATTATCATCGCCGGCGCTGACACCGCAGCTGTGATAACATAGGCCAGGAGAGGCCGCCATAATTCCTGTTACTAAATTGACAGTGTTTAAGTGATATATTAATCTTTATAGATGTATGGATTACAATGTAACCTGCTAGGATAGAACCACTGATTGTATTGTTCTTAAATTTCCAGTACTTTATTCATTGTGACAATGTACTTGTTTACAGGTTTTGACCGCTTTCAATAAATTAGAGAGTGAGTTCTACACTGTGATATCAGTCGTCCTCATATTGACCAATCAAATACCTGCTCCGTTGATAACGGCGGCAATATATGTATATATATATATATATATATATATATATATATATATATATATACATATATATACATATATATATGTATATATATATATATATATATGTATGTATATATGTATATATATATATATATATATATATATATATATATATATATATATATTATATATATATAATATATACGTATATATATATATAAGTATATATATACTTATATATATATATACGTATATATATAAGTATATATATATATATAAATATATATGTATATATATATACACATACATACATATATACGCAGACAAGAAAACAACATCATTGAAACTACACCTAACACAATGCAGTCACGCCTCAGTGTTATACAACACAATGTATTACACTGGAGAACACGAAAACGCGAACTCTGCAACACCTATAGACAGCACAACCCTCACAACATACTTATAAACAACCTTAAGCTCAAAGATACAGTACCACTAAAGATATTCACCTATTCAGTCTATTCTTCCAACAAATCACAGGAAAGAAGCGATGCGATGGTGTAGCAATTGCGATCGAAACAAACATCAGCCACAAAATCATTAATAATTTCGTCTCTGACATGCTGGCAGTCGAAATAAACACCCCCCAAGGACCCATCATACTCGCAACACTATACATCCCTCCATGAAGACCATACATTCCAGAACCTGACATCATGCAGCTCCTGAGGCACAATAAACCAATATACATCATGGGAGACTTTAACGCCAACCATACACTCTTTGGGTACAACCACACAAACACAGTGGGAAGAGGCCTCGCCTCGTACATACAATGCAGCAGACTAACATACCTCGGTCCACACTCACCAACATACATCTCACATAACACAGCAACAATACCCGACATAGTTCTCGCGAATCACACAGCACATCTACACTAACACATAAAAACAGGCGAAGTCACATCCAGCGACTATCTCCCGGTCATACTTACACTCTCTGCCAACCTCATCATGATCCCCACACTACCCCGAGAATCTTTAAAACATGCAAACTGGGAGGCCTTCAAACAAGCACTTCAAAACACGCCAATAATCAATTTCGAGGGGCAACCCACACACACAATAAACACCCACCTTGAACAGTGGTACACAGACATACAAACGGCCCGACGGGCTAACATCCCCAGAACAACACATAAAACAGTCCCTCACTACAGTCCCTTAAATTGCTAAAAATACAATACAATCACCTACACCAACTAACAACACTGGACTGGGACGCACCACTACGCACACAATACAAAGAAATACAAACGCAAATCACACACGAGATTAGAGTAATGAACAAAGAGCACCGGGACACAATCGCGAATAAACTATGTCACTACTCAAAAGATCCCAAGAATTTTTGGAGCTCCTTCAAAAATCTCATGGGATCGAACAAACAGACTATGACATTCTTATACAACATAAATCGATAGAAGGTGGACTCGGTGAAGCTACTCCACAGGGAGTTCTTGCAAATCTCTCCCTCCGAGAACGCCCGATTCGATAACATCACGGAAACCGAGGTAACACACTACATACAACACCAAATTCTCCCAGAAAACATCATAAGACTAAACACTCTCACAGAGGACGGTCCCCTCTCTACACAGACCACAACGGAAAAAATAATGAACACAATAAAACACCAAAAACACAACACCAGGAGTAAGCACCATAAACAAAACCATCATTCAACACCTACCATCTAATATGATAAAAACAAAAACATGCCAAATCTTCAATGCGTCACTGGCAACAAGTTATTTCCCCGACAAATTCAAGCACTCAATTCTCACCTTTATTCCTAAACCAGGGAAGTCTATACATGAGGTGGGGAATTACTGCCCCATCTCACTCTTAGAAGTTCCAGGTAAATTACTAGAGCGAGTCATAACACGCTGACTCATCAACCATCTTGAAAACAACAACAAATACAACAGTAGGCAATACGGCTTCCGCCCACACAGAAGGACCGAGAGCATTATCGCCCTAGCTTACGAGGAGATCGCTCTCGGCCTCGCTAACAAGCACTAGAATAACATTATACTTCGAGACGTCAGCAAGGCCTTTGACAAGGTCTGGCATGACGGTCTCAAATATAAGTTAACACAATTACAACTCCTTACACATCTAACACGACTCCTCTGTAATTTCCTGGACGAAAGGACTGCCACAATACGCCTGGGTTCACTCCCCTATCCACTTGAGAAGTGGAGTACCACAGGGAAGAGTAATCCCGCCAACCCTCTATATCCTGTACACTGCCGATTTGCCTCCACCCACACCATACAGTAACTATATTTCCTATGTAGATGATATCACGCAGATAATCTCTCACCCCTCTAAATCACAACACTTCATGAAATGTACAACAGAACGAGCTATTCACAATATCAACACCTTTGAGCGCCAATAGAAAATACTGGACTGGAACCTCCACCAAAGTGGAAGTGGGACACATAAGTCTGATGAAGAGTTGAGGTGAAGAAAACAGCTAGGAAAATGAAGGAAAGTAGTAGTTATCGTAGTGGGAGGACGAAACTCCCTGTCTGTCTCGAAATCTGTTGTCATGTCCCATCGAAACTCAGGGAGGCCTGTCAGATCGGAAGGTGGTGACAAAATCTTGATCTTGTTGATTGAAGCCTGCTTGCTTGTTGAGGGAGAGTAAGATGAAGAGGGTGGGGAGAAAGGGGTCTGGATATTGTAGGTTGTGGTTAGGGGTAAGGATAATTTATTTTATTTATTTATCATTATTTTTTAAATTCTTCTTTCTTTGAAATTTAATAACAAGATAGTATTAAAATAATATATATTTTTTTCTTCTTCTTCCTCTTCGAAATTTAATGAGGTAGTACTAAAATCGTATTTTTTTAAATTATTATTTTTTATTTTTTTTTTAAGCGTGAAAAGCGGAAGAGGAAGTGGTTAAAGGAGCTGGAGAGATAGTGAAAATGAAACTTGGGAGGAGATAAATTGAAAGTTAAAAAGTTAAGCACAGTGAGGAGAATATTGGGTTTTTGTTGAGGTCTGCCAGGAGAAGGAAGTTGGAGGACAGAGTGCAGGTGCGCCCTTGGCAGCCGAACAAAGCCACGGGTCAACCCCTCGGGAGGCAGTCGGGATACCAGAACACCGAGCAATGACTATCTTGAATAATGGAAGTATGTAAAGTGAAGAGGAAGTGATCAAAGGAGCTGGAGGGAGAGTGGAAATGAAATTTGCGAGATCAAGTGATAGAAGGAAAGCTGAGAAAGCTGGAGAAAGGATAAAGTTTGTAAGACCAGGGGAAAGAAGTGAGAGAAATAGCATGCATGTGCATCCTTAGTAGCTGAACAAAGCCACGGGTCAACCCCTCGGGAGGCAGCCAGATACCAGGACACGTAGCATGCTATTCATTAGAATTTTTTATTTTGTTTATTTTTATTTTCATTATTTTATTTTAGTACTTAATTCTGAAGCTCTGCCCACGCTGCACTTCGCCGACCTCACACGTCACCTGTCACTGCTATGCATGATGTGCCGTGCTTGACGTTGAAGTGGAGTCCTGTGGGTTAGCTTGTGGTCAGGGTTAAAATTGTCTTTAAAATCTTCTTGCAGGTCCTCTTCTATTCTTCTATGTCTTGCTGATCTTGAGTTTTGATCTCCTCTTGATTATAGCCTCCTTACATATTCATCTATCTCCTGTGCATGATGCCGTGAATATTGCCTCAACTTCTTCAATGCCATTGATTCTGGTGAGGCTTTTGAGCCACCAGGCATGTGAGCCTTCTGGACGAACGTTAAGGCAATTGTAGAGCTCCTCATCTTCATCTTGAATTCTTGTCCATCTTCTTCTGGCTTACTGGCGGAGTCTCTTGTTGATCTCGATCCTTAGTCTTGCATGGATCTCTTGTGCGGTGACTACTTTGGGAAAGTGGATATTCAGAATCCATTTACCTACTTGTTTCTGAATAGTCTGTAGCTTCATCATCTGCCTTCTGGAAATGGTGTGGTTAGGCGCTGGCGGGTATTCCATGATGGGCCGCACTAGGGCTTTATAAATGTAGAATTTGGTTTCAGGACTCAGAGTCTGAGATGATGTTTTGCTTTGTATGCTCTTTCA
The DNA here is from genome assembly GCF_977035675.1 of Penaeus japonicus. Classification (NCBI taxonomy): domain Eukaryota; kingdom Metazoa; phylum Arthropoda; class Malacostraca; order Decapoda; family Penaeidae; genus Penaeus; species Penaeus japonicus. The sequence continues at coordinate 37,785,810 of NW_028234407.1, read as the reverse complement.
TTTATGTGAGGGAGAACTCCTCTTCTGCTAATTGTTAGCCCTAGTATCTTTTCTTTGTCGCAGTAGTCGACGGCTTCCTCGTCCACAATTAGATCTGCAGTCTTGAATTAGGCTACAGTACACTACTGTCTTTCGAATCGATTGATGGTCTCTATGGCTCTGGCAGTTCTGAGTGCCATCATTTCGATTGACCTCCTTTCGTACTTGATGATCTGTGTGATGCCATCGGCATACATATAATGACTGCTGCCATGTGATGGCTCAGGCAGATCTGCTGTATATATTGTGAAGAGTGTCGGTGAGAGGCAGCTTCCCTGTGGGACTCCACTGCTAAGGGGAATTGCCGATGACTGTTTTTGCACTCCTTTTTTCAAGAAAGTCGCATAATAACCTGGTCAAGGGCGTCGGGAGGTTCAGCCTGATGATCTTAAGTTTCAGGCCTGTGTGCCAAACTTTGTCGAAGGCTTTGGGCACATCTCTCATAACCACATTCACTTTGGCCCTTTCGCTCATGGTATTGGCAATTTCTTCATATATGATTGCAATGGCTGATGATGTTCCTCTGCTTGTTGCCTGGGATTTTGCAGATCGTTCATCTCCAGGTGATTGCGCAATCGTGAGTTTAATATCTTCTCAAAGACTTTGCCTGGGACTTCCAGTAGAGATATTGGTCTATAATACTTTTCTTGGATTTTTCCCGGTTTTGGGTATCATCCTGATTCTTGCTTCCTTGACGTGATCAGGGAAATAGCCAGCAGTGAGAGAGGCATTATATGTTTGCCAGTCTCAGCAACATCTTATTTGGAAGATTTGGCAGGATTGTTTTATTAATCCTGCTTTTACCTGGAGCAGTTATGTTCTTAAAACTTTGAATAGTTAATTTGACATCTCTGGGGTTGATCTTGGCCATTAGTGGGTCGGTGGGGTCTAGTCTTGTGAAATCAGCAGCAGCTTCTGGAGATAGGAGGTCGATATGTCTTCTTATTTCCTCTATGATGGTCTCCTCGAAATCACTGTCAAAATTCTCTTCTTCTTCGGTAATTTTGAAGCAATTTCTCCGGTAATTTCTGAACAGGATTTCTTGTTGTTCTTCTTCATAGATCTTCTGATCCTGTTCGTCGAGGAGGTAGCTGCTCTTGCTTTCATTTCTTCCCATTAGCTTCTTGATTCCTGTCTGTGGGTCTTTTCGATTCTATTCCACTTTCTTGACAAGGTCTTCCCACTGGTCGTTTGCTGCTCTCTTCCATTTCTGTGAGAGTTCTCTTTGCAATGTTCTGTCTTTTGCTCACAAGTCTTATGTCCACCCATGAATTCCTGCATAGTGCTGCAGGTGATTCAACTGTAAATTTAGCAGTCTTATGTCTGGTGTCAGCCTTGGATGGGGGACAGTCCTATAGTTGGTCTTGGGTAAATGTTGCTCGAATGCAGCTTCGACATCACTGTACCACTTTCGGACTTCGTCATCGATCTCTTCTAATGTTGCAGTCCTCAAGTTGACTGCAGGCTTCGACTGGAGCTGTTCCTTAAATTCTTCCAAATTAGCCATTCTCAAGTTAAATCTGCTAAAAGTTGGGATTTTCAATATTGGGTTGGATGTTATCTTGAGGATGATGGGCAGGTGATCACTGGTGGTTGCAGGGCCTGGTTCCATCGACATGTTATGGTGTACCTCATTATTGCAGAGTGCAATATCTGGAGTGGTTGCTGTGTTCCCTGTGATGAAGGTAGGGAAGTCTGGTCCAGTGTGGATTAGATCTCCATCTGCAACTTTTCTAGCAATAGCATTGCCAATCTGTTTGCCTGCTCTGTTGTTTATCATTGGATGGTTGGCATTGAGGTCTCCCACTATGTATGAGGGTAATCTTCTTCGAAGTAGACTGTACAAGTCTTGCAGTGGGACAATTACCCTTCTTTGAGGCAGATACATTGTTGCCAGTATAATAGGACCTCTGCTGGTTTCTATCTCTATTGTCAGCATCTCATCAAAGTCGGTTACTGGTGCAGAGGGCTCTTCCAGTGGCGGCATTTCTTCAAGAACTGGCAGTTCAGGCATTTCTTCTTCTTCGGGTGCTTCTGTGGTTTCTTTTCAGGTGTCTGAGGGTTCTGTTGGCAGCATAACCCTGAGGATGCCTGCCTAATTTACGTCGATAGGAAGGTCCATTTCCGGGAGGTTGTTTCGCCTCAAGGCTAGCTTTGCTTGTTCTGCAAAGCAGCCAGGCTGAGCCAGATTGGCAAGGTGCGCATGCCAGATTGACAGCCAGATTATTAGGCAGCTGCATAATTGGTGGCTGTGTTTCTTTGACAGCCGTTTTGGTTATTTCGGCTGTGGCTTTGGCTGTCTTCTAGATCGTTTTCTCGACCTTTGCAGTAGCCTTTGCAGTGTTCTTGACCACTTCACTGAGTAGTCTACTCTCTGTGTCTGCTTTTCTTGTTTCTTTTCTTCAACTTTTGTAATTTCCTTCCTTCTAATATGGCAGCTTCCTGAAAGAGTTCTGTGTTTGCCTCCACAGTTTAGGCATTTTTTAGTTGTGCTTTTACATGCTGTGAACCGATGTCCGGTCTGACCACATTCGCTGCATTTTTCGGAATTCTTCTTTGGGCATTTCCCTTTAACATGACCATACATTGAGTAACTCGGGTAAATTGTTTTTCTTCGATCTGGGCCGGTTTAATGTTATAATTGAACAGGACGAGTCCTTGATCTCTGATCTTTTTGGCTGTCTTGATATCTGGGAATCGTTACCGTTATGCCAAAGGACCTGGCATCATCCTAAAGAGTTACCTTCATGGCTCTCTGGAGCCAAGCAACTGGTTTCTTTACAAGAGATCCTTGTAGGCACACAGCTGCCCCCCCCCCCCCCCCCCCCTGTCCTTTACCACCACTTTTCGGCATTAGGATAACGCCGATTGTTTCAGAAGGCGAACCGTGCGGTTTACCCGGCGAAGGCCGGGGGTCTCAAAGGGGTCCCTTAGTTGGGATACTGGAGGAAACACTCGGAGGTTAGGCTAGGGTTAGGGAACAGCGGCAGGCCACTCTAACACTCCAGCCAACTCCAGCTAGACAACGTCTACATAGCCAACCTGGTTAGGCTCCTCAGAGATAAGGGGAGGTCGTCAGATATAGGACTAAACCTGACAACACAGGCAGGAATTCGACCTTTTACACTGACAGAACCAAGTTATGAGATCGGTACCACGGCTTCGACCACCAAAATTAAAATAATCCTTGATGGTATCCCGACTCTGACCAGGAAGCAGGAACTCAATTCACTTATGTTTGGCGATGGCATTCACTTTTTGAGGATAATAGATTCAAGGAATGGCTACATTGTTTTGCCCAAAACTCTCCAGGATGCAAGTAAAATATGTCCCCAAAATTCTGCCAAAAGCTTAAGAACTCTGGTTTTGACCCCCAGATGCCCCTTGAGACAAAAGCAAAGATGACTATTGTTGTAAAAAAAAGTGGATTCATACATCACAAACCACTCAAATGAAGAGATTAAAGAAAAACTGGTCAGATAACTTAACCTGCAAGTGGATGAAGTTTACAAGATGCCACAACATGGAATTGCTAGGATACGATTCCCAGACATACAGACTGCTAAAAAGATCAAGCAACAAGGATTAATCCTCTACAATTACAGCATAAACCCGGACCAGATCGAAGAAGAATGATTTACCCAAGTAATTCAGTACATGAATTGCTATGAATATGGCAATGTAAAGGGAAAATGCACAAAGAAGTATTCTGAGAAATGCAGTGAATGTGGCCAAACCAGACAAAGGTTCACAGCATGCAAGAACACCACAAGAAATGCCTAAACTGTGGAGGCGAACATAGGACACTCTCTGGAAGCTGCCCTATTAGAAGGAATGAAATAACGAAGATAGAAGAAAAGAAGCAAGAGAATCAAGCACAGAAAGAGAATAGACTACTCAGTGAAGTGGGCAAAAACACAGCACAGGCAACTGCAAAGGTCAAGAAAACGATCTAGAAGACAGCCAAAGCCACAGCCGAAATAACCAAGATGGCTATCAGAGAAACACAGACACCAATTACGCAGCTGCCTAATAATCTGGCTGTCAAGACCAGTATGTAAGGGTGCCATTCCCTTACAGGTGCAAGAATATTAAGAAGGCCAGAGAAGCAAGAGGCAAAGCTGTAGGAGTCATCCTGTACACTGCCGAAAACATTACAAACGGCAATATTGATGATGAAGATGTTGCAGAATATATCAAGAATGGCAGGATGAAACACTCCTACAATAATCAGAAGCTGGCATCTGATGATAAGAAAATTATGGTAGCCTCCCTAAATCTCGGTGGTGTGATAATTACCTACCTCGACCCTGAATCCTACAGGAAGAGGAGGAATGGCTATGATGAGTCCCAAGAGAGGCTTGAAGATAGACCTGCAGCCAAATCCAAGTGAACCACACGATCACTGAAGTACAGCAGAACGTCCTCAAGTGGACTATGGTTCGTAGGAATGTACAGGCATGTACAGAACCCTAAATGCAGACATAGTCCTGATAAACAGTCATGGTTTAAAGGACACAGATAGACTCAAACTGTTCCCTTATTTATGCTATCAGAGGAACAGGACTGGAGACGCAAGTGATGGGATAGCAATAGCAGTCCGAAGAGATATCAAACATAAGATTCTCGACGACTTTGATGAGATGCTGGCAATAGAGATAGAAACCAGCAGAGCTCCTATAATAGTGGTAACAATGTATCTGCCTCCAAGAAGGGCAATTGTTCCACTACAAGACTTGTACAGTCTACTTCGACGAAGATTACCCACATACATAGTGGGAGACCTCAATGCCAACCAACAGAGCAGGCAAACAGGTTGGCAATGCTATTGCTAGAAAGTTTGCAGATGGAGATCTAATCCACACTGGACCAGACTTCCCTACCTTCATCACAGGGAACACAGCAAACACTCCATCTGCAACGATGAAGGCCACCATAACATGACGATGAACCCGCCAGCGATCACCTGCCCATCATCCTCAAGATAACATCCAATTTGGAAGGATTCAAGGAACAGCTCCAGTCGAAGCCTGCAGCTAACTTGAGGACTGCAACATTGGAAGAGATCGATGACGAAGTCCGAAAGTGGTACAGCAATGTTGAAGCTGCACTCGATCAACATATACCCAAGACCAACTACAGGACTGTCCCCCATCCAAGGCTGACACCAGACATAAGACTGCTAAATTTACAGCTGAATCACCTGCAGCACTATGCAGGAATTCATGAATGGACACAAGACCTGCGAGCAAGATACAGAACATTGTAAAGAGAACTCTCACAGAAATGGAAGAGAGCAGCAAACGACCAGTGGGAAGACCTTGTCAAGAAAGTGGAATAGAATCGAAAAGACCCACAGACAGGAATCAAGAAGCTAATGGGAAGAAATGAAAGCAAGAGCAGCTACCCCCTCAACGAACAGGATCAGAAGATCTATGAAGAAGAAGAACAAGAAATCCTGTTCAGAAATTACTGGAGAAATTGCTTCAGAATTACTGAAAAAGAAGAGAACTTTGACAGTGATTTCGAGGAGTCCATCATTGAGGAAATAGGAAGACACATCGACCTCCTATCTCCAGAAGCTGCTGCTGATTTCACAAGACTAGACCCCACCGACCCACTAATGGCCAAGATCAACCCCAGAGATGTCAAATTAACTATTCAAAGTTTTAAGAACAGAACTGCTCCAGGCAAAAGCAGGATCAATAGAACAATCCTGCAAAATCTTCCAAATAAGATGTTGCTGAGACGCAAACATATATAATGCCTCTCTCACTGCTGGCTACTTCCCTGATTACTTCAAAGAAGCAAGAATCCTAGGCAACATGGCTTCAGACCTAGCAGAGAAGAAATTGCCAATGCCATGAGCGAAAGGGCCAAAGTGAATGTGGTTATGAGAGATGTGCCCAAAGCCTTCGACAAAGTTTGGCACACAGGCCTGAAACTTAAGATCATCAGGCTGAACCTCCCGACGCCCTTGACCAAGTTATTATATGACTTTCTTGAAGATAGAAGTGCAAAAACAGTCATCGGCAATACAGTCGGTGGAGCAATTCCCCTTAGCAGTGGAGTTCCACAGGGAAGCTGCCTCTCACCGACACTCTTCACAATATATACAGCAGATCTGCCTGAGCCATCACATGGCAGCAGTCCTTATATGTATGCCGATGGCATCACACAGATCATCAAGTACGAAAGGAGGTCAATCGAAATGATGGCACTCAGAACTGCCAGAGCCATAGAGACCATCAATCGATTCGAAAGATAGTGGAAGACCTCATTACTGTTGCCTAATTCAAGACTGCAGATCTAATTGTGGACGAGGAAGCCGTCGACTACTGCGACAAAGAAAAGATACTAGGGCTAACAATTAGCAGAAGAGGAGTTCTCCCTCACATAAATGAAAGAGCATACAAAGCAAAACATCATCTCAGACTCTGAGTCCTGAAACCAAGCTCTACATTTATAAAGCCCTAGTGCGGCCCATCATGGAATACCCGCCATTGCCTAACCACACCATTTCCAGAAGGCAGATGATGAAGCTACAGACTTTTCAGAACCAAGCAGGCAAATGGATTCTGAATATCCACTTTCCCGAAGTAGTCACCGCACAAGAGATCCATGCAAGACTAAGGATCGAGATCAATAAGAGACTCCGCCAGCAAGCCAGAAGAAGATGGACAAGAATTCAAGATGAGGATGAACTCTACAATCGCCTCAACGTTCGTCCAGAAGGCTCACATGCCTGGTGTCCCAAAAGCCTCACCAGAATCAATGGCATTGAAGAAGTTGAGGCAATATTCACGGCAACAGGAACAGGAGACTGATAAATCTGTAAGGAGGCAATAATCAAAAGGAGAACAATATTCAAGACCAGCAAGATCTAGAAGACTAGAAGAGGACCTGCAGAAAGATTTTTAACAATTCTAACCCTGACCACAAGCTAACCTACAGGGCTCCACTTCAACATCAAGCGTGGCACATCATGCATAGCGGTGACAGGTGACGTGCGAGGTCGACGAAGTGCAGCATGGGCAAAGCTTCAGAATTAGAATACTAAAAAAAAGAATAGCATACTATTTCTCTCACTACTTTCCCCTGGTCTTACATAATTTATCCTTTCTCCAGCTTTCTCAGCTTTCCTTCTATCACTTGATCTCGTAAATTTCATTTCCACTCTTCCTCCAGCTCCTTTGATCACTTCCTCTTCACTTTACATACTTCCATTATTCAATATAGTCATTGCTCGGTGTTCTGGTATCCCGACTGCCTCCCGAGGGGTTGACCCGTGGCTTTGTTCGGCTGCCAAAGGCGCACCTGCACTCTGTCCTCCAACTTCCTTCTCCTGGCAGACCTCAATAAAAAGCTTATACTCTCTTCACTGTGCTTAACTTTCTAACTTTCTCTTTATCTCCTCCCACTTCCTCCTCCGCTTTTCACGCTTAAAAAAGAGAGAGAGAGAGAAAAAAAAATAATATTAAGATTGGATAAAATAAGATAAATAATCCTTACCTCAACCCCAACCTACAATATCCCCACCCACTTCATCTTACTCACCCTTAAGACTGCAAGCAGACTACAATCACCCCAATCAAGATTTCGTCACCACCTTCCAACCTGGCAGCCCTTCCTTTAGTTTCGAGTGAACATGAAAGCAACTTTACAAGTCAGACAGGGAGTTTCGTCTTCCCACTACTATAACTACTACTTTCCTTCATTTTTCGAACTGTTTTCATCACCTCAACTCTTCATCAGACTTATCTGTCCCACTTTCACTTCGGTGGAGGTTCCAGCATAGCATAGAGAAGGTGAACCAAGGTGGACAGAGGATATGAGGAAGGTGAAGCAGGTCCAGTTCACAGGCTTAGATCAGACAAGGTGGAAACTCTCAGCTCTTGGATAACTCTGGCAACTCACCTCTCCGGCCAGCCAATCAGCAGCTCTCGCGTTACCTGATCTGATGCACCTGCTCTCCTCACCTGGTCACGCTAAAGGAGTTACTATTATAGCAAACACCTATAATAGTAAGAGTACTCCTGGACCAGCACATTTTAAGCTTGTGCTGGGGAGGTCTGTAATCGTCAGACACTTTGTATACCAGGCATAGGTTGAAATGAGAATATAAAAGTTGGAGGGGCTTTCCCTCTTGCCTGTAGTATGATTAATGTTCTTTTGGCACGTCTTTTGTGCATGATCGTTCGTTATTTTGGCTTCGGCCGCGCAAGTTCTTCGCATTATATTTAAATAGTTCTTATTATGTAATAATACATATATAAGTATGATATTTTTTTTTTTTTTTTTTCGAGAAAGGAGAGTAACTGATCGGACAGAAGGAATCGAAGTCCTGTTTTTGCCGTCCTCATGCTTCCTACACTATATACATTCGTATATTCGCAAATATAATACATACAGTATATATAGTATATATATAGTGTATATACATACACATATATAGTATATATAGTATATATGATATAGTAAAAATCTGCAGCATCCTCAAGTTCATTGTCATAAGGGTTTGTTTGTATAGTACATAGTACTATTTTGTTTATTACTTGGATTATTGGTCATTCTTTACAAATATTAAAGATGATCGAAATCATCGTTAATTACCAACACACTTTTTGTTGCCAACACCCTTTTCAATAACCAACACCAATTTTTTTTTTTTTTTACGCCCGTGCACTCATTACCACATCCACTGTTGGGGGATCTGGTGCCGTCGGCATATGAGATGTCTCTCCCCCATGCGTATCTCCTCGAACCTCTGGAGGAGATACGAGTGTTGGAGAGACACCCTCGAGCGAGTTCCGGTTGTACGATGCATGGTTGAAGTCTCGTGAGGCTCCAACCATACACTCGCACAGTCTGAAATAACTCGTGTTTTGTTTTAACTCATTGTTTTCTTTCTTTTCAGGTCAGCCATCTTAAGTGTTCGTCAGAGAGGTTAAGGGTCGTCAGGGTCGTCGTCTACAGGGGCTGCGCGGTCGGCGCGCCTGCGTCTGTACATTGGATCTGGTTCTATGTGGATGCGTGGCAGACTTCGTGGGAACCACGAATGGTTTGCTGTGCCGAGCTCCATCTCCAACACTCTTAGGTAATTGTGATCATCCATCATGTCAAGCTTTTCCCAGACCTTCTTAGCAAGATTGTGGATGCGAACATTCATAGGGATGATGTATCTGCCATGGAGTGTTGCTGCAGATGGAATGTTTGGATATCTGCATCCGGCTACCCAGATGAGGGATTTGTTTTGAACTGCCTGTAGTTTCAACATGAGAGAATTCGAAATGGTATTTAGTGGCACCGGTGGGTATTCAAGGATTGGTCGAATAAGTGCTTTGTACAGATGGAGTTTGTTTTTTTCAGAGCAGCCAGAGAATCGCTTGCAGAGTGCTAGTTGATTATTAGCTAGTCTTGCTCGCTCTCTGACGTGGGGAGCGAATCCTCTGCAGTTGATTTTTAGCCCTAGAAGTTTCCCATTTTGAGTGAAAGGGACTTCAATGTTGTTTATTGTGATTGGTAAAGGAGAGAGTCTACCAGCCGAGATCATTTCGAACTTTTGATTATTGTTTTTAATCTTCCAATTCTTTTCAAATTGGTTGATTGATGTGATTGCATTGTGGGTCTGCAGGGTCATAATGATTTTTGATCTGCTCGGATGTGTTATTATCTGAGTGATATCATCAGCATAACAGACGTATGTGTGATGGAATGTTGGTGGAGGCAGGGGAGAGGTGTACAGGATGTAGAGCGTGGGTGATATTACGCTCCCCTGAGGGACACCGCTTTGGAGGTGAATCTCGTTTCCGAGGAGATTACCGATTTTGATTCGGGCTTTTCGGCCATTCAGGAAACTGCTCAGTAGTTTGGTTGTTGGGTCTGGCATTTGGGCATCGATGAGTCTGTGACGTAGGCCGTCGTGCCAGACTTTATCGAATGCCTTAGATACGTCTCTGAGGATGACATTGCACTGTTGCTCATAGGTTGAATTCACTGACCAACTGTTAAATAATATAACCAACCATGCCAAGAGTACGCCTCAGGTTTAGGGGGACTCTATCTGAGCCACTCAGACATCATTCTGACCAGACTACACCCCAGCCAAGACGGTTATGTAGCCCAAGTAGAAACCGAAAATGATGAGAGCAAAATTTTTGATGACGCCACCAAGCAAGAACTACAACTCAAGGAATGCTACCCAGTCCTCTCACCAGGCAAGGGGGCGAAACATACTCTAGTCCTAAAGGGTGTGGACGAGAGTATTATGACCAAGGGCCCTAACGCAGTTGCCAGAGATTGAGAGAAACCCCCACACCAAAGTAGATAACGTGTATGTCATGACTACCGTACAAATCTTACAAAATAAGGTTCAGCTCCATCATCAATGCCAACAAAATAAAAGGCAGGCAGGTCGAATTTGAGAGATTAACAACAATAAAGCAATGCATGCACTGTTATGAATATACACATAACAAAAACAAATGCTCAAACAAAAATAAGAAATATTGCTCAGAGTGTGGAGACTTTGGTCATATCCACACAGAGTGAAACAACACAGTGAAAAAGTACTTCAGATTTGATCAATCACCACACCTTAGCAAACAAATGTCCCAAAAGACAAGAAATCATCAAAGAAACAAAGGAAAAAAAGAGTGAGAAGGCTCTTGTAAAGGAGAATAAAACATAGAGAGCGGTAGCAAAGGCAGCAATCAACCAAACCCTGACCACCACGAAAGAGACGATCATAAATTCAATAAAAGAGGCCACACCTGCACCACCTCAACCAATTATCCAACTACCAAGCAATGCGTCTCTAGAAAAACTAACCGTCCTAATCAATGCCCACCAGACCTGTCTTAGAGAGCCTGGTAGCGACTACAACACAGTGGCAAACAGAGGTCTGAGGAGAGCAGGACTCCCAGAGGTCAGACTAGAGTCAGACGTCGACTCAGCAGGCATCCTAAGGGTTATTGCTCCCCCTCAATCTCACCCCCACACAAGCAGGGAAGTTGCCTCATCACAAGAGAGCCTACTGTCACATCACAAGGCTCTAGGCTTCTTAGCGAGTCTGAAGGTATAGATGAGCAGGAAATTATAATCGACAATGTACAATCACAACAGTTAAATTACCTTCCGCCAGTACAACCAACATACCTTGCAGCAAAATAAAAGTCATCACCACAAATAACAAGAAAACAAACTAAACAACAAAAAAGCAAGGAACCAAAGGAGAACGACTAAACTCCTCAAAAAGCAGCTCTCCCTACTGAGCAAGCAACAGCAAAATCACTCCCAGATGGAATACCATCAGATCCAAAAACGCTAGGCCTCCGGTTGTTTACTTACGACGCAAAAAAACATCAACAAAGCAGCCAAAAATCAATCGGAGAGGACATAAGAAAGGGGACAATAAAACCCCGCATATCACATGCCAGAGATGGACATGAGGATCCTTAAGCCTCTCCAACAGGGAGACATTGAAATAATGCCAGACATGATTGAAAAGAGGAGAAACATCAATAAAATAAGGAACAGGTTCGACGAAAAAAGGGACAGGCTAAAAGAGTGAAAAAAAAACAACTAAATGACTAGACTCCGAATAATTCAACACAACGTTCTTCACTGGAACAAAGAACGTGCAAATGAACATGTAAACACATACAGGATATTCAACCCGGATATCATACAAATAAGTTGCAATTGCCATAAGAAGTATAAACTACAAAGTTATTGATGATTTTCAATCTGAATTTTTGGGGATAGAAATCGATACCGACACAGGCCCTATTATCACATCCACAACATATTTACCCCCAAGAAGACCTTATATGCCAGAGGCCGACATAATGCGGCTGCTAAGAACAGATAAGCCAGTATACTTAGCAGACCTCAATGCTCGCCATAGAATCTTGGGCAATACCGACAACAATCAAGTGGGTAACAGATACGTTAATCAAGGGCAAGCGATAATAATCGGGACACAATTTCCCATCTTCATCAATAACAACTCAGTACAGGCAATTACAACTGACGATCAGAGAACAGACAAGACAACTCTCGCAACGAAAATGGGAAAGGCTGACCAGTGAGCTGTCTATGTACATGAGAGACCCTGCAACATTTTGGAAGAAACTGCACAAGCTTATGGGAAACAAAAACCCACACTGCCCATACATATATGACCCTCAGAACAACAAAATATTCGATGATGCAGACAAAGAAAAGCTACATAACAAATATTGGACCAAAGTATTCCTAATAACGGATGATAAAAATCAACAGTTCAACTCACAATTCCAAGAAGTCATCCTAAGAGACCTCCAAAAAATTCCCAACAAATTGGTGCCATACACAAGCATCAATATCAACAGACTGATAGGCGACAATCACCTCTCGCATATGATCACAAATAAGGATGTCAAAACAGCAATGACAAAAATGAAAAACAAAGTTCCAAGAAAGAGTAAGATAAACAAAACTGATCTTACTCGCCTCCCAAACAACATGATCACGAAACTCACTGACATATGCAATGCAAGCTTAACATCTGGATACTTCCCCGACAATAATCCACAAATAGAGAGGAAAACTTCCGACCGATCTCATTACTCGAAATCCCTGGAAAGCTATTGGAAAAGATAATCAACCAAAGCCTACTGAGTGGTGTCCCCCAAGGGAGTGTATTATCCCCGACATTGTACATTTTATACACCTCGAAACTACCTCCAACAACCCATCAGTACAACTACATGTGTTATTCCGATGACATCACACAAATAGTGACGCAACCAAGTAGGTCGAAGATAATAATGACTTTGCAAACTCACAACACCATCAGAGACATCAACGAGCTTGAAAACCGGTGGAAAATCAAAACAAACATAACCAAATTCTCAGCAGCCATACTATCGCCCTTGCCAATAACCCTAAACAACGTCGAAATACCATTCACGGTAAAAGGAAAGATGTTGGGCCTCAGACTCACCAACAGAGGGATTTCAACTTATGTAAAAGAGAGGGTAAAAAATGCCAAAACCCAAGCATTAAGGGCACAGTACCCAAATCTACCCATATATAAGAATTCATACTCTAGCAAAAAGGGTATAAGAAAAACTAGAAAACGCCGAAGATCACAACTACGCCAAAGTCAGAACAACAACCTTGGCACAAACAATCACTCATGGTTTCCCCGGAGTATACCACTTACCTTACAGGAACCACCGCCAATATATAGCTACAGGAGCAGGAACTTTAACTGACGAAAACGATGATCCAGACGATCCTGCGTAGACCGAACAAAACCTGAAAGAAAGAGAAAGTAAGCACAAACAAACAGGTCAATAATGATAACAATGATCCCACGCAAACGACGAACCTGAAAGGAAAATGAAACAATCAAAACAAAAACGCTTCACTTCACTTCTGTGGTGACTCACCTCTCGTGAAATTCACCAAAAAGATATCACACTAATGTCTTTAAGATGATAGCCACTGCAATCTATTGTTATAAGTAATGATCATAACTTATTCACTGCTCTTTGCTATATCTCTCTCTCTCTGAGTAGAGGGTAGACAAAATGCTAGTTCACTGGTTTCTTTCTTTACTGAGTAGACACACACAGTGTAACAAGTATATGTGTTCACACTAAAAGCAGCTGTAATACATGTAACGAAATAACGGCAATATAGACACACACACACCTATCACACATTCGCACACGCCTCTCGACAGGCCGAAATCCCGGGGTAGACTCTCTGCCTCGAGGTGTCACTCGCCTCTCTCTGTCTACCAGGTCAGCAGATCTGACCTGGACCTGGCATGGCGACCATGTGACAGATATATATAAGTGATCACATGGTGGCGTGACCATATCTTAGGCGTGCACAAACACCCACAGGGAAACTTCCACTGCCACCGACGTGGAAAATTCCCCTGGCACACAAGGTTTTTATGGTTGTTGCCTGGTTGACTGAGGGCTCTTAATCGTCCCGATTCATCTCAGCCAAAGAGATCTCATCACGAGCTTTGTGGTGACTAAGAGGTCTCAAACAACAACAACGAGGACAAACACGACATATTACCCACCAGGCTACGGCCAACAGCAACATAAATATGATGAATTAGAAAAGTGAAGATAACCAACTAATATCAGTATACTGTGAAATCCCACCCGGTTGGGAAGTTCACTGTATCTATCAAGCCTCTGCATCAGGCTTACTTGATCCTTAGAGAGCTGAGACTGCTCTTTAATTAGCTCATCTGTCCTCTTACTTAATAAATGGCCCTGTAGCGTGTTAGGTAGCGCTGGGGTTAGATGGGGCGACATCAAGGAATTCTGCAAAATATTCTTGATGTGGTCGATTTACTCGAAGGGTGCAAGATGCAGGGATGGATAATGTTCCAGTTTCGTTTACTATGTGAGAAGAGGATTTGTTTCCACATGTTATTGTAGAGGAGGTGTTAGTAATCGTGAAAAAAATGATCTCGGAATTAGGCAAGAAGTGGAAAAATGGTTGATAAATGTTTTGGACTGTGAACTGACACTGAGAAGGAATTTCATTCATCCTCACGACACCTCTGCCGATGACATGGAGGATACAATTGTTCTCTGGACTTAAGTACCTTAACTTCATTGCCTGACATATATACTTTCAAAGCGACTTCTTGCAGCCTTCGACTTGCCCATCCTTAAACTATTACAGTGTAAGTGTTACCTACAGGGACAGTAAAGTGTGCAGGTGTTGTGTGGGTAAAAAATTTGTCTTCTACCGGAACAGGAGTGGGATAAGGAGTGAAGATGTTCCATCGTTCAGCTTTAGGAATAAAAACCAAAATTGCAAAAACAATCACTGAATTACACTTGTAAAGATTCTTCATATTTTTACACTCTTAAAAAATGCCAGGAGCTTCCTACAGGAACCAGTTGTCGATCCTCCTTGAGAATAATCAAACTAGGGCTGA
>NW_028234407.1:37748306-37750806 GCF_977035675.1 Penaeus japonicus | reverse complement strand
CTTCTTTTCGGAGTGGATTGAGAGTGCGGGCGACTGAAAAAGGCGGGAAAAGAGTTGCAGTTTCAGTTTTCTTGGGATTACCTGCCTTTTTGTCCTCGTCGTCCTTCTTTCCATCATTAACAGGAGTGGGTCGAGGCTTCCTTCTAATGAAGGGTCGTCTACTACCCACATTGAAGTTGAATCTAGGTTTGAATGTAGTAACCTTGATAGTAGTTGTAGTTGGTGGGGTTGGGGTTGTGAAAGTTGTGGGCACTGGTGTTAAAAACTCTAGATTATCATCTGGGATGGTTGTCAGATCTTCTTCAGGGGAAACGGTTGTAATCCTTGGTCTCTGGAAGGATGGGAATGGCTGGCCTGGTTGTGGGAATGTTTGGCCAGGGCGTGGGAATGGCTGACCTGGTTGTGGGAACGGTTGTCCAGGCTGTGGGAATGGCTGACCTGGTTGTGGGAACGGTTGTCCAGGCTGTGGGAATGGCTGACCTGGTTGTGGGAACGGTTGTCCAGGCTGTGGGAATGGCTGACCTGGTTGTGGGAACGGTTGTCCAGGCTGTGGGAATGGCTGACCTGGTTGTGGGAACAGTTGTCCAGGCTGTGGGAATGGCTGACCTGGTTGTGGGAACGGTTGTCCAGGCTGTGGGAATGGCTGACCTGGTTGATGGAACGGTTGTCCAGGCTGTGGGAATGGCTGACCTGGTTGTGGGAACGATTGTCCAGGCTGTGGGAATGGCTGACCTGGTTGTGGGAACAGTTGTCCAGGCTGTGGGAATGGCTGACCTGGTTGTGGGAACGGTTGTCCAGGCTGTGGGAATGGCTGACCTGGTTGTGGGAACGGTTGTCCAGGCTGTGGGAATGGCTGACCTGGTTGTGGGAACGGTTGTCCAGGCTGTGGGAATGGCTGACCTGGTTGTGGGAACGGTTGTCCAGGCTGTGGGAATGGCTGACCTGGTTGTGGGAACGGTTGTCCAGGCTGTGGGAATGGCTGACCTGGTTGTGGGAACGGTTGTCCAGGCTGTGGGAATGGCTGACCTGGTTGTGGGAACGGTTGTCCAGGCTGTGGGAATGGCTGACCTGGTTGTGGGAACGGTTGTCCAGGCTGTGGGAATGGCTGACCTGGTTGTGGGAACGGTTGTCCAGGCTGTGGGAATGGCTGACCTGGTTGTGGGAACGGTTGTCCAGGCTGTGGGAATGGCTGACCTGGTTGTGGGAACGGTTGTCCAGGCTGTGGGAATGGCTGACCTGGTTGTGGGAACGGTTGTCCAGGCTGTGGGAATGGCTGACCTGGTTGTGGGAACGGTTGTCCAGGCTGTGGGAATGGCTGACCTGGTTGTGGGAACGGTTGTCCAGGCTGTGGGAATGGCTGACCTGGTTGTGGGAACGGTTGTCCAGGCTGTGGGAATGGCTGACCTGGTTGTGGGAACGGTTGTCCAGGCTGTGGGAATGGCTGACCTGGTTGTGGGAACGGTTGTCCAGGCTGTGGGAATGGCTGACCTGGTTGTGGGAACGGTTGTCCAGGCTGTGGGAATGGCTGACCTGGTTGTGGGAACGGTTGTCCAGGCTGTGGGAATGGCTGACCTGGTTGTGGGAACGGTTGTCCAGGCTGTGGGAATGGCTGACCTGGTTGTGGGAACAGTTGTCCAGGCTGTGGGAATGGCGGGCCTGGTTGTGGGAACGGTTGTCCAGGCTGTGGGAATGGCTGACCTGGTTGTGGGAACGGTTGTCCAGGCTGTGGGAATGGCTGACCTGGTTGTGGGAACGGTTGTCCAGGCTGTGGGAATGGCTGACCTGGTTGTGGGAACGGTTGTCCAGGCTGTGGGAATGGCTGACCTGGTTGTGGGAACAGTTGTCCAGGCTGTGGGAATGGCTGACCTGGTTGTGGGAACGGTTGTCCAGGCTGTGGGAATGGCTGACCTGGTTGTGGGAACGGTTGTCCAGGCTGTGGGAATGGCTGACCTGGTTGTGGGAACGGTTGTCCAGGCTGTGGGAATGGCTGACCTGGTTGTGGGAACGGTTGTCCAGGCTGTGGGAATGGCTGACCTGGTTGTGGGAACGGTTGTCCTGGTGGGAGAAAGGTGGCCACGTGGTGTGGAATGTTTGGACAGGGCGCTGGGAATGGCTGACCTGGTTTGGGAAACGGTTGTCCAGGCTGTGGGAATGGATTGACCTGGTTGTGGGATCGGTTGTGTTGTGGAAGAATCGGTTGTCCTGGTTGTGGGAAAGGCTGGCCACGTTGTGGGAATGTTTGGCCAGGGCGTGGGAATGGCTGACCTGGTTGTGGGAACGGTTGTCCAGGCTGTGGGAATGGCTGACCTGGTTGTGGGAACGATTGTCCAGGCTGTGGGAATGGCTGACCTGGTTGTGGGAACAGTTGTCCAGGCTGTGGGAATGGTTGTCCAGCTTGTGAGAATTGCTGAGGAGGGCGAGGGAAAGGCTGGGCAGGACGAGGGACTGGTTGACCTTGCTGAGGGAATGGCTGACCGGGTTGAGGGAAGAGTTGATTAGT
>NW_028234407.1:37695806-37698306 GCF_977035675.1 Penaeus japonicus | reverse complement strand
CCTGTCACTTTCCCCCTGAAGCTGATTGGAAAGGTTTGTGGTTCTCGAGAGGCATGTCCTATTGCAGGGTCGGAAACAGTGAGAGAGCGAAGTCGAATTTCTGTTCACTTTCGATCTCACTGTTACTCATATTGGTGATTTGTTTCGTCGAGAGTAGTGACTCAAACTCTATTCACTTCAGATATCAAAGGAGGTCGAGTCGGTTGGTTACCCTGCTTGTGGACAGCGACTCAGCAAAGCGCTTTCCCGGTAAATCGCGCCTAAACCACAGAACAATTGATAAGACATTGTGGTTTAAGGCAAAGCTTATTTGGACAGTAAATAATCACGACATATTGTGAAAAATAGGTTTTAAATCTTTTCTCTTTTTTTTGTATAAACTTTTCACAAGATGTAGTTAAAAGTTCATATTTGTGGTGTATTGTAAATATTACTTTATGCGTTTAAAACCTCATCCATAGTATCTGCGAAGAACATTTTATTTCGTGAGGAAATACTCGCTTTTCATCATATGTTCTCCGACGACCTTTTTGCAAAGCGTTTTTAGTTGATAATGTTCATATGAAATCTAGTCAAGCCATAATGAAAGTCAACTAAAATCTTTACATAAAACATTTTGTATGTCTCATCCAATGCCTCATTTATTGTATTTGATGAAAGTAAATTCATAGCAATTCCCTTTATGAAGATTACAATCACAGGTAAAAGACAAATCGGTGGGTAAGCTTGATGATGTTATTAAGCGAATGCGTATAGACATGGTTAACATCAGGGTCGCTTCTCCGATGGGTTTCCAGTCGAACCGAGCAAAGTGATCGGAGTCTCTCGCAATTACCTTAGAGTGCACGTGTTCGAACGGTATTATTACCATTAAATTTCTATCTTAATGTAAGAGGACAGAGCAAACGTGTTCCGGCAATATCATTTCTATTAAGTTTCCTTTCATCGCTGGAATTAATGTTGGTGTTGTTATCGACATGACTATCAAGTTCCATTCACACGCTAACCTTGACGTTACGTTTGCCATAGTTAATATAAATAGATATTTCGAAACATGTAAGAGACAGATGTACTTACGAAATGCATCCACTGATTACCAAAAGCAAAGACCCATTGTCCCACATCAGATTATTAAGAGTTCACATATGGATGTTGTCTTTTGTGGCCCAAGCATGTGTTTGTCCCAAAAATCTGCACCACAGCCAGAATTCGTCTAGTAATATCTCAGCAAACAAAGATGACCCATTACCGGGAACTCGAAGCACCCGGAATGCAATTTTTATCCTCAAAATGCTGTGCGAAAGAGCGATCGAACATCAACAAGATCTCTACCTGGCCTTTACTAGTAGACTACAATAAGGCCTTCGATAGGGTGAAGCACCAAGACCTGTTCGAGATGCTCCGGAACATCAGAATCGAGGACAAAGACCTCAGGATCATTGTGAAGCTTTACACAATGCAGAAGGCAGCTTTCAACCTTCCAGACAAAAGCCTCGCCGATTGGGTCCCGGTTCTGCGAGGACTACGACAAGGATGCGGAATGTCACCGGATTTTTTCAACCTTTACAGTGAAATAATCCTAAGCGATCTTGACGAAATTCCGCAAGGCCTGCCCGTCAACGGAGTTCGTATAAACAACATCCGCTCTGCAGACGACACCACGTCAGAGGAAGGAGCCCAGCAAATAATCCTCACAGCAATGGCGTCCGGCGACCGTCGAGGACTTGACTGAACATCAATTGCAAGAAGACGAAGGTGATGTGTGTTTCGAAACAACAATTGAACCAAATGTCGAGCTCAGGATCGGCGACGGAATCATCGAACAGGTGTCAGTTTTTAACTACCTCGGAGCCCATATTACAGCCAATGGTGACAGCAAGAAATAAATAAAAAGAATAGGCATATCCAAAGATGCATTCAGTAGTAGAGGATTGGCCAGAATTACCCCAAGAAGGAAGGGGAGGGGGGGGAGGAGGGGTGATTTAATTGCCTGATTGATATGTGATAGATTACTTCCGGTTGTCCGTGTAGTTTAATTACCGTTCATGTGTTAGGTATCAGGTGTGAATTATTGTATTCATTTATAGATAATTTTAGGCGTACGTTGTGCAATATGAGTGGGGGAATGAAGAGGTATTATTTTTTTATGCACCCGTCCCCGGTGTTGGGGCGTAGGGGCGAGCGAAAGTATTTTATGGGAGATGAAGATGTGCAGCGAGAGGTCAGCTGGTCTCATGGGCCTTCCGCATTTGAAATAACAACAACAACAATAATAAATTAGAGGGGGAGGAGGACGAGGACAAGAAAGAGAAGGAGAAACACCTCAACCTCAAAGTAAGTTAAACATGTTTGTTTGCTTCACTTTTAGTGAAAATAAATAAATGAATAAACAGATAAAATAAATAGATGGGAAAAAAAATCAGGTCCAAGGTCACCTTCGCATCATGCGATATGCGAGGAAATAAAACGCTTTCTCCGTGAATCGGTAAAAAAAAAACAA
>NW_028234407.1:37665806-37668306 GCF_977035675.1 Penaeus japonicus | reverse complement strand
GTTTGAAGTGATGTTTGAACATGTGAACAGGGTATTTAGTTGTCAAATACGTTGGTCAAACGGTTTGAAAAAAGTCTGTTCGAGCCTGACTTTTGTCAGGGCGGGGCATCATTGTCCACAAACCGTTTGAATGCGAGAACACCCGTCGAACATCAAACCTTAGTTGTGCTTCAAACACATCATACATGTATCTTTATATGTAATAAAAGGGGTGACACGCCTCAGTAGATCAATGTATGTTTCTTCTGACATCTCTTTGTACCATTTGACGAGCAGGTTTGACAACCAGGTTTGACGAACCGTTTGACCATGTAAACCCCCATTTAGTTAACTGCAGCATTGATAGAGCCTGTCATTTGGCAGATAAGTCTCTACATTGATAGAGCCAGTCATTTGGCAGATAAGTCTCTAAACACAATAAAACTCACAAAAAATATAACACAAAAATAGCTCTTGTTTTACAATGAGTGACTGAACGAGAGTGGGAAGATTCAAATTATGTTGCTTCAAGCTGCCATTCTCTGAAATAAAAACCATCCTTGAGACTGGACAAGCCAATCTATCCCCCATCCGCAATGGGTTAATAAAACAAAAGATTAATTCTGGTAGAACAACATTGTTAAAGTCAAAGAAAAAAATATTGTTGAATGAATAGATAAAAGTGAGATCCTAGTGCATATGGAATTATTTCAATTGCAATTAACATAGATGTGATTATAATAGATAATTTTTCTTTATGCTGTTAAAACTTCATAATTGCCTCAGACTATATAATTATTATCACTAAGCCTGCTATGCACTTTAACCCCTTCACTCTAGGCAGTAGAAAACGAGCCCCACGCTGAATCCGGGCTGGATGAGTGTACCAAATTTAAAACGTCGCAATTGAATATAACAAGTTTTAAGTCGAAACCTCAACATGACTATCATTTACTATATATCAAAATATGCATTATTAACCTCTTCCCCCTGTGCATGTGACAAGCTATTTACATGGGTTGGTTGGAGTTGGAAAGAGTGACCTTGGTGAGAGACCTAACTCAGAGGACAACAGAAAATGGTTGGAGTAGTATAGTAAACTAATCATAATAAGTTTTATATCTTTACATAATGTTCCATAAAGAAACAATAAAATTATTGCTAGCAGGGCATCTCGATATCTCCCCTGATATAAGCAAATCACACTATGTAATAATACTGAAAGTCAAGTAATCTATCGTATCATATACAACCTATATTCTGAGAGATCTCGTACAGTATTTGAAAGAAAGAAAACTGAATTCTAACAGAACTCAGCCTTGACGCAGTATACGTGTCCTCATGTTCAAGAGGGTTAATGTATATTCACAAAGACACCTATTCAAATGAGCTACTGTAAAATTTTTGTAACTTTTTCCCAAAGAAGTCCATTTGTTTACGACATGGAAATAAAGTGAAATCTATGGAAATTTCTGAACATTTCCAAAATTCCCACTCTAGGTAAGTTCCCAGAACAATTCCCGTAGCATTTTCAAATTACCAGGAAACTCTCCCCACTTTTGTAGTCCTACATTACAAGCCTTCTTGTACTTGCTTTTCTATTCCATTTCGGCACATGTGTTTTTTGTATTGCCTTGGGTGGTATTTTATAGCTAAATTCTTGCTCTGTAGAATATATCATGCTAACTTTAACTCTTTTGAGCTTTTATCTAATATCCTAGGCTTTTGCATAATACCATGCTAGAGCACAACAGTTAATCTGCAGCATAAGACCCTGAACAATGTTTTGTCATAAAAGGCATTTCACAAAAGAGTCCCAGTGTTTGTGCCCCTCGTTCTTGGTGAAGAATAGAGTGGACAATATTACACAAGACCATATTTGCATCACTCAGGTTCATATTGGTAAATTATTTTTCGGGTTGTCACAGTGTCAATTTATTCCTCTGGATTAAATTTTGCAGATAATAGAAAATAAACTAAAATCAAAAGTAACACTTTGAAGTTACCACTGTAATTCAGGGCAAACAAATATCTGCTTTGTTACAGCGGTTTCTGCAGCATTTATTGTGAAACAAGTTATAACAGAACACTGTTTGGGGTCATATTCTCCCATAATCTGTTACCCTTTAGCATGGTATTATTATCAACACTTGAAATATAAATAAAAAAGCTCAAAAGAACAAGCTAGCGCGATATATTTGGTGCAAGCCGTCCAATGTCAACCCAATCACCACAGTGAACAAACGCGTTTTGGGTAAACCATCAGACAACCAATTAGCTCCCTCACCGCTTCTAGCAGGTTTGAGGGACTCATAGGAAATCTGAGTTTCTAGGTGAAGACTCAAATTATATAAATTGGTATAATTCTGTCTGAGGTAGTTTAACCCATTCGCGCCAGATGACATGCTGACACGTTTTGTGATTTTAGCGTCAGACACCGGTGACAAGATATCTGGGCAAGACCGGCACTCGGGGTGAGGAAGTGGGCAGTCCATGTATGTGGCTTGCACGCCCAAGAGTC
>NW_028234407.1:37635806-37643306 GCF_977035675.1 Penaeus japonicus | reverse complement strand
CAGAAAAGCAATGATTCTGTTATAAAAGCAAATGCCTGGAGCAAAAAGCTTAACTTTCACCAGCATACTTGAAAAAATAAAATAAAATCATACATACATAACTACAGTACATAATACAAACTAGTATATCTTTATATACTGTGAATCACGTACTCTCTCATTCACTAGATTTCTATTTCTATTTCTATAATAACCTACGTACGTATTTAATCGATATACATATTTATTTTATTTAACAAAGTTAAGTTGTCAAAAAACAATGGAAACAAGAGAACACAAAGGCGTATTCGTAAACTCCGCAAGAAACACTCATTCCAAGTAGTTCAGTCAGCCATAGACATGAAAAGGAATATCCTGAAGGTCGTTGAAGTCAAGAGGTTTCCTTCACGCCGAGAGAAAGTCCCAAGTAGTCCGGGGGAAGTCCTCTATACTAGTCACCTGCAGGTCAGAGCTGTCCCAAGAGGCCGAGGTCAAGGAGTCCCAAAGAAATGATTGCTGGCTATCGAATATGGTAGGGGGGGTGTGGAAAATGCATAAAAGGAATAAAAATGCACACATGAATAAGTCGAAACAATGTGGAACATTCTCTTACCAACAACGCGTATTTTTTGGGTTGGGATCTGGAAGAGATTTGTCATTTATACCAGAACAAACTGGAGAGCGATCAGTGAACACAGGCTGATCAAACTCGTGGGAAAAGTCTGTCCCGAAGAGTTCTGACTGTATCCCACACACATCAAGTCCTGAAACAAAGACGAAGTCCGTCGAAGTCTGGGATGTCATTTTTATTTGCAGCAAAAGGTCATACCGGGTCATGGTCTTTCTTGTAAAATAAGGGGGTCGTCAGGCGTCAGGTCAACAGGTTATTGACGTTACTCTCATGCCATCATATACGTGAAGAAACAAGCTTAGTCTCGAGACAGCTTATCGCACTTCTAAGAAGGCTGATAAGAGTGCAGATCGTGAGGTGCTACACATTACTACTACATAAGTGATACATACTTGTTACAGGAACTGCAATACATGTTGTGATTTAGTCCTTAGTGGCTAGTCAGTACAGGGTTTGGGGATGCAGGTCTCTACGTACAAACTACAGGTATTTACATAATGCACTTTCTTTTCCAAGAACATAACAACGTGAGGAATGGATGGGGCAGGGACAAAGTGACAGGGGGATGGAAGGCTGCCAAGGTTCGTGTGCGTGTATAACTACAATATTTACAGTCATGGTCTACGCTGTAAAATGTATCTTACATTACTACAAAACCACCACCAGAAGAAGATGGAAAGGAATAATTACTTGATCTGATCTGCCGTCGTCTTCGACTCTCTTCCTTACGACAATCCTTCTCCGTGTCTGTGGCTTGGGTCTGTTGGGCCTCAGTCTGCCGGGTCGTCTACCGGCAGTGGGAGTCGCCAGAACCTCCTTCTCCTCCTGTGCCACCTCCACATCCTTCACAATCTCCTCTTTAGTCAATGAAGCTTCTGTGACAGTTTCTTCCTCGGCAGTTGTGGATGTGGAGGACGGCAGGCGGCGGCGAAGAGTGGTTCTGCGCTCCCCAGGACCTGCAGACGACTCCTGGCGACGGCTATTGGAGCCTGTTACTGGGCGGCCTCTAACGCGTGTACGTGTTCGGGGCCTCAGTGTCCTGCGTGTAGTGGTAGTTAGCGGTGGTGTTGTGGTAGTGGTTGTGGTTGTTGTTGGGATAGGTGTAGTAGTTGTGGTTGTGGTGGTAGTAGTAGTGGTATCGGATATGGTTTGTGGCTTAGCTGGAGAAGAGGTGGCTGCTTCATCATCGTAGGAAAGATCGTCGAGGTAATAGTAATCCTCATACGCCGCACCACCACTAGTTACTCCGAGGGCATCGCCTTCCTGGGGAGAGAGAGCATCATGCAGGCGGGGTGGCCCTTCCTCTGCGCGGCCTCGCTGGGGTTTCGTGTTAGCATGCACCTTCGCCATCTCCGTCGCCGTCTTTACAGCCATGCGCCTTTCGGATTCCAAGTCATGCTGTGAACCATGCACTAAGGGAGAGGGGCTCTTCTCGTTAACACCGCCGGGAACGGAACTTTCATGCACTAGTTGTAGTTTTCCCTCATGTTCAAGAGTGTGTCCTGTACCATGCACGGTTAGATGGAGAGAGGGATCAGTAGAACCAAAGGATGAGGTAGAGGGGGAGAGGGAAGAGGAAAAGGAAGAAGAAAATGAAGATGAGGCGGAGGAAGGAGAGAGGGAGGAGGTGGAGGATTCCTTCCCCTCGAGGGACTGGGGAACACTGGACTCACTAGCTTCGCCCGTCACCAAAACAGACACCTCCTCAGCGATCTCTAAAGTCGAAGTTGGGGGCTGGGCGGTTGCTAGGTCGGACACCGGACGCGAGGTCAGCTCGAGGGCAGGGTCATCACCACCAGATGCGAGGTCAAGACTCTGTTTGGGGTCACTATGTTCTAAGAGATCAGACGTCAACACATAGTCGTCCGGAGTGCCAGTATGGTCGTTGTGTGACCCCTGCACATTAGCGGAAGAAGCTGCCTGACTGCTCTCGTATTGTGACTGAATGTGTGTCTGTATGTCAGAATTAATGGTGAAAGAATCTCCAGCGGTTGTGACTCTAGTGCCAAGAGAGGTATCAACACCATGAGAAGTAAGAGTGTTACGT
Source organism: Penaeus japonicus (assembly GCF_977035675.1). NCBI lineage: Eukaryota > Metazoa > Arthropoda > Malacostraca > Decapoda > Penaeidae > Penaeus > Penaeus japonicus. Next base: position 37,640,649 of record NW_028234407.1, on the reverse strand, counting down.
GATCTGGTCACGTCGTGAGAGGCAACAGTGCCCCGGGAGCTGGAAACGCCATGAGAGGCAACAGTACCACGAGAACTTGCAACGTCATGAGAGACAACAGTGCCACGTGAATTGGCAACGTCATGAGAGGCAACAGTGCCACGTGAACTGGCAGCGTCATGAGAGGCAACAGTGCCACGTGAACTGGCAACGTCATGAGAGGCAACAGTGCCACGTGAACTGGCAACGTCATGAGAGGCAACAGTGCCACGTGAACTGGCAACGTCATGAGAGGCAACAGTGCCACGTGAATTGGCAACGTCATGAGAGGCAACAGTGCCACGTGAACTGGCAACGTCATGAGAGGCAACAGTGCCACGTGAACTGGCAACGTCATGAGAGGCAACAGTGCCACGTGAACTGGAAACGTCATGAGAGGCAACAGTGCCACGTGAACTGGCAACGTCATGAGAGGCAACAGTGCCACGTGAGGTGTCAATCTCATGAGAGGCAACAGTGCCACGTGAACTGGCAGCGTCATGAGAGGCAACAGTGCCACGTGAAGTGGCAACGTCATGAGAGGCAACAGTACCACGTGAACTGGCAGCGTCATGAGAGGCAACAGTGCCACGTGAACTGGCAGCGTCATGAGAGGCAACAGTGCCACGTGAACTGGAAACGTCATGAGAGGCAACAGTACCACGTGAGGTGTCAATCTCATGAGAGGCAACAGTGCCACGTGAACTGGCAGCGTCATGAGAGGCAACAGTGCCACGAGAGCTGGAAACGTCATGAGAGGCAACAGTGCCACGTGAGGTGTCAATCTCATGAGAGGCAACAGTGCCACGTGAGGTGTCAATCTCATGAGAGGCAACAGTGCCACGTGAACTGGAAACGTCATGAGAGGCAACAGTGCCACGTGAGGTGTCAATCTCATGAGAGGCAACAGTGCCACGTGAGGTGTCAATCTCATGAGAGGCAACAGTGCCACGTAAACTGGAAACGTCATGAGAGGCAACAGTGCCACGTGAGCTGGAAACGTCTTGAGAGACAGCAGTGCCACGTGAGGTGGCAACGTCATGAGAGGCAACAGTGCCACGTGAGGTGTCAATCTCATGAGAGGCAACAGTGCCACGTGAACTGGAAACGTCATGAGAGGCAACAGTGCCACGTGAACTGGCAACGTCATGAGAGGCAACAGTGCCACGTGAACTGGCAGCGTCATGAGAGGCAACAGTGCCACGTGAACTGGCAGCGTCATGAGAGGCAACAGTGCCACGTGAACTGGCAACGTCATGAGAGGCAACAGTGCCACGTGAACTGGCAACGTCATGAGAGGCAACAGTGCCACGTGAGGTGTCAATCTCATGAGAGGCAACAGTGCCACGTGAACTGGCAGCGTCATGAGAGGCAACAGTGCCACGTGAAGTGGCAACGTCATGAGAGGCAACAGTGCCACGTGAACTGGCAGCGTCATGAGAGGCAACAGTGCCACGTGAACTGGCAACGTCATGAGAGGCAACAGTGCCACGAGAGCTGGAAACGTCATGAGAGGCAACAGTGCCACGTGAGGTGTCAATCTCATGAGAGGCAACAGTGCCACGTGAACTGGAAACGTCATGAGAGGCAACAGTGCCACGTGAGGTGTCAATCTCATGAGAGGCAACAGTGCCACGTGAGGTGTCAATCTCATGAGAGGCAACAGTGCCACGTGAACTGGCAACGTCATGAGAGACAACAGTGCCACGTGAACTGGCAGCGTCATGAGAGGCAACAGTGCCACGTGAACTGGCAACGTCATGAGAGGCAACAGTGCCACGTGAACTGGCAACGTCATGAGAGGCAACAGTGCCACGTGAGCTGGAAACGTCATGAGAGGCAACAGTGCCACGTGAACTGGCAACGTCATGAGAGGCAACAGTGTCACGTGAGGTGTCAATCTCATGAGAGGCAACAGTGCCACGTGAGCTGGAAACGTCTTGAGAGACAGCAGTGCCACGTGAGGTGGCAACGTCATGAGAGGCAACAGTGCCACGTGAGGTGGCAACGTCATGAGAGGCAACAGTGCCACGTGAACTGGAAACGTCTTGAGAGGCAACAGTGCCACGTGAACTGGAAACGTCATGAGAGGCAACAGTGCCACGTGAACTGGAAACGTCATGAGAGGCAACAGTGCCACGTGAAGTGGCAACGTCATGAGAGGCAACAGTACCACGTGAACTGGTAGTGTCATGAGAGACAACAGTACCACGTGAACTGGTAGTGTCATGAGAGGCAACAGTACCACGTGAACTGGTAGTGTCATGAGAGGCAACAGTGCCACGTGAACTGGTAGTGTCATGAGAGGCAATGGTATGAGAAGTAATGGTATTATCTGAATCAGTTGTGCCACTAAAAGCAGAACTAGCGGGCGAAACAGCAGTGCCACGTGATGTAGCAGTGCCACGAGAGGCTGTAACTGTTCCATAAACAGAATCGCCAAGGTCCAGAATGCCAAGAGAGGCATCGATGGAATGCGCACCAGCAGTGCCTTGGGAGGTGGTTGAGACATGGGCAATATCAGCGCCACGAGATGTAGCAATGTCAATATCATCATGAGTAGCAGTTTCATGAGATACGGTCCCAAGAGAGGCAGAAGTGCCGCGGGAGGCACTAGTTTCATGAGATGTATGTTTATCACTGGCGGTAATCCTGCCACGGGTATCAGCAGCAATATGCGAGCTAGAGGTATCAGTGGCGACAGCAAAACCGTCGTCATGAGAAAGAACAGTATCAGACAAACGAGCACTGCCATGGGAAGATGCAGTGCCGCGGCTGATAGTGTCTACCCTGGCATCAGTCGCGTCAAGAGTTGCGACTACTTCGTTGGTGTCGATTGAGCCCCGAGAAGAACCTGTCCTCCTCGTTCCAGCTTGAGGCACAGTAAAACCGCTGACATCAATAGTACCAGCGACAATAGCAGTGCCCCTGACACCAGTAGGAGAAACAGAAGCACCATCGGTGCCTCTGACACCAGACTCGTTAATATCATGTGAAACTGACACCTCTCTAAAACCTGACACTGGCACCGGCATAAGAGTTTGATGATCGACACTATCCTCTGGGGTGATAACATTTTCATAGTCTTGAGCAGAATCAACATCAGGTCTCAGGTTAACAGGGGTCACGGCCACCGACTCTGGCACGGAACTAACCGTCGTGTGGGAGGACGCTGTCGTCACCCTGACCCGTTGACGACCCCGCACGACCTTTACTACGAGATCGTTCTCATGGTCCCCCTCTACGACCTGTGGCCTCGAGCTGACTCCACTTAGAACGGGGTCCGCCGATCCGGTTAGTTCGCTTGGGTCATAAAGGTCACGTTGGTCTTCCGCGAAATCTTGAGCTAAAAGCTCCGGCGACTCAAGGGTCGTCTGAAGAGAGGAGGAAGGAGGAGGAGGGCTATCATGTGCCGGGTGAAGGGGGGGTTGAACATCTGACGTCTGCTGATCAGCGGAAAGGGACAGGGAGGGCCTCTGATCAGCAGGACCGGGAGGGCTGACTTCATGCAAAAGGTTTTCCTCAATATCCAAGATAGGGGTGGGCGTGGCAATGCCGGAGGGGGTGGATGAGGGTCGTACCACAAGTGGGCGGTACTTGACGGAGGGCGCACTTACGGGGAAGGTCGCGGCGACGGTCGTGTCCTCAAAGGTCGTTTGGATCTCTTCCTCGACGGTCGTGGCGGGTCGTGAAGTCGTCCCGCGACCTCTTTGCAGGGTCACGTACCTATAAGATGGGACCATAGGTCAGAAGGTGTTTCTTCATTCAGTAAAATTACATATTTACATTTTTGCTCTACTACTACTACCAGTGCTACTAATAACAACAATTAAGCGCAACAGTAATAATATTCATGATGATAATAAAGATGATGATGATGATAATAATAATATTGATAATAATAATTATAACGATCATAATAATTATAATGATAATGATAGTAATGATACTGATAATGATAATCATAATAATAATAATAACAATGGAAATAATAATGATAATGACAAGAATGGTATAATGATAGTAATAAAATCACATTGATAATAATGATAATAAAAATGATAACAATCATAATAATTATAACCACCATCATCATCATAACAGTAGTAGCAGTGATAGAAGTAGAAGCATTGTAGCAGAGTTAGTACATTTTTAAATTAATAATGATAATACTTTGTTTAATTTTTAGCATCAATATCATCAACAACTTCACAATAATAGTAGCAAAATTTGTTAAGCTTTATACTTATCATCGCCACCACACCAACAGTTACTTAAAGAGGAGGAAAGTGTTACACCACGTAAAGATAAAAAGGAGTAATTGATAGCAAGAAAGAAGCAACTGCAAAAAAGAATGATTAACGATTAAGCAGAAGCAGCACCGAACGCGAGAGAGAGACAAGGCAGGCAGAAGCAGCGTCGTCCTCCGCCCACTCGAGACTCAAGCAACGCCTCAGGATGGAAAGGGAAAGCGAGTTCCTCTGAAGCTCCCGGCAGCCTCTCTTGAAACACTGGTTGACGGTACCTGGGGGTGGTGGGGTCCTGGGAGGGCCTCGTCTCCTGGGGCTCTTCCGAAGGGGAGGAGGGCGAGAGAGGGGTCTCAGAGGGGGAGGAGGGGGGAGGGGTCCTGTTACGGTCACGCCGAATGGTCACGTACTCAAGGGAAGGCTGGGTCGGCTCGAAAGACTCGAAGGGGGCCTCGGTGGCGGACGAGTCCTCGGACACGGCTCCCGGCCGGCGGCGCCTCTCCAGGGTCACGTAGTTGCGACGTCCTCCTGCGCTGCCGGCGGTTCCTGCGTCCTCGCGAGCCTCAGTCTCCTCCTGC
>NW_028234407.1:37623306-37630806 GCF_977035675.1 Penaeus japonicus | reverse complement strand
ATCAGGTTCTCTCGGTCGCTTTACCAACTACACTTTACTCACACACGAATTAGGAAAGATAAAAAGTTAGGAAAGATTAAAAAAAAAAAAAAAAAAAAAAAAAAAAAATTCTGCCGCACCATGAGAAACAACCTTCCCTCTCCTTTCTGTTAATTCACTCCTCTGTCTTACTCCGATTCTAAACGCATTTCCAGTTACCATTTCGCTAATACTAATTCCGTTAACGAAAGACGCGGCCAAGAACGTACCCCGACGAGGAAGGTGTTCCCTGGAGCTTCCTGGCCTCGTTGCCTCTCGTGTCGTCGTCAGCGGCGAAGAGCGCCTTCTTGCCCGCCTCAATCAGTGGGTATTGCTCGCCGTTGCAGATGCCGCGGAAGTCGTCGTTGTCCAGACTCCAGTACATGATGCCGCCGAGGTCTTGTTCGCGCACGTATTCCGCCTGCGGGAGTAGGAGAGGAGGAGATGAAGGAAGAGAGTGAGAGAGAGGAAGAGAGGGAGAGAGAGAGAGAGAGAGAGAGAGAGAGAGAGAGAGAGAGAGAGAGAGAGAGAGAGAGAGAGAGAGAGAGAGAGAGAGAGAAAGAGAGAGAGAGTCGTTTATTCTCTCCGTTTCTTTGGAGGAAGGAAGCTGCGGGAGAGACTCTCCTCATCTGCGTGTCTGTTTTGTTATTTGAAGGGAACTGGAGAGACACTTTTATTGTTTACGCGTCTTTTTGGTTATTTGTTTCTTAATTGTTGTGTTTTACTTGCTGCTGTTGTCAATGTACCTAGGACGAATACAAGAACCTTGTGTTAATGAAGATCGAATTTCAAAGAGCCAAATCCTGCCAAGAAAAAAAAAATACACAAAGAAATTCTTAAAAAAAGAAAGAAAGAAAGAAAAAAAAAGCTGACTGTATGACAAACCGTCCACCACATCACTATAACTAAACACCTTTCCCAATCTACCCATAAAACTTACCAAACTTCCAGACATTCTAAACGAAAACAGTCCCCAAGGGTCGCTGTGTCTCACCTTTCTGGCAACAATTTTCTCGTCATCGTAGCCAACCCACTGATCTCCACTGAAGGCATAGGCACCGATACGTCGTGGGTAGGGTTTCCTGACCTCCCATCCGTGCGAGGCAATATTTTCGCAAACCTGTTGATCAAGCAGTCGTTTTAGCTCTTAGTTAACATTTCGAATCAATAACGTGCGTATAGGTAATGCCAGGATAGATGGCACAGATTAAAGAAGGGGAAAAGTAACCATTTAAATCGTAAAAGGGCTTCTTATTTACTACCACTACTTTGACTAACAATAATGATGATGATAATAACAATGGTAATGACAAGATGATAATTAGGATAAGAATAATGATGTGAGAATGATAATAGTGATAACAATAAAGATAACAATGATAATGATAACGAGATGATAAGAAAAAAAAATAATTATAAAATAATAATAACAACAACAATAGTAATAATAGCAATAAAAAAAACAATAATAATAATAAAGAAAATAAAGATAATAACAACAACAATAGTGACAATCATAAAGACAACGATAGCAATGACAGCAACAGCACTAATCTAACAGCCCTAGGAGCAGCATCAACGAGACCCACCTCATAAAAAGCCATGAACCCGTTTTCTTTGGTGTATTTCCCCTGCTCGCCCGGGCCGTCGGCGGAAGATCCGAAGTCGGTAAAGTTTCCGTCGAGAAGGGTGTACGATCGGCCGTAAGTCGGGATGCCAATGACTAGCTTTCTTCTGTCGGCGCCGAGGGAGATGTAGTAATTTACGGTCCAGTCCTGAAAAAAAGGGGGGGTGGGGGGGGGAGTTAGTGTTATGGTATTCTGACTAAGTTGTTTATTATTTAAAAAAAAAGAAAAAAGATGGGGAGAGTATCTATATCATAAGAATAATCTTAAGACGGAAAGCGCATCATCTTTTAACTGCACTCTACTTACTAAAGATATAACAACAACATCGATAATACGAAAATTCTTTCAATATAACCAGAAAATCACCTTCTGACACAAACAACAACAATCACAATAACCAGAAAATACAACAACTAACAAAAAAATCGTACAAAAACAATAATCACAATAACCAGAAAAAAAAACTAACAAAAAAAAATCGTACAAAAACAACAATCACAATAACCAGAAAAAAAACAACTATCAAAAAAACAAATCGTACAAAAACAACAATCACAATAACCAGAAAAAAAAATCGTACAAAAACAACAATCACAACGACAAGAAACAACCACCAAACAAATCCACGAAACAAATGACTCGTTTACTCACAACATTGAGCTGGGCATTCCACTCGTACTCTGAGGTGCCTGGGGGAGGGAGGAGTGCCGCATGGTGGTTGATGGTAGGCTCGTAGGCACTGTGGTAGTCGTAGTTCAGGATGTTGAAGAAGTCCAGGTCTCTGCAATGCGGGGATTGATTGATTTGCTTGAATGACTGGTGATTGGTTTTTGTTTTATGGGTGTGTGTGTGGGGTGGTAAGGGTAGGGGGGGGGGTAGGGGGGGTAGTAGGTGTAGGGTGTGTATTTCAGTGACGTATTATCATTGGCGTTATTGCAATAATCATCACCATCATCATCTTTATCATTGCCATCATAGTAAATCGCATAGTAACTGTGTAGCAGTAAATGAAATGATGATAAAAGTTATCATCATGATAATGGAAATATTGATAGAAGTACGTTGGCAAAAATGACCTTTACCCCCCCCCTCCTCAAAAAAAAAAAAAAAAAAAAAAAAAAAAAAAAAAAAAAAAAAAAAAAAAAAAAAAAAAAAAAAAAAAAAAAAAAAAAAAAAAAAAAAAAAAATATAGATATATATATATATATATATATATATATATATATATATATATATATATATACATATATATAAAGCCGTGTAAAATATCACGTTCCTGGTGAGGTGTGCACGCCGGCCACACAATACTCTCTCTTTGGGCTTCGTGAGAGAAAGACTGCTTGCTTGCTTGCGAACATCATCATCATGCTTGCGCTCTAGATAATGTTCACCTAACTGTTTGAGCTGACACTTGATTACCTTGCTCTCTCCCTTTCTTTCTCCCTCTTCTCTCTCTTCATCCCCTTCTCTTTCTCCCTTTCCTCCTCTCCCTCTCTTTCTCCCTTTCCTCCTCTCCCTCTCTTTCTCCCTTTCCTCCTCTCCCTCTCTTTCTCCCTTTCCTCCTCTCCCTCTCTTTCTCCCTTTCCTCCTCTCCCTCTCTTTCTCCCTTTCCTCTTCTCCCTTCCTCCTCTCCTCTCCCTCTCCCTCTCTTTCCCCTTTTCTCCTTTCCTCCTCTCCCTCTCTCCTTTCCTCCTCTCCCTCTCTCCTTTCCTCCTCTCCCTCTCTCCTTTCCTCCTCTCCCTCTCTCCTTTCCTCCTCTCCCTCTCTCCTTTCCTCCTCTCCCTCTCTCCTTTCCTCCTCTCCCTCTCTCCTTTCCTCCTCTCCCTCTCTCCTTTCCTCCTCTCCCTCTCTCCTTTCCTCCTCTCCCTCTCTCCTTTCCTCCTCTCCCTCTCTCCTTTCCTCCTCTCCCTCTCTCCTTTCCTCCTCTCCCTCTCTCCTTTCCTCCTCTCCCTCTCTTTCTCCCTTTCCTCCTCTCCCTCTCTTTCTCCCTTTCCTCCTCTCCCTCTCTTTCTCCCTTTCCTCCTCTCCCTCGCTTTCTCTTCCTTTCCTCCTCTTCCTTGCTTTATCTCCTTTTCCTCCTCTCCCTTGCTTTCTCTCCCTTCCTTCCTCTCTCTCGCTTTCTCTTCCTTTCCTCCTCTCCCTTGCTTTCTCTTCCTTTCCTCCTCTCCCTTCCCTCCTCTCCCTCTCTTTCTCCCTTTCCTCCTCTCCCTCTCTTTCTCCCTTTCCTCCTCTCCCTCTCTTTCTCCCTTTCCTCCTCTCCCTCTCTTTCTCCCTTTCCTCCTCTCCCTCTCTTTCTCCCTTTCCTCCTCTCCCTCTCTTTCTCCCTTTCCTCCTCTCCCTCTCTTTCTCCCTTTCCTCCTCTCCCTCTCTTTCTCCCTTTCCTCCTCTCCCTCTCTCTCTCTTTCCCCCTACCCCTCTCCCTTTCCTCCTCTCCCTCTCCCTCTCTTTCTCCCTTTCCTCCTCTCCCTCTCTTTCTCCCTTTCCTCCTCTCTCTCTCTCTCTCTTTCCCCCTACCCCTCTCCCTCTTCCTCTTTTGTAATATCCGAGGCGTGTTCTCCCCACCAGATGGAGCGGACGTTTGCCTGCCGACCGCCAAGCGTTGTTGCCCGAAGGTCTCCAGCGTCCAGACTCCCTCAAGGTAAAACGGCCCTTCATGCCAGGCCCACAGTCACCGTTGCTTTAGGAAGAGATTGGGACCGCGGCGAACGATTGGTGGGGGAGGGGGGTGAGGAGGGGACGGGAAGGAGGGAGGGGAAGGAAGGGAAGGGGATGGGGAGGGGACGGGAGGGAGGGGAAGGAGGGGAAGGGGATGGGGAGGGGACGGGAGGGAGGGAAGGAGAAGGGGAGGGGACGGGAGGGAGGGAAGGAGGGTGAGGAGGAGTTGAATGGGTGATTGGGCGGGAAGGAGGGAAGAAAGAAGGAGAAGGGGAGGGGGACGGGAGGTAGGAGAGTGAGATGGGGTTGAAAGGAGAGAGGGCGGGAGGGAAGGAAAGAGGATGGAAAGGTAGGCGGGAGGTAGGGTCGGGGGGAAAGAGGAGAGGAGGGAAGGGGAGGGGCAGGGCGGGAAGGAGGGAGGGAGGGAGGGAGGGAGGGAGGGTGCACATGGGTGGGAAGGAGACAAGAGAGTTGGAAGAAGAAGAAAAAAAAACAAAAAAACACACACACATGAAGTCATGTTGCGGGTTTCACCACCAAGTCTCCGCCCTCCACCACCACCGCACCGTCGTTGCTCCTTCTTTTAAGTTATTGTGAAAGGTTGTTCTGTTGTTAAGAAGGGACAGCGGTTGTTAAAAAGAGGAAAGGAGTTATTATGGCAATTGTTGCATGGAGAGAAATCCGCAGTTTCACCTTGATAGTTTATATTCTTTTTTTAATCAATTATCGTGAGAGGATTTACGTTTTCCCTTTCCACTACCTCTTTCCCAACTCTTGTTCTTTGCTGAAACCTGGTATGAAGATTCCGTAGTTTTATGCCCCTAATCTAACAAACTGCGGATAAGTCGTACATATACGTGTATCTATCTATCAACATATATATATATATATATATATATATATATATATATATATATATATATATATATATATATATATATATATATATAAATATATATATATATATGCGGGTGTGTATGTGTGTGTATGTGTGTGTGTGTGTGTGTTTAATATATCTCACCTCCACCTTGGCAAAAAGCAGATCATTCTTTAAAATTGACTGTTAAATTTTAAATACTTGAGTTATCTTTTAAAAGTATTTTCCACGTATTTCTTCAAAATCATACCACTAAAATTAATAAATAACAGTATTAACAAAAATCATATTGATGATAGTAATAGCAATTCAAACGATACTAGCTCGTGTCAGCAAACTGTTTTCTTTTTCCTTTTTTTTTGTCAAACTTTTTTTCCTCGAATATAAATCATTAACTTTTTTGACTGAAGGTGGCATTGCAACTGTTAAATCATATAAAGTTACAAATCACCAACTAAATTGTTTTTATTCATGATGCAAGTATGACAAGAATTTATTCCTATTCTTTGTCTCGATTTAATGTTTGATGATCCGTTATATCTTTTCAAAAATTTATTTCTCCGTTTTACGACTTTCCTGAAATAGGAAATTAGTTTCAGGCACAGTTAAAGGACTTGTTTGTATATCATTTTTCTCCTAGTTCAACCAGCCCACTAGTGAGATGTTTTGAACAGGTCTTAGTTTTGTTACACACTCGTTACTGTGGCTTTTTATCTTCACCTTTTCCCTCTTTTATCCCTCTCCTTCTTTCCGGTCCGCTCTTCTATTTGTGTTGTGTGTATCGTCCTTGGTGTAATTATCATCATTATTATTTTCCCCACCTCCATTATTCCTTTAAACTCCTTTACTGCCCTATCTATTTTAACTCGTCTTTTTCTCCTCGTCTACTTCTCCTTCCCTTTCCGGCTTCGACTTCTTTCCTTCTCTTCTCTCGCTTTCCATCTCCCCTTTTCTCCTCCCCTTGCCCAAGTCTCCGTCCCTCCTTCCCTCCCCTTCTTCTTCTTCTCCTCCTTCCCTCCCCTTCTTCTTCTCCCCTCCTTCCCTCCCCTTCTTCTTCTCCTCCCCTCAAGCAATTAACCTTCTTCGACCTAGACTTACCTCGTGAGGGACGGAACATCGTAACCTTTGTCGATGTAATTCTGACCCGCTGGGACGGCCATGGTCAGGAGGAGTTTGCCCTTCTTGACCTTGGATCCTTCATCTTCGAAAGCGTCGCGGAGTTCCTGAGGGAGGAAAGAAAAGAATACGTGAAGAATTCCAAGGTTTCGAGGGTGGTGTTCTCGACGTGAGACGCGCAGCCGGGAGTTGGACATTTAATCATGAGAGAATCCGAAAAGAGGAAATAAATGGAAGAAGCTAAATCCACAGACTGAAAATAGCCAACGCAAACACACACACACACACTCAAAAAACACACACTTGCACATGCACACATTTACGTACGTATGTGACAGAAAACAACATTTTTTTCCCCCCAAACGCACGACTCGTAAAAGGAAATGATTTCTTGGCCTTTATTTCCCGCCACTCTTGAGACGGGGAGCTCTAGCGGTCAGTGCTGAGGCAACCACTCTACGTCACGGATCCTTTCGCAATGCTCAAGCGAGTGAAAAGTCGGGAGAGAACACCTACGTGTGGTATGACATCTTCGTTTTAACTTTATGGTCAAGAGAGACATGGCGCACTGCGTCGTTTGATGATGTAAATCGCCATGGGAACGGGGCAGTATGTCGTTTATCGACGAATTTTAGTTTAGGTTTTTGTTGAGATTCTTCATTGCTGTTTTTTATCTTTAAGCTTTTCGTTTGATCATATTCTATTTCTGGATTGATTTCCATGTGTGTCAAGAAGAAGCGTGAAGTAATTACCTTACACTAGATAAGCAAAAACATTACGTTTCGATATTTTAAATTAATTTATTCTCTTTTAGACATTTTCCAAAATTTGTCACAACGAACATTTCTCTCAACCCGAACGGCCTTATGTTCGAGGGCATCGATTCGAAAGCGATTGTAACCTTTGTAATTGTTCCATTTGCAAGTAATTTGACCCAATCAGCGTTCGAGCCGAGATGAGGCGGGTCTAAACCAAGGATATAATGACGGCAGGTTGATTAACATAGTCAGCCAACAAATAACATTCTCCGGAGAGAGGAAATAGCCGTTCGCCGTCGGTAGAAAGCGCACCCTTTCACCTCATCTACTCGTAGAGGTAGAGGAAGCGGTAGTGGGACTATCTGCTACCTGGCCAGCGGTCGGTGAGGGTCCACTTTTTTAAGAACTACTTTTACAAGGCTGATAGTTGTAGCGTGGTTCTGGTGCG
>NW_028234407.1:37593306-37598306 GCF_977035675.1 Penaeus japonicus | reverse complement strand
ATCAAGAAATCAATTCATCGAAATAGGCAAGATTTAAATAAATTTAAATACAAACATAAAAAAGATAAATAAATCCGCAGAATTACTTAAAAGGACAAAAAACAAAATCCAAAGAGAGAAGCAAAATAACGGAAGAAGTCAGACCTAAGACGAAGAAAAAAAAAAAAAAATCGGAAGGAGAAAGTCTTCCTGGGACAGACACCTCCAGCCCAGGATGACATTTTGAGTTGACGACGAGGAAATTTCCGCGAGGTGGAGGCGAGGTCAGGAGGGGGAGGGGGGGGTTGAGGGTGACACACGAAGGATTGAAAGGGTGAGTTATGCCCAGCGAGGAAGGGAGGATGAGGGAGGCCCGTTAGCTAGACGGAGGTAGTGGGTGTGTGTCAAGGTGGGTTAGAACAAGTCCCGCCTCAGGCTACCTCGCACCTTCCTCTCTCTCTCTCTCTCTCTCTCTCTCTCTCTCTCTCTCTCTCTCTCTCTCTCTCTCTCTCTCTCTCTCTCTCTCTCTCTCTCTCTCTCTCTCTCTCTCTCTCTCTCTCTCTCTCTCTCTCTCTCTCTCTCTCTCTCTCTCTCTCTCTCTCCCTCTCTCATCTCTCTATTTCTGTTTTTCTCTCACCTCTCTCCCCCCCTCTTCACTTTTCTCTATATTTCCTCTATTCTCCTCTTTCCCCTCTCCTTTGTCTCCTCCGCACTCTCCTCTTTTTCCTCGCTACTTCCTCCACACTCCTCTTCCCCCTCTCTTTTCTTTCCTCTCCCCTCTCCCCTCTCCTCTCTCGCCTCTCTTATCTTCTCTCTCGCCTTTCCGTTCTTCTTCTCTCCTTATGAGCTAAGCGTCAGAAGAAAGAATTTAACAACCCAGTCAAGCCACCGAGATAAAGTAAAAATCCAGACACTCTTAAATAAGATAAAAAAATTCCTTGCACTTTAAGCACTGAGACTGAGAAGCTTCCAGAATCTCGTGGAAAATCGAATCATTCAAAATAATGAAAAAAAAGGAAAAAATATAAAGCGAGACTTCGAGACGGTTCACAAAGCTCCGAAAGAATTAGTCTGGAAGATCATTGCCTGACGCACAACTTGTGAAACTGGTTCATGAAAATGTCAGGTCATGGGGAATTTAGCCTCGAGAGACTTTGATATCATTAAGCCTAGGCATGCTTATTATACTGAGTCAAATATGTAAGATGTATAAATAGATGAATTAACCTGTTGTTGTTTTTGAATATCATTTCTATGAGTGTTTTTTTTTTTCTTCTTCTTCTCTTACGAGTCGTTTCGTGTAAAGATATGTAAATATATATATAAGGTCTCGTCCCATTTTGGCAATGCTCGCCAAGTAAGTAAAAATTCTTGATCTCTTGGCGGTCTCTCAAGCACCTCGATCTGTGCTGTCTATCCACAGCTTCGATTTCATGACTAGAAACTCATGAAACTCATCTCGCAACTGGTGGCTGCATCTAGGACGTATATTTGTGGTTTGTTACCTTCTTCTTCGGTCGGTACTGTGCTTGCTCTGTGACTCTCACTCTCTCTATTTGCCATGAGTTAACAGACCTCTATCTATGCACATATCTCTCTTTCTTCGTTTCTCTCTCTCTCTGCTCTTTCTCTCTCTCTCTCTCTCTCTCTCTCTTTCTTTCTCTCTCTCTTCTTTGTCTCCTCCTCCCTCTCCCTCTCCTCCCCCCTCTCTCTCCTTCCCCTCTCTCTCTCTCTCTCTCTCCTCCCCCCCCCATCTCTCTCTCCTTTTATTTGCCAGTCTGTGTGCGTGTGTGGTCTATACAATGATCAAGTAAAACGAATGAGAAAGAGGTCAAGTATATCACCCAGATAATAACTAATTAATTCCTTTGACTTTCGCTGTATAAAAGTGATCATTGAACAGCTCCCGCTCTATTGTCCATTGCAAGCAAGCGCCATAAATCTGGCATTTGTCTCTACGCAGAAATACTGTAATCCGTGAACTGTGAAGTTAAAAGTTCCTATACGTGAAGCTTTTCAACATTTTGTTTCTTTTTTTTTTCCTAGAAAGCCGAGATGCATTGTTCAATTTATGAGAGAAAATGATCCAATAGTGAACCCAACATTACGAAAATGAAATCGAAATGGAAAGATATGGGAATAGTACAAAAATTTAATAATAAGACGATAGCTAATGTTAGATACTACAAGGAGGACAAGAGTGAGTCTCTATTGAGCTACAAGGGGAAGCAAAAAAAAAAAAAAAAAAAAAAAAAAACTTGTGCTTCTACTTCGTTACAAAAGCGAAAAATAATTCTTCTGCATAATAAGGGGAAGGTTTTAAAGAATTGTATTTCTCCCGTACGACAAGAGGAACAAGAAAGGCAAGATAAAGACAAGACTGTAGTTCTACCGTGTGTGTTAAGCAAGTTACAGTGATGTTCGGATTATCGGGGTTAGCGAGCTCGGCCGAGCGGTACGTCCAGTTCTCGAAGACTTTCCAGCAATGGCCACTTTCTTCTCCCTCTGGAACTTGCCAGCTGCTCTAAGACGACTCCTAAGACTAGCTAAGACTCTATCTCGACGTCGTCTTGGTGGCAGTTTTCAAGAGCATTTTTTTAAAAAGTGGCTGAAAAATATGGCAGCGTATTGTGACGTGGGAGAGGGGTATGGTGTTGGTTCTTCCTTCCTAGTAGAGGGATTGTTGTTTTTATTCTAGTATATGATTCTTTCGGTATTACTCTACCCCCCCCCCTCATAAAAAATCCCACCCTCAACTTCGCTCCCAGTCTTCCCAGCTTATCATGAGTATGTGCAAGTAGGTTTCTCATGACCCTCCCAGTGACTGTGGAGACGGTATGTCGGACTGCAAGTAGGCCAGAGTTCCCCTTTGCTGTTGCAAGCCTGTAACTCACTCGTAGGTCTATTTTCGGAACTGCGGTTTTGTGCATGATGTTTTAGATTCCTGTTTTACAAGAGGTATATGTAAACAAAACTGAAAAGGCAAAAAAAACTGCGTCAATCACATTTAATAAATGCAAATTCATAGCGTCGGACATATGAACTATTATCAGGAGACTTCATACTCTAAGAGATTTCTATCGAAGAGAACTCTGATCAAAATATAACATAATAAAAGATAAAACTTTCACAACGATCATGCAGTTACACAGTATATCTATAAGTTCCTTTGACCTTTAGGAGAATGTGAAAGACCGCAGCGAAATCAGTACCTGAGAATGACTGGATGACTTCATACTGGTGTGTTGAAGTCACGTAACATTATGCTTTAGATCTGAACTACGTCGGGTTTTTATACCGATCGCTTGTCTACGTCATGCATTTTACTGTATACATTCTCTAAATTTAGAATTTTTTGTTGTGTGTAATCGTAGATGATGAATATGTGTTTTCATATGCATATACTCGGGCCTACATTAAAAACGTGACATTTCGAAGTATACGACCAATTCTAATACATTTATGTAGCTGCGATGTAAAGGCTCTGATAACACAATTTGGGCCAGAAGAAAAAAATCGCCATGAAATTATCACATTCTTGAAAAAAAAAGAACCTTTTCATTTACTTTCCCTCTTCCTCTCTCTCTCTCCCTCTCACCCACTCACTCACTCTCGCTCTCCATTCCTACCCTAATTTCACAAGGGTTAAGGGGGAAGGGGACAATCTACTTCTCGACTGCGATTTCTCTCCAACTCACCGGTATCCAGCTGTGAGTATGTGTGCGTGTGATCACCGAGACACTAAGCTACTGACTGGCGAGGGAGCGTCCGGCAGAAACCACCGCCGGTGTCAAGGAAGGGGGCGGAGCCAAGCGAAGGGGGAAAGGGGAGGGGCGTGTGGCTAGGTGAGAGGGGGGAGGGGGAGAAAGGGGGGAAAGGAGGGATTAGGGAGAGGACAGAGGAAGGGAGACAAAGAGGAGGATAGTGAGTATTGAGAAGTGAGGAGGATTCGGGAATTATCAGAACAGAAGAGGAAGGATCGAGGAAGTTGGGAGAAATAGAAGAAAGAGGAAGTATTATAACTCGGAATGATTAGATACAGGGAAAGAAATGCTGAAAACAGACAAGAATTATTAAAAAGACAACACGAATGAACATAAACAAGATTAGATAACTAAGGGTAGCTAAAGAAAGCGGTAAACACAACCTTGAAATGCTCCTTCAATTTTTCCAATTCCCTCTCCTTCTCCCTCTATTCCTCTTCCTCCCTCCTCCTCTCACCTCGCCACAACCTTGAAAGGAAGCCGGAGGGGCAATGTTGGAGGGAATGGGAGCCGGGGGGAGGGGGGCAGACGAACAGGAGCCAGTAGGGGGAATGTTGGAGGGGGGAGAGAGGCGAACAGGAGACCCCCCCCCCTCCATCCGTTACTTGGGTTAATACAACACAATGACCTTGGTAGAGAAAGTTCAGGCATTTTGAGCACCAAATGTTGTCAGTCACTCACTCAGTCACCGTGAACCTTAACTACGAAGAGGGAACAGTTGGTAATCGGATGAAGTTCAGAGAGAGTGAACACATGGCTACTATCTTCGGTTATATGTTTTTTTGTTTTTGTTTTTTGGATTATCCATTTGTCTGTTTTTTTTCTGAACTGTATTTTTTTTCTGCGTGAATTTCGGCATTTCTTTGATCAGCATTCTTAGCTCCCGGGAAATTAATGATGTGGCGTCTGAAACAGGTCTTCTTAGTTTTCTCTTTTCCAGATCGCTTAAATATGCCTACCCTTTCTACTTGTTCTTTTTTTTTTATCCTCTTCTTCTCTTTCTTCTTTTTCTTTTTTCTTCTCTTTCTCCATTTTCTCTTTCTTCTTACTCTTCTCCTTATTTTTCCTCTTTTTTTTTCTTCTACCATCAACGTGACAATCTTATTAGTCTCTGAACTTATCCATCTTATAAATAAAACGATATTCACTGTACATATACATAACATGACGAGCAAACAACATACAATAGTAAAACTCAACAGCTTAAAAGCATAAGAAGGAAACAAGAAATAAGCATTTCTTTTGAGAAAGTGAAAC
>NW_028234407.1:37580806-37585806 GCF_977035675.1 Penaeus japonicus | reverse complement strand
ATATATATATATATATATGTATATATAAAATAGATAGATATACTCACATATTATAATATATACATGGTATATATATAATATATTATTATATTTGATATATATATAGAGATAGAATATATATATATATATAATAAATATTTTATTTTATATATATTTTTTTTATATTTATATTCAATATACAAATATACCCATAAATGTCTTTAAACTTATAAAAAGCAAACACACGTCACCTCTTTAACCGTCCACTCAACATTGACCTCTTTCACTTGCATGCAACCTCTGACCTTCCGTTCATGTCTCTCATCACCCTTTTCACTCTCGTTCTCTCCTTCCATCACTATTCTATATCTTCTCTCCTTTTCTTTGTTTGAAAAGTCGTTACTCGAAATTACTTAAGAATGTCTTTTTCTTTTCTTTTCTTTTTTGTCACCTACATTTATTTTTTTTTTTTTTTTTTTTTTTTTTTTTTTTTTTTTTTTTTTTTTTTTTTTTTTTTTTTTTTTTTTTGGTAATCCTCGCCCCACCCTTGTCCGTCCGTATCCTCGGTCTTGGCTTCTTATTTCTCCATCCTTACGTCATCCTTGCCTTACTATGTCTTCTTTTTCACCCCTTTTCCACATATATTGCTCTAGATTCTATTTTCTCTTTCTTCTCTCTTTGGGCTATTATTTCTTTCCTCTCTTCCTTCTCCCTTTCTTTAGATATTTCTCTTCTTTTCCGTCTTTAGATATTTTCTCGTCCTTCGCTCCCTCCTTTTCCTCCCTTGGATACCATCTCGCAGCTCCCTCCCTTAATTCCATCCCTTAAATATTCACTCTTTCTTCCCTCTTTCCTTTTCTTCTTTAAATATTCTCTATTTCTTCCCTCTCTCCTTCCCATCTTTTTCTCTTACCCCTCCCTCTCCTTACTTCTTCTCCTCCCTCCCTCCCTCCCTCCTTTCCTCCTTTCTCTCACCCCTCCCTCTCTCTCTCCCTCTCTCCCTCCCTCTCTCCCTCCCTCTCTCCCTCCCTCCCTCCCTCTCTCCCTCCCTCCCTCTCTCCCTCCATCCCTCCCTTCCTCCCTCCCTCTCTCCCTCCCTCCCTCCTTTCCTCCTTTCTCTCCCCCCTCCCTCCCTCTCTCCCTCCCTCCCTCCCTCCCTCCTTTCCTCCTTTCTCTCACCCCTCCCTCCCTCTCTCCCTCCCTCCCTCCCTCCCTCCCTCCATCCATCCCTCCCTCCCTTCCTCCTTTCTCTCCCTCCCTCCCTCCCTCCCTATGAAATATTCCCCCCACGTCTCCTATCCCCCTACGTCACCCATTCGGAATGAAGTCACCCAGAGGGGCCTCCTCCCACACCCACTTGACACCCAACCCACCTTGCAAGTGGGGTCGCTTACCGTTGCTGGCAGCCGGAAGTTGAGGGAGAGAGAGGGGAGAGAGTGGGGGGGGGGGGTGAAAGAGGGGTGAGATAAAGGAGCACATGAATAGGTATAGGAGCTATGTCGAGAATGAGAGAGGGGGGGAGAGAGAGAGAGAGAGAGAGAGAGAGAGAGAGAGAGAGAGAGAGAGAGAGAGAGAGAGAGAGAGAGAGAGAGAGAGAGAGAGAGAGAGAGAGAAAGAGAAAGAGAAAGAGCAAGAGCAAGAGAAAGAGAGAGAGAGAGCAAGAGAAAGAGAAAGAGAAAGAACAAGAGAAAGAGAAAGAGAGAGAGAGAAAGAGAAAGAGAAAGAGAGAGAGAGAAAGAAAGAAAGAAAGCCACAGAGAGAGAGAGGATAAAAAATAAAGGACATATAGAGAGAAAGAGAAGGGGCGGGAGGTGTAGAGATAGAGAGAAGGAGGGAAGAAGAGAGGGAGACCCAGCCCACCTCGTAAATGGCGGGTCGCTTACCCCTGATGGTTGCCGGTTGATCGCGAGAATTATCCTACATTGACAGAGCGAATTTTGGTTAATGGAAGGGTAAAAGGGGAAAGAGAAATGGAGTGTGACATATAAAGAGGGGAGGAGAGGGGAGAAGAGAGAAAGAGAGAAAGAAAGAGATTGATTTTGATATGTTTATTCATACTATATACATTGTATACACATAAATAGGCAGAGAGAGAGAGAGAGAGAGAGAGAGAGAGAGAGAAAGAGAGAGAGAGAGAGAGAGAGAGAGAGAGAGAGAAAGATAAATACATAAATAGATAGAGGTAGAGAGACAAATAGATACATAGATAGACAGAGAGAGGGAGAAAGAAAGACAGAGAGAGAAAGACAGAGAGGGAGAGAGAGAGAGAGAGAGAGAGAGAGAGAGAGGAAGAAAGGGATAGATAGATAGATAGAGAGAGAGAGAGAGCGAAAGAAAAAGGAAGATAGAGAGAAAGAAAGAGAAGGAGAGAAATAGAGAGTGTGTGTGTGTGTGTGTGTGAGAGAGAGAGAGAGAGAGAGAGAGAAAGAGAGAGAGAGAGAGAGAAAGAGAGAGAGAGTGTGTGTGTGTGAGAGAGAGAGAGAGAGAATTGCTACCCGTAGCCCCTGCCTTTCCCTCCCAGGGGCTATTCTTCTTCCCACAGACTATTGGCAATGACGTCGTGTGCTACATCTTCCTCAGACATTAAGACACAGACGTTATATTTTTTGTAATAGACTTTTAATGGCAATATTCGCGTCCACGTGGCTTTAATTCTTTATATGCAAATTCACATAATGGCCATTGTTATATCTTTATTAGGTTTACTTGCATATAACTTTTTTTTTTTTTAAGGAAGTGCTGACTCAATATCTGGATAAGTTCTATTGCAAATTGTGACCTTGAGACATGATGTAAAGAGAGACTTAAAATTTTGAAAAAACAAAAATTGGATCTGTCTCTGTACTAACTAAATATTACCTAACATCACCAAACACCCTCTTCAAAGCAACCCAAAAGCCCTTAAACTAAATCCCATAAACCACAAAATGACAAACAGAACAAAACCGAAACAATAAAAAAAAAACGAAGCAAATTAGAACAAAAACAGAGAACAAACACAGAACACAGGAGAACGGTCAAGAAACCACAGAAATGAAGATTCATTGCCTAAGGTCGCCATATGTCATTTTATTGGGTTTTTAGGTAAACCCATTTCGGTTACCAACGACATTTTGTGTTGTGGAGTAATGCGTATTGACTAATGGGTCGTTCGTAAAGTTATGTAATGTTATGGAATGTGTTATTTGTCTGTCCGTTCTTTCGTTATTGTGTGGTATTGTAGATGCTGTTGTATTCTTTAACATCAGTTTAGGTTTCACTGTCACTGTTGTTGTTGTTGTTGCTGTTGTGGCGTATTTTTGTTGGTGCTGTTGTTATTATTATCATCATTATAATAATGATAATTAATATCATTACCAACAATGATATCATCTTTGCCATTTCCATTGTTATTATTATTATCATTCTTATCATTATTATATTATTATCATCACTATTATCACTTTTATCATTATCATTATTAAAATTATTATTACTATTATTTTTTTCATTATCATTATTAGAATTATCATTATCATCATCGTTATAATCATTGTTATCATTATCATCATTATCATTATCACTATTATTAATATCATTATCCTTATTATCATCATCATTATCATTATTATTATCGTCGTCAATATTACTACCCTCATTATTATCATCATCCTCATCATCATTATTACCAATATGTTCATTGACATTTTTATCGTTATCGACATTATTATGAATATAATTATTGGAAGCTCCAACAACAGTAGTGATAGCGATTAAAAAAAAATCCTTTTCGATCCAGTAACAACAAAATGTATATCTTGATAATGTAGTTCAAGATAGGTAGATACACCTAGAAGTGAAGGTGTTATCAATTGCAAATCAGAAGATAGATAATCTTGACGGTGTAGATATT
The DNA here is from genome assembly GCF_977035675.1 of Penaeus japonicus. Lineage (NCBI taxonomy): Eukaryota > Metazoa > Arthropoda > Malacostraca > Decapoda > Penaeidae > Penaeus > Penaeus japonicus. The sequence goes on along the minus strand of NW_028234407.1, from coordinate 37,581,935 downwards.
ATGCAATGATGATACCAATGCCTCATTCACAAACCTCGTTTCGTAATCAATTTAGATTTCACTAGAATTTCTACCTCTCTCTCTCTCTCTATCTATCTCTCTCTCTCTCTCTCTACCTCTATCTCTTTCTCTCTCTCTCTCTCTCTATCTATCTGTCTATCTACCTCTCTCTCTCTCTCTATCTATCTATCTATCTCTCTCTACCTCTATCTCTTTCTCTCTCTCTCTTTCTCTCTCTCTCTCTATTTATCTGTCTATCTACCTCTCTCTCTCTATCTATCTATCTATCTATCTATCTATCTCTCTCTCTCTACCTCTATCTCTTTCTCTCTCTCTCTCTCTATCTATCTGTCTATCTCTCTCTCTCTCTCTCTCTCTCTATCTATCTATCTCTCTCTCTCTCTACCTCTATCTCTCTCTCTCTCTCTCTCTCTCTCTCTCTCTCTCTCTCTCTCTCTCTCTCTCTCTCTCTCTCTCTCTCTCTCTCTCTATCTATCTATCTCTCTCTCTACCTCTCTCTCTCTCTCTCTCTCTCTCTCTCTCTCTCTCTCTCTCTCTCTCTCTCTCTCTCTCTCTCTCTCTCTCTCCATCGCTCTTGCTTTCACTTTACATGTGAATAACACCTGAATTAAGAATTAATCATCTGAAGAATTATAGACGTCGAATTATTGTCGGGAGAATTATGTAAACACACCGACAGATGCTACAGACAAACACAGGAAACAATTTAAACATAACTAGGTCGGGAGCCCTTCTGCCTGTGCCGTTGCCGAGTTTGTTAAGTTATTCCTTTGAAAGTTCGTCAAACGTTATTTTTATGCACCTGTTTGTAAGTTTACGTCATTGTTTATATCTGTACCTGTATCTATATCAACATTCATAACTAACGGCTGTATTTATGTTTATGTGTCTAGATTTATCTAAATTTCTGATTTATCTAAGACATGCACACGCACAAAAACGCACACAAGTTTATTGTGTGTGTGTGTGTGTGTGTGTGTGTGTGTGTGTGTGTGTGTGTGTGTGTGTGTTAGGCCAGGCTGAAACCACTAGATCATAGGACAGCCTTATGTAAGTCAAGGTCTCTCTCCAGCAGGATATCAATCACTGGGACAGAGTGTGGGAGTCT
>NW_028234407.1:37568515-37573206 GCF_977035675.1 Penaeus japonicus | reverse complement strand
TCTAACATTCTAAGCCATCTTATTTATATAATTTTTGTTTTTTACTAATGTCTACCTCAAAATTGCCATCTACTGCTCGATACAAATCCCAGTCCGTTGGGGGCCGACGGAAATAAGAGTGATTGACGTGTTTCAAGATAAAGTGCAATTCCAAAATAATAACACGGCCAAATTTTTTTAAGGAAGTGAACATCATTCAACGTTACAGGAGGAAACGGAGGTCAGTTACAAATACTTTTATATCATTTTTTTTTCTGATCCACTCACGCAATTACCAATGGTGTTATTAATATCAAGACAATCAGATGCAGGGAAAATTGTACCGGCAGAGCCATTTAATCTAGATTTGATTTAGTCATACATGAATCAATTCCTACTAACACAAGACAAGACTGATCAGTACTCACGAAGAGAGCTCTCATTTCAGCCATTAAGGTCGTCCGCGGAATCGCTGTCTCCGGAAAAATATACCTTATTACAAAGTCACAATGGTGTCTACGATGAAATTAACTTGGAAAGAGTTTCAAAGGGTAAGGAACGCACTATGGTTTATGTCTCTTTTCATTTTTCCATTTCCATTTTGATATTCTCTTGATTTCTGTCTATTTCTTATAAAAAAAAGAATGAAAGAGGTCACCTGTGAAAGAGCTTCGTTTGTGCTATCTTTCAATCATAACAAATACTTTTTTTTTCTTATTTTGTCTTTGTTAACTCTTAAAAGGGGAGAAGGAAAAGGAAGATGCGTCCTGATAATACGGAATGTTAAACCAATAGTATGTTATAGCAGGATTAACTATAACAAGCTTCGTTTCAGATGGACATCAAGGCTATAAGGCTGATGGGCGTGGTGGCTTTGTGGAGGGTGTTCGCCTTTACCGTAATTTTAGCGCTTATAAGTACCATATACATTCAATACAAGTAAGTGCCGTGTTCCATCTGTGATTGTTGCCGCTAATATGCTCAGATGCTATGGAAAAGGTGTAGATTAGGGAGTTAACCATGAGTCGGGGTGATGCGAAATAAATGAAGCTCGCAAGTGTGTGCCTTTACAGTGTACGCCCGAGTCCCAGTTTTCGCAAGTTGCGTGGCTCTGTTGAAAAGCGATGAGTTTATGTCATTCACTCTGTTTTGTGTAATCTGTCATTCTTAGCGCTGTCAGTTTTGAATGAGTTCTTTCTGGAAAACATTTACAGCGCAAAGACCTGAATGAGATGCATTAGATCAGTGTCGTTCACTAATTTTTCAGAAAGTTCAGAAAGACACATTCAGAATGAGAGCCACATAAGTCATAGACGACAAAAATATTTGTCAATTCTCTAATCAATGACAATCATTTTTTTCTTCAATATTTCACCTGATTTCCCATCCTCTTCATCATACAGTTTGAATTATTACTTTAGTTTATGGAAACCGTAGGCATTCAACAAATATGATCAGTAACCTATAGACTACCTGTTGCATATGGTGTATAAACATTGGAGGCATCACCATTAAGTAAAGTAATTCGTTTTTTTAATGCAGTATAAAGACTTTCTGGTGCTTAGAATCTGCATTTTAAGTGTCTGCACTCAAATCCACACACGTCCGTGCGTGGGCGTAGGTGTATAAGTATAAGTATATTCATTTCAATAAAGCTTAGCCCAAGGAACTTGCTAAGGGAGTTCTATGTATCCAGATGAATCCAGTTTGGGGCGGAGCATCTTCATCAGGATGACATGGTTAAGTTACCACACTCGTGCTCGCCGAAAAAATTGCAACATCCTAGTTTCGTGGACTGCGATCGGACAAATAATCCACATTTTCTCCCACAGGATTCAAGTCAATGTCCATTTTCCAGCTTGCGAGATTTCCGTCGAGCGAGCGTCATTCGATCTGCACAGAGACCCTCCAAGAGGATATTAATCTGGAATGTTTACTACGATAAGAGAGCAGAGGAATGGGAGAGGGTGTTTCACAGGTTCGTCTGCTTCCTGATTGCCCATGTCCCCTCTCCTCTCACCTCGTTTCCTTGATCTTTTAGTAAATTATGATATTATGGTATTTTTGTGTTTGTTAGTTTTCTCTTTACTTCACTCACACACACACACACAGATATATATACATATATATATATATATATATATATATATATATATATATATATATATATACATATATAGCATATAATATATATTATATATATATACCAATATATATCTATTATACAACATACTACATACATCTATATATATATATATATATATATATATATATATATATATATATATATCCACACATATATATATATTTATACATACATACATACATACATATATATATATATACCTATATTATATATATATATATATATATATATATATTATATATATATATATATATATATATCTATATATCTATCATATATAATCTATATATATATATATTATATATATATATATATATATATTAAATCTCATGTTTATATATATATATATATATATATATATTGATATATATATATATATATATATATATATATCTATATATATATATACATTTTATATATTTTTAATACATATATATATAATATATATATATAATATATATTTATATAATATATATCTATATATTTAACCTATATATATATATAATATATATATATTACATTAACATTATATATATTATCATCAATTCCCTAAATCCCAGTTTCCCGGCGGACTCAACTCCTGAACCGCGACTGCCCCGTGAGCGACTGCGACATCGTCTACGACCACAGGTTCCTCGATACAGCCGACGCCGTCCTGCTGAAGAGGGTGCAGGACGACGTGCTTCCCGACCGACACCCAGAGGGACAAGTGTGGGTCTTCTTCTCGCTCGAAGCACTGCAGCGTGAGTGTGTCTTTCATCAGTTTTGTGTTGACACTCTAAGGGTTGTAGCCGGCTCGCTGGTGCAGTGGTAGAGCGTCGGCCTCACATCCTCGTGGTCAGCAGATCGAGCCCCGTCTAAGCTCGTGAGTTTTCACTGTCGCCTGGCGGTCACTACCGTGCCTGGTCTTCACGGTGGGTAAGTACCTAACTCAGATCGAGTCAACAGTCGTTGGCACACTCACTCACGAGTCAGCACTCGCTGACACAGGCAAGCTCTCCATAGTGCATATTAACCTGGGTTGTCATTTGTACTATCGCCGCCTCTGTGGAAAGAGGAGGAAGTGTAATCATAGGTGGTTATTGGTTTCTTGGTTTATCAGCAGGATTTTGATGGTGATCCGGCTCTGTGCATAGATATAGAATGTAATAAATGGATTCATCGCAGGTACTATCTGTATTGTAAAAAAAAAAATGTATTTTAAAAAATTGCATTTTCGTCGTAGCCTTGCCATTCACAGGTGAAATGTAAACACCTTGTTTCCTTCGTACAATAAGTATATTGTTTCTGTAATCTTCATCAGAATAATTATACAGCTCTTCAAGAATTCAATTTAAGTCAGTCCACTGTAGAGAAGGAATTGCACGAAAAAGTGTAGAATTATTAATTTGCATGTTAATATTAATAAAAAAGATATGAAGCAGTAGATATCATAATAAGCCATTTTTAGGTTTAAAAAGCATATGCAATACTTTTTATGCAAAATATGTAGCATTATGCCCAGGATCGGAATATCAACTGTTGCATTCGTGCAACTTTCATTTTAGCAACATTTCATAAATAAAGAAAAGAAGTAATTCCTTTGGAAAGAATCACACGAAAAAAAAAAACTTTTCTGTTAGGATATGACTTTTTTTCTTTAACTTCACACACCCATGTGGCAGCCATAGCAACAGGACGCCAATGTCAGTATTTTTTTACGATCACATCACTCTGGGATTAATTTTGTCATCACATGTTTTATGTTGAAAAAGAGAAACAGCAGGTTTCAATGAGTTCTTGTGAACTATAATGCACTGAATTCATATATTATTCAAATTAGAATTGCTCAGAGGATACTGTTTCCAAGATATGATTGTTGTTTTTGTTTAACATGAACTGTAAACATAGGGTTTATTAAGTGTTTATGGTTGATTCATTTATTATTAAGTGACCCGTTCATGTCACATTATGTTCAATCCTTCCTCAGTGTTTACGCTATGATGCTTTGGTTATCTCCTCTGGTCATTAAATAGAGCATTGTTGCAACCCAGCCTTTCAGAAGTTATCTGACAGCTCCTTACAGTTGTCTGTCTTTTTAAAAATGTTTTCAATAATTTTCAGGTTTCCACGCTTTCTCCCGCTAGCTATGTTGTGCAGGGTTAAATCCAACAAGGACACGTTCCCTTATCTGAGTTGTACTTTAACTTTTTTTTTTCATAAGGCACGTGAAAGCTCCTTGCATTCTGTCCGTGGCCTTGACAATTGTTTTTTTTCAGATCAATCATTATTTCCTCTAGATATAAACATACTATACAAACTTGTATTTGAGTTGTGTTTCAAAACAATTTTGAATCGCTATTTCCGTACGTACACTGTGCACATATACATGTAAATACTGACACAATAACATTTAGAGCCAGTCAACAATTTTAAGCATCGATTCCATCCAGCGTGACCCGGAATTAGACGAGTGTTGACTTCATTTAGGTATTTTGGCTACGGATCATAACCTCCTCCTCCATTCGGTGGAAGTACATAGGAAAAAAAAAGCGTAAATGAATCTCCCTTTAAAGTAACGTCAGCT
>NW_028234407.1:37558825-37565915 GCF_977035675.1 Penaeus japonicus | reverse complement strand
ACTGGCACAGACGGCACTCAGGGGGGGAGCGGGGCATAGAGGGTTAGACTGGGGTCGGGGGAGGGAGGGGCATAGAGGGTAGACTGCCGGATGGGGGAGGGAGGGAGGGGATAGAGTGTAGACTGCCGGAGGAGGGGGGACGGGGCATAGAGGGTAGGATTGCCGGGAGGGGGAATTGGAGGGGCATAGAGGTTAGACTGCCGGAGGGGGAGGGAGGGGCATAGAGGGTAGACTGCCGGAGGAGGGGGGAGGGGCATAGAGGGTAGACTGCCGGAGGGGGAGGGAGGGGCATAGAGGGTAGACTGCCGGAGGGGGAGAGAGGGGCATAGAGGGTAGACTGCCGGAGGAGGGGGGGGGGGCATAGAGGGTAGACTGCTGGAGGAGGGGGGGGGGTGCATAGAGGGTAGACTGCCGGAGGGGGAGGGAGGGGCATAGAGGGTAGACTGCCGGAGGAGGGGGGGGGGGCATAGAGGGTAGACTGCCGGAGGGGGGGGGGGGGGCATAGAGGGTAGACTGCCGGAGGAGGGGGGGGGGGCATAGAGGGTAGACTGCCGGAGGAGGGGGGGGGCATAGAGGTTAGACTGCCGGAGGAGGGGGAGGGGCATAGAGGGTAGACTGCCGGAGGTTCTTGAGGTTGGGTGTTGCCGGTTGGGGAAGGGGTGAGAGGGAGGGGAGGGGGGGGCTCTCGAAATAGGAATGGAGGGGAAGGCTTATGAAAGGGAAGTGAAGAGGAATGATTAGAGTAGAAATGGGGAAAAGAAGACAAAGAAGAAAGAAAAATAGAAAAAAAAGAAAGATAGGAAAAAAAAAATGAAATAAGAAAAAGGTGTGAGAAAGAAAACAAATGTTAGAAAAAAAAACGAAAAAAAAGTGAGCGAAAGGGTTTAATGCGATATGATGAATATGCTTTGCATTTCTCGCCTGTCACTCACCTCTCGCTCGATTTTCCGTCTCACATATATCACTGCCAACTTGTGCTTCTTGCTTTGCTGCTCTCGTCTGGCTGGTCTTGCTGCTGCTGTTCGTTTCGGGCTGTGCTATTTTGTCAGAGTAAGTTTTCAGGTTTTTAAAAGCATTTTCTTCTCTTTTTCATTTTTCTTTTTCCCTTTTTTTGTCCTCCTCCTTTTCATTTATTACCCCTTTCTTTCTTCTTCTTCCACCTCCTCCTCCTCCTCCTCCTCCTCCTCTACCTCCTCTACCTCTTCCACTTCCTTCACCTCCTCCACTTCCTCCTCTTCCTCCTCTTCCTCCTCCAGCCATCTTACACAACCTCCTCCTTCCATCATCCTTCACCTTTCCCTTCCCGTCTCTCCCTTCCACCTTCCTGACCCCCCCCCCCCCATCCTTCCACTCCCGTCCACCGACCTCCACCCCTTCCCCATCCAGCGTCCGACTCAAGAGAAAAAAGAAAAAGAAAGAACGAAGACAACAAAACGTCCTCGGAAGACGTCAACTCGAGTCCGTCTTGGTAATGGTCTTCGGGAGAGAAGAGGGGAATGAGAGGGAAGAGGAGAGGAGAGGGGGATGAGAGGGGAGAGGAGAGGAGAGGGGGATGAGAGGGAAGAGGAGAGGAGAGGGGGATGAGAGGGAAGAGGAGAGGAGAGGGGGATGAGAGGGAAGAGGAGAGGAGAGGGGGATGAGAGGGAAGAGGAGAGGAGAGGGGGATGAGAGGGAAGAGGAGAGGAGAGGGGGATGAGAGAGAAGAGGAGAGGAGAGGGAAGAGGAGAGGAGAGGGAGATGAAAGGGAAGAGGAGAGAAGAAGGGGATGTGAGAGAAGAGGGGGTCAGAGGGAAGAGGAGAAAAGAAAGGAGGAATGGGGGAGGACGTAAAGAAGGAAGAGATAGAAAAGTCAAGTTATTGTGAAACCAGAAACCTCTCATCTTCACTTCCAAAACAACCTTTTTTATTTCCCTCCTTACCTTATCCCTCCCTCCTTACCTTCTCCCTCCCTCCTTACCTTCTCCCTCCCTCTCTCCCATCCTGCCTCCCATCCTGCCTCCCTCCCCTCCCCTTCCTTTATCTCTCTGCATCTCCCTCCTTTTCGCCCTGACTCCTCCCTCAGCCTCAGTTCTAATCTTGCATCAATCATCCCCGATCTTCCGCTAGTCCAACCTATGATTAATGGCACTCCAGCCTTAAGGGCCAAGCGAGACAGTGTCAACCCCTCCCCCCCCCTCCTCCTCCTCCTCATTCTCCTTCTCCTTCTCCTTCTCCTTCTCCTTCTCCTTCTCCTTCTCCTTCTCCATTTTTTTCTCCTTCTCCTTCTTCTTTTTCTCCTTCTTCTTTTTCTCCTCCTCCTCCTCCTCCTCCTCCTCCTCCTCCTCCTCCTTCTTCCACCCCGCTCCCTCTCTCTTCGTCTTCCCCCACCCCCTTTATCCCTCCCCTCTCTTACCCCTCCCCTCCCCTCTCTCCCCCCCCCTCTAGTGGACATGTAGGGTGCCAGGAAGCTGTGCAGGTCCACGTGGACATCGAATTGGTGGTGGCACTTGGTGGTGGCACTGCGGAAGGCACGCGACATTGCTACATTGGCCGTGGCACTGGTGAATGTGACGCCGCTTTGGGTGGCACTGACTTTTATCGCTTGCGGGACTCTTTTTAATGAGCTTAGTATTTTTGCAGCTTTTAGATAATGGGCGATGATAAGAAAGTGTGTTGGCAGTAGCGGTGATTAAGGAAACTGATGTGGGAAGAGCGCCGATGCCGTTGGTGGCAGCGTTGTTGGCAGCGAGGGGCGAGGAGACTGACGTTTGCTGGAGGCAGAAACGATTACGAACACTCACTCGTATTATTCTCAGGACTTTGTTATTATTACAATTCTGTCTAAAGTGATTTTAAATTTCTTTTCTTTTCTTTTCATTTTTTTTTAAGTTTCATGTTTGTCTATTTATTTGAGGGAGAGAGAGAGAGAGAGAGAGAGAGAGAGAGAGAGAGAGAGAGAGAGAGAGAGAGAGAGAGAGAGAGAGAGAGAGAGAGAGAGAGAGAATAAAAGAGAGAGAGAAAGAGAGAGAGAGAGAGAGAAAGAGAAAGAGAAAGAGAGAGAGGGGGGGGGGAGAAAGAGAGAAAGAGAAGGGGAGTGACAAACAATGCAGTGTGAGAGGCAGCGCATTAATAAGGCACCGCAGGAGGCCTCCGTCTCCAGGCACTGTGCCAGCCTATCGCTTCCGCTGATTGTGGCACCCAGAGTGTTATGGCTCCGTCGGTGAGTTGACACCCCTCCCCCTCCCCCCCCCCCTCCCCCTCCCCCAACCCCTCTTTCTCCCCTTACCGTTTTCCCTCTTCCAGGATTTTTTTTTTTTTTTTTCATGTCACATATTGGGGAAATACTTTTATTTTGTAATATGCTGAATTGATATGAACTTTAGTAAAAGTACTAAAAAAACGAAAAATCCTCATTGTCTGTTGAAGGAATTGCGCGTTTTGCAATCCAGCCTCGTTCCATCATGACTCGGTTCTCTTTCCCTCTGCTCTTCCCTGTCCCTTTCCCCTCTGCCCTTCTCTGTCCCTTTCCCCTCTGCCCTTCCCTGTCCCTTTCCCCTCTGCCCTTCCCTGTCCCTTTCCCCTCTGCCCTTCCCTGTCCCTTTCCCCTCTGTTCTTCCCCTTGCCTTTCCTCTCCGTCTTTCCCCTCGTCCCTTCCTCATTTCCCCTCACTCTTCCCCTCGCCCTTCGCCGGGGAACAGGACGAGCTCGACGGCAGTTTTGGAATGGAGTGCAAGGGGGTGGGGGGCAGGGGAAGGGAGGGGAGGGGAAGTCTACGATCTTTTGTTGTGTGCGAAGTCATTCTTCTTCTCTCTTTCTTTTTCTCATTCTTCTTTTCTCTTTCTTTTTCTCATTCTTCTTTTCTCTTTCTCCCTCCCTCCCCTCCCCTCCCCTCTCCTTTCACGTCCCTTTCCCTTTCACCTCCGTTCTACTTCCACCTGCACCCATTCCACCCGTTCCCCTCGCCCTTCCCCTCTTCCCCTCCCCTCCCCTCCCTCCCTCCCTCCCTCCCTCCCTCCCCTCCCCTCCCCTCCCCGCTTCGCCGTCCTTCCATTACCGGGCGGGATCAAGCAGCAAAGGGAAAGAATTAAGAGCATTGTCTAACAAGACCTCAGGGACTCGACCGAAAACTCCCCATTGTTGTCAGCTGGTGGTGGTGTCGACCGCAGTACGGGGGGGGAGAGTGGGGTGGGGAGGGGGAGGGGGGAGTGCTGGTTGGGCAGGAGGGGGGTGGGGGGCAGGGAATGGGATGAGGTAAAGGGTAAGGAGAGGGGGATAGGTAGGTAGGGGGAGTGGGAGGAGGGTAGGGTAGGGTTAGGGTAAGGAGAGTGGGATAAGGTAGGATAGAGGGTGGGGGGAGCTTGATGAGGTAGGAGAAGGGAGAAGGGAGGGGGGTGAGGTTGCCACTGCAATATCGAGTTAAAAAAGAGAGAGGTGGGAGTATGCAATGATGGAGGAATTATTATTTTTTGCCATTATTATTTGTACGTGATATAGCCTGATGGCTGACATAGCGTTATCAATATCTTAATAAAACACAATCTATGGTACGCGATTGTACGCGATTACATTTCCAAATAAAAAACAAAAAAAACAAACAAAAAAAAACATAGATTAACTAGCAACAAAAGTACAATAAATAGAGATTGCCAGGAATCCAATGTTACATATTACAGAGCGAGCACAAGCATGTCCGTGGATAAGCCTTGGTCCGCATATATCGCGCGGACGTTAACGGCAGAGGAAGGCATTAGTGCAGAGGGGAGAGAGAGAGAGAGAGAGAGAGAGAGAGAGAGAGAGAGAGAGAGAGAGAGAGAGAGAGAGAGAGAGAGAGAGAGAGAGAGAGAGAGAGAGAGTGAGTGACTGGCATGACATGTGGCTGGTTTGTAAGGGTATTTCCCATGCATAGAGGCCGAGCAGCTTCGCTCTGCACTATTTCCTGCACTGTTGGCTATTCTGGGGAAGGATTGAGAGAGGAAGGTAGAGACAGAGAGGAAGAGAGGGAGACAGAGATAGAGACAAATACAGAGACAGAGAAGAAGAGAGGGAGACAGAGACAGAGAGGAAGAGAGGGAGACAGAGACAGAGAGGAAGAGAGGGAGACAGAGACAGAGAGGAAGAGAGGGAGACAGAGACAGAGAGGAAGAGAGGGAGACAGAGACAGAGAGGGAGACAAAGACAGAGGCAGAAAAGAAGAGAGAGAGAGGCAGAGACAGAGAGAAAGAGAAGGAGACGGAGACAGAGGAAGAGAGAGAAGGAGAGGGAGGGAGAAAGGGAGAGGGAGAGGGATAGAGGGATAGACAGAGAAAAAAAATGGGCATTAACATTAGAACACAGAAAAGGACTTGGAGGGAGAGGAAAGAGAGGGAAAAGGAGAAAGGAAATGAGGGATGTAAGGTTCTAACCAAGCCCATCGAAATGCATCCTCAGCGTGCCATATTAACCCCACTTTCCCTTCTGACCGACGATGTGACCTCTGCGGCCTGGTACCAATCTTGCTACGAACGCCCCATTGCCTCGCGCCGCTTGACAGCCCCGCGCTGTTCCTGCGGATGAAGATCCTTCGGGAGATGTTCGCGGAGTGAGGGAGTAAGTGAGAGATCCAGAGAGAGAGAGAGAGAATGAGAGAGCGCGGGAGAGAGCGAGGGAACGGGAGAGTGGGAGAGCGAGAGAGAGGGCGAGAGAGAGGGAGATGACAGACAGACAGACAGATAGACAGGACGATAGAATGTGAGAGTGAGAGAGAGAGAGAGAGAGAGTGTGTGTGTGTGAGAGAGAGAGAGAGCGAGAGAGAGAAAAAAAAATCAATTAACTTGAAAGTGTTTGGGAATAAGAAGAATACGTATTCTGAATTTCTGACGAATCTCCAGATACAGTTGCAAAATAGGCAACACTTGTTCTGCATGATAAGAATCGATAAATCTGTTATCATTGGTTGTAGCCTGCGATAGTCTCGGCGTCCAAGTGTACCGACACCCAGGCACGAGATAGCCCCGCCGCCATCGTGTACCTGTCGACGGGGCTGTTGACTTCGCTGTTGTGGTGGCTCAGGTGTGGCTCATCGCCGCCACCTGCATAGCCAGACGGGGGAAAGGGGGGGGAGGAGAGGGAGGGGGAGAAGGAAAGTGGGGAGGAAGGAAGGAAGGGAGAATGAAAGGTAGGAAAGAAGAAAGAAAGAAAGAAAGAAAGAAAGAAAGAAAGAAAGAAAGGGAGGAGGGGAGGAAGGAGGGAGACGTGAGTGGGAGATAGAGAAAAGGAGGAGGCAGAGGAGGGAGGGGGGAGGAGGGAGAGGAGGAGGAGGAGGACCACCGTCTCTGCCAGACACCTTCGGCGAGTCTTGATCGGGTCCGCAGGTGGCCGCCGCTATCTCCCAGATGATCGTTAAAACAAACAAACAACAGACGACTCAGCCATTAGGAATCCAGCTGGTCACTTTTTTTTATTTAATTTTATTTTATTTGCGTTTATCTCTCGGCCATCGGAGACGAGCGGATTAAACAAAAAAAAAGAGAGAGAGAAAAAAAATTAGCGCAGGTCTCACACTTGTCAGCCACGGCTTATATTGTATGGGGAGTCTCGAGTAAGGGATCAGCGCGGCCCAAGAAGAACGCTGATGGCTAATTAGACAATAAAGAAAAAGAAACGAGGTGGTGTAGCTTGGCGGCGGCGTCGGCGGCGGCGGCGGGGAGCTCAAAGGCACCTGGGGGAGGGGGAAGGGATGGGGTTGGAAGGGGATGAGGGGGGAGAAGGGGGAGAGGAAGAGGAAGAGGAAGAGGAAGAGGAGGAGGAGGAGGGAGAAGGTGGAGGGGTAGAGGAGAGAGAAGAGGGGAGAAGGTGACGAAGGGGGAAGGAAGGGGGAGAGGGGGGAGAAGAGGGAGGGAAGAGGAGAGAGAATAGTGGGGATGGGGACGACGAGGAAAAAGTGGGGGAGGAGAGGAAGGGAAAGAGGGGGAGGGGGAGAAGGGACGGAAGGGGAAGAGAAGAGAGAAGAAAGCGGAGAAGGGGGGGAAGCGGGAGGGGAGAGAGTATGAGAAGGAGGAAAGGCAGCGTGCGAACCTCGCGGCAGGTGTAGCTCAGGTGTTATTCAAGCAGTTCAAGAGATTGCATCTTTAGT
>NW_028234407.1:37553825-37556325 GCF_977035675.1 Penaeus japonicus | reverse complement strand
CTTCTCTCTCATCTCCCCTTCTCTCTCTCTCTAATCCAAGTCTCCTCTCTACTCTTCTTTCTCTCCATCTCTCCTCTTCTCTCTCTCCCTCATCTCTCTCTCTCCTCTTCCTCCTACCCCCCTCTCGTCTCTCCTACCTCCCTCCTCTCTCTCTCCCCTCTCTCACCTTTCTTTCACACCTCTACTCACTTCCCCCTCCCTCTCTCCTCTCTTCTTCTCTCTTCTCTCCCTCCCTCCCTCCCTATCCCCGTCCTCCCTCCCTCCCTCACCCTCACTCACCTTCTTTCATCACTCACTCCCACTCTCCTTCTCTCATCCCCTCCCCCTCTCCCTCTACTCTTCTTTTCCCTCTCACTTCCCTCTCCCTCTCCCTCTCCCCTCTCCCTCTCCCTCTCCCTCTCCCTCCCTTTCTCCCTCCTCCCTCCTTACCACTGTATTTGCACATAAGTCTTTGCTTTCACTTTCTCGCATTCAAAGAGAAATCCGTGGTTAGATGTCGAGCTTTATTTGATATGCTAATGACGCGTCTTTCCCGCGGTGTAACAACATCACCTGCACCGCATTCACTGTTCTGGCTGTTCACCTGCACCGCATTCACTGTTCATACACACACACACATATGTATGTATGTGTGTGTGTGTGTATGGGAGCTGCCGCTGTCGCTACTCCATTTAGTAGTTTCAGTCGCATCGGGTCGCCCACACGCCCATAGACAAACACGCCCACAGACAAACACGCCCACAGACAAACACGACCACAGACAAACACGCCCACAGACAAACACGACCACAGACAAACACGCCCACAGACAAACACGACCACAGACAAACACGCCCACAGACAAACACGACCACAGACAAACACAACAGGCCAAACACGCCACAGCGCGCTCGGGAAAACAATACAACCGGCGGCGGGAAAAAACCGGCGGCCGACCGAAGGGAAAACGACCCGGCACCACAGACAAACTCGACCACAGACAACACAACCCAAAGACCAAACACGCGACACAAGAGACAAACACGCCCACAGACAAACACGACCACAGACAAACACGACCACAGACAAACACGCCCACAGACAAACACGACCACAGACAAACACGCCCACAGACAAACACGCCCACAGACAGCCAGAGAGGGAGAAACCTGCTCATCCCCGTAGACGGAATCCTCCGGCGAGCGAGGCGAGAGAGCAGGAGGAGGTGTGCTTGATGGATGGGGACTAAATGTTGTCTGTAGAGTTAATGAAGATTAATCGGGGCTTTCGGCATCGGTGTGTATGTGTGGCACCGCCGCGCCGCTGTCTCCGCCTGCTTGGGGGTCGCTTCTCTCTCCGTTTGCTCTCCTTTTATTTATTTGCTTCTTGTTGGCACGTGTGTGTTGTTGTGTGTTTGTTTGTTTCTTTCTTTCTTTGCTTGTTTAATTGTTTGTATGTTTATTTGTGTTTGTTTGATCGCTAGGGTCTACTTTTTTTTTCAACTTTTGCTGCCCACTCTTTTCTCTCTTATTCTCTTTCAGCTTTTATGCTCGTGCTCTCTTCTATCTCTTGCCCTTCCCCCTTGTCCTCATTCACTCGTGCCCTTTTTTTCATTCGTCGTTCGTCTCCAATTGGTGTGTGTGTGTGTGTGTGTGTGTGTGTGTGTGTGTGTGTGTGTGTGTGTGTGTGTGTGTTTGTATGTTTGTATGTTTGTTGTCTAAACCTGTCAATATTTTACTTTGTGTGTGTGTTTTTGTATGTTTGTATGTTTTGTGTGTGTGTATGTAATGTTTGTATGTAAGTATGTATGTATGTATGTATGAGAAGTATGGATGCAGAGATAGAGAGAGAGAGAGAGAGAGAGAGAGAGAGAGAGAGAGAGAGAGAGAGAGAGAGAGAGAGAGAGAGAGAGAGAGAGAGAGACCATGTTCATGTAGGCAGACAGGTTAGCTGTGCTTGCTTGCGTGTTTGCTTTCGTGACGACTTCGCTCACGGAGCTATGACGCCAATCTAGATTCGTCTTGAGATTAAATTGGTGTTTTATTGCATATGTCTATGTCTGTGCCAGTGTGCCTGTATGTCTCTATGTGTGTGTCAGTGTGCCTGTGTGCGTGAGTGCGTGAGGAAACGCCGACGCCTCCCAGATTGGATGTCGCGAGCGTGTGGATCCAAGACTTCGTTAAGACTTTGCGAAGACTTTGAGGGCGTCTTCCCCGGCGGCGGCAGCGAGAGCGGCGGCGGCGGCAGCGAGAGCGGCGGCGGCGGCGGCGCTGGCGGCGGCGGCGGATCGTGCCGGAGATGGAAAGAATTGTGTGTTGAGAAAGAAAGGCAGTCGAAAGAGGCGGCGACTCCCTTTGGCACGGATGTCGGGCTGGGGGAGGGGAAGGGGGGAGGAGATGGGGAAAAAGAGGGCGTAGGGTGGGGGAGAGTGGGACAGGGAGCAAGGGGGGCTCCTCAAAAACAGCCCTACGTGATTGTGTGACGTCTGGGTGCGAAAGGAGGGAGGTGGAAGGGAAAGTGA
>NW_028234407.1:37551669-37553725 GCF_977035675.1 Penaeus japonicus | reverse complement strand
TCAAAGCATCTCGTAAACTTGTAGTTATTCCTGAATCTCTTGAAGGTCGAGTCCTTCCTCCTTTGCATGAATAGAAAGAAGCTACACACTGCGGTAATTATAAGGCAATTCACGAAGCTCAGCAACGCTTCTTTTTCCCACACCTTATCAGCAAAGTTGCTAAGCATGTTGCAAGTTCCCTGAAAGTGCAATGCCCATATGTGCAAAGGGAAAAATACCAACGACCCAGCCCCTGCATGAAAATGACATGTCCAGACCTCCTCCTTTTCCCTCCAGAAGGTCTCTGCGACCATTGTCCAGGTTTTTCTACTTCCTCGCAATGAAATCGTTATATTTTTGTTGTCATGATAACTTCACCTCGTGCTGTGAACGAGTTCCCCGTGGCCCAACAATTCGCAAATGTTGTTGGTTCATCTTTTCCCACGACTTCTGTCATAGATATTTAGCCCCCATGTATTTTTCAACTGATAACGGACTGAATTTCATAACATGGTCAGGGATAAGTTATGTATATGAATTAAAAAAAACTCCCCCCAAACTCGTCTTAACTTTCTCCCCTTACCCGCCCCACATTGTAATGGTAAACAGAAAGGCTATTGACAATCCCTATTGACAATCAGTCTTGTTATCAAAGTAACATTCCCAGTCATTCCTTAGGTGATACCCCAACATTTCTTTTATATGGAATGGATAAAGACTACCTATGCGCCTCTTTGATGAAGATCAAGTTCCTTCATATAATGTTAATTAATGCGAATTTCTTTAACTAAAATAAGTCAATCTTTCAGATCAACAACTAAGCAGCATTTTGACTAATTCCACAGAGATAAAATACTTCATTTCAACACAAAGTTTCCCGCCACAAGGACATTGAAGTTGAGCATTTAGTTAGAAAAGTCAACCATCACCTGAATATTAAGTCAAAACATTGCTCCTCAATTTGAAGGTCCATTAAGAGTAAATTAAAGTAAAAACAACAAAAGCTACATTTAAATGCATGCAAATCAGTTGAACAATCTTGGTCCCACACTTTCGACGCCTAAAGCTTTCTCACAAGTACTTTTCTCCCCCGGCCGATGAACACTAATTTCTATCTGCCAGATCTTACTCCTCTTGTTTTTTTTTTTTTTTTTTGGCTTATCATTCTTCGCTTTGTCGTCTGCCGACCCCCATGCCCTACCCCCTAGGCTTCGCGCAGTGCCAGGAGCCTTCGTTGAGGACCATGGGCTTGTCTTACCAATAACAAATAATGTGGAAATCAAACTTTTCGCTTCAGCCGATTGCCGATTTCTCCGGCCAAGCTACTTTATAACTAATATTAACTCAATAACCAACTCGTTGATTTCAGCAACAGCAGGCGAAGTGCTTCCTAGTCTCATTACTCCACATGACTTACGCCCTATTCTCCACAATATCTCCTCTGCTAATGTTAAGCCTCTTTTTCCTCTAAAGCAACGCCTTCAGTTCTACTCTACTCTAAAATCTTACCTCACAATGTCAGGTCTCTCTGTACTTATTCCACTCTTCCCTGAAACTATTTTCAAAGCATATTTCATTCACCCATTCCCATACAAAACAAATAACACTTTTTTTCCCATTAACACAACATTCACTCATCCTAAAATCCCTTCACGGCCAGGCTATTTCTTTCCCACCAGATATTTCTTAGATAACTGTGCAAAGACCAGTCCTTGCACTTTGGCTACTGTTTGGTTTACTTATCATCGCCTCTGGGCCACTAACATGAACACAAATATGCCATTCTTGCTCCCAGGGCACTCATTAACAAACCATAACATCATCGGTCAGTCACGTTTCGATTTGATAATAGGCAACTTCTCTCTTCTTTAATTTCCCGACCATTAACCCTATTATTTTAACTTCAAGGCTACTACAACCTACAGGGTTTATGTGTAACAAGCATAACCCTGATATTTTTTTCTACAAGGTTTACTTTTGTTCTTCCAAAGTCCTCATGTTGAGTAATGACTTTCTTCATCCTTATTTGGTTATTATTGTGTTTTTTTTTGTTTGTATTTATCCAGCCCCTACCCTA
>NW_028234407.1:37544169-37546669 GCF_977035675.1 Penaeus japonicus | reverse complement strand
TTTACCGTGATTGACCATGCTAGTGGTCGGTAAGATCATGCGCCAAATTGAACTCGTCCCGTGGGGAAACGCTGTCTTAGCTCGAGAACAAAGATAAATATGATGAGTTAATAGACTATGCTAAGATATTTCAATTACGTGGCCGAACTCGTCCTTCTGAAATAAGGTGCGGCGTAATAGCCAAGATCGGGGCAACTGAAAGAAATACCATTAATATGCGCATAGCTAATAAAAATGTGGAGGTAGCAAGCCTGGAACGTCTGATAAGTGATAAGCGTGCTATCTCTGTTTGAGAGAATTAATTGTGACGTCAGGATCTCCAAGGCGCGGCACACCGGAGTGCGAAAAATAACCCGTAATTCGCGGTTTATTCAATTGTGGTACCATAGATACGCGGAATTAGGGTGTGAGATGCATATGCAATGGGCGTCATGCAATGAAGGCCCGATAAGTGAGGTACAGTAGCTGGAGAAAGGCAAGTTAAGCTGAAAAGCTATAAAATATGAAATGATAAATAAACCTTTTCCTGACTGTCCTAATGAACGTAATATCAGTAATATCATGATAAGATATTTGGCGTTCCGATTGACCCATGAAATGTTTCGAAAGGTCGGAAACTCGGAGAGGCCTATGGTGATAACACATTAATTAATGTTGTCGAAGTCGACAATTGCTTAAAAATAAAAATAATGACAATCATATCATATGATGATTATAGTTACTTGCAGTTAAACAATGAAATATGGAAGTAACAATAATCAATGATGCAATGAAAAATGCAAGGATAGTCGAATATGACTATACAATGAAATAGGAATAAAGCTAAGAAACGAACATGCATCTGTCAACATTTCTAGCTAAATGTGATGATAAATTATAATATGAAGTGATGAAACATGTTATGATATGAAACAATTGCCATATAGATTGTAACGAATTAACAATCATAAGTACACAAAGCCATAAAATTGAACAAAATTATCAAAACATATACTGTCGAATGTTGAGAAATATAGAAATTCACAAAGACAGTTTAAATTGTAAATCCAATTATCGGATTAAAAGATGACCGTACAGTGGGGTCAGTTAGTGTGACCATTGAACGATTCACAAATGACAAAGTATGTCATGGTACAGAAAATGCAGATATATAAGTCATACATTAGAAATATAGCACAACATATATGCAGACAATAAAATCAATGAAAATGTAGAGAAAATCATAGTTAAGACATATATAAATCTTAATTGTCACAAACGATATTCTTACGAATTCACACGTGCAAGAATGACATAGGATAAGGTCACATACAGAACGCGGTCATAAAGTGACCGAAGGTCACATGTGAAGCTATCATCCTAATCAACACGGACATGAAATTGACCATAAGGGACAGAATGGTCGCGAGAAATATTAACACATTGTCAAAAGTCTTATGTTCAGATTGACCATACGAACGGGTCACGGCCAAGTGAGGTCAGGTCATGACCTGGTCATATGTAAAATACGGTTAATTAAATGCATGCTAAGACAACTACAAGGAATATGTTATATTTCCCATAATAAAGTAGCAAATATATTAAATGCTAACGCAAAGTGAATTACATTTCCACGAATACATAGTATAAACCATATTCAAGAAAGGAAAATATTTAAATTCACAAGAAAAATAATCACACGAGATCAAATATCGAATTTGAAACATGTAATATCGAATATATTTTTTGTTCGAAGAAATCCGTCATGTTAAATTTCGCATAGAAACGAAAACTGAAGAAAATCACACAGACATTAGAAATTCTACATAAGAAATTTCGAAGTTATTGTCATAAGAATGTGTGTTTTACAGTTATTTACTTAACTAACGTATCGAAAAACAAATCATACTGGTAAGTAGAAAAATGTAATCGTAATTTCACACAAGATAACGCAGAGCAATCAAAGCGTAGAATGAGAGAATAAGTAAACGAAACATAGTTATTTTATCGGTTTTGTATGAAAGACTAATGTCACACCTTTATGTGAATTTCTATGGAGTACGAATAACGTTGAAATGCTAACAATAACAAACGTAAGATAAAAATAGAATATTTGTTAATTATTCGTAGCATAGTAAAAGGAACGAATAACGTACACATCGGAAGACACATAAAATAATGATGTGAAATATTACGTTACCGAATGTTAACGAAAAGTTATTTAGTGAAATTAACGAAACTACACGTAGAAAAAAATATCACTAATTAACAAAATGAGAAAAGAGGAAAAATCGAGGATGGGAGGGCGGGGGAATAACGGGGGTGGATTTTACAATAAACAGGGAGAAAAAAAATGCAATGGGGAGGGGGGGCAGGGAAACACGGGAGATACAGTGTCTAGCAACCTTAAAGTGACTTACCTTTTGTTGCTGAGAGAAGAGAAGTGGTAGCTTTACTGCAATTGTCGTGTTCCTCTTAGTGCTGACGTTGTTCACAATCACAAAATACACACTTAGACAAT
>NW_028234407.1:37526669-37531669 GCF_977035675.1 Penaeus japonicus | reverse complement strand
TATATTATATCTATCTTTATATATATATATTTTATTATATTATATATAATATTTTGTATTTGGTGATTATGTGTGTGTGTGTTGGTGTGCTGTGTGTGTGTGTTTGTGTGTATATACCACACAAAACACACACCAATACACACCACACATAACACACAACATATATTATACCAGATATATAATAATATATATATATATATATATATATATATTATATATATTATATATATATATATATAATTATATGTGTGTGTGTGTGTGTGTGTGTGTGTGTTGTGTGTGTGTGTGTGTGTGTGTGTGTAACACACACACAACATATTACAGTATATATATATATATATAATTATATATTTATATACATGACTATATACACTATATATATAGATATCATATATTATTATATTATGTACATATTTTTGTACATATATATATATACTCAATCATATAGTATATATATATATATATATTTATATATATATAATTTATATATATATATATATTATATATATATCTATATGATATATATATATATATTATGTTTGTGTGGGTGTGTGTTTGGGTGGGTGTTTGTGTGTATACACACAACACAAACAACACACATATATATATATAATTTATATATATACTGTAATTATAGATATATATATTTATATTTTATATAGATATATATATATATGAATATATATTTATATGTGTGTGTGTGTGTGTGTCGTGTGTGTGTGTGTGTGTGTACAAACTAAAAACACATACATTATATAGATATATATATATTATTTTTATATATATCATATAAATATATATATTTATATATATATACATAATATATAATATACATATATATTATATATATATATATTTTATTTTATATATATATATATATATATATATAAAACTATATATTTAATATATTTTTTTTTTTTGGGGTTTTATATATATATATATATATTTATATATATTTAAAAATAAAAATATATTATTATATATATATTTATTCATATAATATATATATTTATATTTTTATATGTTTTGTAAAAATATATTATTTAAATTTTTTATATATTTTAAATTATATTAATAAAAATTATATATTATATATTTTTAATATATAAAATTTTATATTTATTATATATATATATATAAATATTTCAACATTAATATTATATATTTATTATAATATATATTTTAAAAATATTTGTAAAATTGATATATTTAAAAATATATACAAATTTTTAAAAAACAAAAATATATATGAATATATATATACATATATATATAAATATATATAATTATATTTATTGTACATAAGTTTTTTCTTTTAAAATATATATTATTATAATTTTATTTATATATATAATAATTTTAAAAGTAAGTATAATAATATTAATGGTAATAATGATATTAATAACAATAAAATAATGATATATTAACGGATATAATAAAGAATAATAATGATAATGATAATAACAACAACTAGTAATAAAAATAACAATAATAATGACAATACAAACTGATAAAAAAAAAAAAAAAAAAAAATACTCAAGTCCTTTCCCCTCTCCAGTCCTTACAAGCCCACGTCGTCACCACCAATAACAACAACCACGTCAGTCGCCAAACCGCCTGCTCACCAGTCTCACGGGCAGCAACAGTATGACCTGGTACTTTCATCTGAGAAACGATTGTAAACAATCACACCCATTGGCCAAATCCCTCTGAGTAATGTAACGAATATATTAGTGTTGTATAGTGAAGTACATCTGTATCGCGCGGTATGTTGTGTGTGTTTGGTTACGTTATGTTGACTATGTTGGTTTTAGGTGTGGCGCTCATGTTTTGGTAAGAAGTTTAATGTGGTGGAGTTCCGTTAACGCTAATTACGTCAGTTTCGTTTAGGTCTTTAATAATAATTAGTAAAGGTAATGGGGAGGAGCTAATAATGAATAGGAAGGTCCATGGTCATGGTAATGAGTATGATAAGATATTGATAATAGAAATAGAAATGAGAGCGAAGAAATATGATATTAAATAGTAATAAAGGAAATTATAAGTAATGATATTCGAGGAAATAAAACTTATAATTATGATAGTATAGTAATAAAAAAATATAATTATATAGTATAGAGGTAATAAAAATTATAATTATGAAGTAAGAGGTACTAAAAATTATAATGATTAAAAGTATGATAATGATAAAATTAAGGGAAAATAAATAGCAAAAATAAAGATATCGATAATAGTAAAAGCAATGATTTATACTTCATATGTCATTTAAAAAGTGGAGTACTGATAGTGAATATAAATTATGAAGATAGCAACAATAGTAACAGATAGAACCATAATAATAATAGAAATCACGAAAGGAACCCAGAGAGACGCATTAGCACATGTATCTTCGCCTCCGCATACTGGAACGATACAATTAAGATCCTCCGATTCCGTCCGCGTACCAGTGAACTGGCCGCAGATCGTTATTCCCTTAGAAACTCTCCCTGTAAACACACCATGCCTGGCTCCCGCGACTGGTTTTCGCACTGTACGGATTTATGAGTTGTGTGTGTGTGTGTGTACACACACACACACACAAACACGAATACATATGTATATATATTATATATATAAAGTATATAAATATATAATATATATATATATATAATATATATACATATATATAGACATATCTATATACATATATATAATATATATATAATATATATATAATATATATATATATATATATATAGTAATAGTAAGTATGTGTGGTTGTGTTTGTGTTGTGTGTGTGTGTGTGTTTGTGTGTAATACACACACACACACACACACAAACACACAAATATATATCAGTATATATAAATATTAAATAATAATTTATAAAAAAAATATAATATATATATATATATATATTATAATATATATAATGTGTGTGTGTTGTGTGTGTGTGGTGTCTGTTTGTGTGTGTGTTGTGTGTGTGTACACACA
Organism: Penaeus japonicus; assembly: GCF_977035675.1. Classification (NCBI taxonomy): domain Eukaryota; kingdom Metazoa; phylum Arthropoda; class Malacostraca; order Decapoda; family Penaeidae; genus Penaeus; species Penaeus japonicus. The sequence goes on along the minus strand of NW_028234407.1, from coordinate 37,528,696 downwards.
CACACACATACATATATATATGAAATATATATATATATATATATATATATAATACATATATATATACTATATAATATAGATATAGTTTAGTTATTACATATATATATAAACACACACATATATATATATATATATAATATATATATATAATATATATTATATATATATATATATATATATAGTATATACCTAATATATGTATTGTGTTTTGTGGTTTGTGAGTGTGTTTTTGGTGTGTAAACACGACACACAACACACACACTTATAATATTATAATATATATATATATATATATATATGTATGTGAGGTGTTGTGGTGTTATTTGGTGTGTGTTTGTGTGTATACACACACACAACACACACACATATATATATATATATATAAATAAACTGTATATATATATCATATAAATATAATATAAATATAGAAATAAATATATATTCTATATAAATATGCTATATAATTATATATATATATATAATATATGTATGTATGATAAAATATATAAAATATATCTATATAATATATATTATTAATATATAATATATATATGTATAATATATATGGTGTATATAAGTATAAATATATATAATAAATATAATATAATATATAATATATATATATATAACACACTCACTCAGATGGTTACTCCGTTAATATAAAAATACACTACAACACAGCACACACACCAATACCACCACAGCACACACACACGACACGCACACACACAACACACACACATTACTCACCACCCACACACACACACACACTACTGACGACACACACACACCACACAATATCCACGGGACACACACACACACACACACACCACCACAACACGCACACCCCACACCAATAAAACACACACCACACCCACACACACAACACACACACATAACACACCACACACACAAACAACCCAAACCCCCCACACCACATACCCACAACACCACACCCACATCCCCACACCATCACATACCACACACACATACCCACACACCACACACACACACATACCCAACACACATACCACACACACACACAGACACCCACCCACAGCCACACACACACACACACACACACAACACAACACACACACTACACACTCACCCCCCCCCTACACCCACCCACCATACACCGACACACACCACTACACACACACACACACACACACACACACCACACGCACCCACCCACTACAAACACACACACACAAACACCACACACTACCACTCACTCACCACACACACCACCCACCCCCCCAACACCCCCCCCCCCCCCCCCACCCCCCCCCCCCACCCCCCCCCCCCCCCCCCCCCCCCCCCCCCCCCACTCTCCTCTCACCACACACTCACAGCAACACAATCACCGCACCACACAAAAACAAACACTCACACGACACACAATCACACACTCACACACTCTCACTCCCACCACACACCCATACATCCTACACGTATACTACCTCCCCAAAAACCCTGCCGTCCCATCACACACCCACCCACACCCCACACCCCCCCCCGCCTCCCCCCCCCCCCACCCCCCAACTCCCCCCAACACACCACCCACCCATCTCACACGACAACTCTCACACACACCACAGCACATTCACAGCACGAAACTCAAAGAACACATACATACAAACACAACAACACCAACAACAACCACTCCAATAATTAACAATCCGCTTAACAACAGGCAACCACGAAACCCCAACTTACACGCATCACCCCATCAACAATACCATTACCCTACTATAGCTAATTCCCGAAAACCACCCACAACACTACCTGTTGCACTAGGATCAAAAATCCCTGACTACGCCCAGAGTATTGTGTAACAGTTTCTCAAGCAAATTTATAAACTGCCTTCTACTCAGCTTAAAAAATTATTCCAGACCCCATAAAAGTAAACCTTATGTAATTATTAGTATAAATAAAAAATGCTATGACCGAGAATAGAAGGGAAAGCGAAAACCACGGAGATATAACCCAAAAACCAAGTAAAGTTATAGAAAATAATAAAT
>NW_028234407.1:37516669-37521669 GCF_977035675.1 Penaeus japonicus | reverse complement strand
ATGGTCCCCTTCATGATTAAAACATCCTTAAAATCCGGTGTAACTAAGAGCAATAGAAAAATATATAGGAAAAAAAAAAAAAAGATTTACCAAATACGGGGAGGAGGTCATTGCGGCGCGACAGGTTAGCTGAATGGCCTTGTTTCCTGCATGGTGGCGACTGCGCGGATGAGTCAGCGTGGGCGAGAGACTCCGCTTGGCACATCGGCGGTGGCGATACGGGTGTTGAGGGGCAACGATAGGTGATTAGAGTGGTGAGTCTCGATGGCTCGCAGTTCAGCAGCTTGGTGGGCAGCGTTGGTCAGCCAGCCATGGAGACATCTAGACGAGGGGCCCGGAACACAATCTAAAGTTAGGCTAGCTTGGCAGGGCGAAGTATTGATCCAGAGCAGGAATATATATATATATATATATATATATATATATATATATATATATATATATATATATATATATGTATATATATATGTATATATATATATATGAATGTACATATATGTATACATATATACATATATATATATATATATATATATATATATATATATATATATATATATATATATATACATTATATGTATATGTACATTCATATATATATATATATATATATATATATATATATATATATATATGAAAATATATATACATATATATATATAAATATATATATATGTATGTGTATATATATGTATGTGTATATATATATATATATATGTATATATATATATGCATGTATATATATATATATATATATATATATATATATATATATATATATATATTACACCAATGTTACAATGTGCCAGGGAGAAAATTTCAGGAACCTTATGTCCATCATTTTTAAGCAGATGTTTTTAGACCCTCAGCTCACCAAATACCGTCTCTCTCTCTCTCTCTCTCTCTCTCTCTCTCTCTCTCTCTCTCTCTCTCTCTCTCTCTCTCTCTCTCTCTTCCTCTCTCTCTCTCTCTCTCTCTCTCTCTCTCTCTCTCTCTCTCTCTCTCTCTCTCTCTCTTCTCTCTTTCTTTCTCTCTCTCTCTCTCTCTCTCTCTCTCTCTCTCTCTCTCTCTCTCTCTCTCTCTCTCTCTCTCTCCTCCTCCTCCCCTCACTAAAGCCAACATTAATAATTTTGTCAACTATATATATCAAAGGTAGCTTTACATGCTTGCATATCAATCACATTATCAATTCACATCAAACCGTGATTCAGGTGAAATAAATCTCATTCTAAAGCTTTGTAAACAGAGAACCTTTTCATTACACACTCTCCACAACAGAAGACGGTGTCTGACGGTCTCGGCGTGACTGTTCCCCGTGACAACGACGCTGGAATCGAGACTCGTACCTACACTGTCCCTGGATGTCCATGTAACAGGTAAGACGAAAAGGGCCTCACCACCGTTCAGCCAAGCGGTCAGGTGACAACAGAAATCTGGAGGGAGAGAAGGGGGAAGACAAAGCAGAAGGTGGCACTGACATAATGTTGGAAGGGGCTCTTAAGGCCTATTCTCATATCTTGCAAGGAACTGTTGAATCATTACTTATATTCATAAAAAAATTCTAATATGAATATAGTTTGAAGTAGTTCTGTAGATTCTAGATTTCACTAGGCATATCGATGAAGTCCAGTAAGAATCATTTTTTTCAAGTGATTGTGCCATAAGATATTTGTTTACATGTCTTATATTGCAATAGTAGTCACAATATTTCTGCAATATCAATAAGAATTATCTCATTAATCTACGCATATAGTATACTCACTCGGGAATAAGGACATACTTACTGTTTCAAGTATTCTGCCAAGAGGATATTTCACACTGATATTCAGTTGGTGAGCCAACAGCGGACCTACCCCTCGCACCGTTTTCCTTTCAACAGAACAGGCTTCGACATAAACAGCCTTTTGACGAGACGCAAGGAAGCGCAAGAGAGACCCGAGGCCTTCCCCGACTGGTTCTTGAAGAGGTTCTCCTTCGCGGGCACTTCGACGTGTTCCGACTTCGCCACGCAGCGAGGGGGCGGCCAGAGGGTCGTCTCCTACGTATATTACTCAAAAACAGGCAAATCGGTGAAAGGTAGGATGCTGTGGCTACTCACGTGTCTTGACCTTTTCGAAACGGTGTGTGTGTATGTGTGTGCTTGTTTGTGTGTTTGTTTGTGTGTGTGTGTACATATATGAGGCATGTAGCCTTTTATGGTCTTTAGCCTATTTCAGTTTTATCATAGCTGTGTTTTGATGTGTGTGTGTATTATGTGTGTGTGTATTATGTGTGTGTGTGTATATATATATATATATATATATATATATATATATATATATATATATATATATACTTATATATACATACATACATACATTCTTCTTTTTTTAAGTCTATATTTATTTTCGTTTTTGAGATAAATGCGTACGAACATATGCCCGCACAAAACACTTACAAATATCGTTATCATTGTTACTATTAAATCACCATTGTTATTAATATCATTATTACTATCATTATCATTGTTATTCTTATTACCAGTATTATTATTATCATCATAGATATGATCATCATCGTCGCCTTCTTAATCGCCATCATCTTCACGAGGATGAGGGAGTATTATCATCTTTATTATCATCACCATTATTGTTATTGTAATAAATATTGCACGTGCCTCTAGGAAGTATGGCTTACAAGAAATACCTGAGTCAGCTGTACAACACGGTCGACGTCATCGGCAGAGTCTATCCCGGATGGATGGTGCGAATTCATCACAACGTCACCATACAAGACACAGTCGCCATGGCAGAGCTATGTCGTATCTACTGTGACCATGACTATGTTGACCTTTGTCATGCACATGACCTTCCAGGATTTGGTAAGATGACCCGGAGATCTTTTTTATACCTATATGTCTTATTTACTGTAATAACATCACGATGTGATGATGGTGTTGATATTACGTCGCAATAAAGACAATCCATTCATCTCCCTAGGAGAGAAAGGTTAAGATATCTGAAAGAATCGAGGGTCAACTCAGCCGTCAGGCTAGTATAGTGGTAGCGCGCCGGCCTCACTTCCCCGTGGTCGGCAGATCGAGCCCAATCCAAGCTCGTGAGTATCCACTGTCGCCTGGCGGTCACTGCTGTGGCTGGGCACCACGGTGGATAAGGACCGAGTTCAGATCCAGTCAACGCTCGTTGGCACGCGCTCACGAGTCACGCTCGCTGACACAGGTCGGGCTGGCCATAGAGGCCATGGCCCGGGCGAAGCGTCTGCTCCGCATGTCTGGCTTATCCTTATCCTTAGTCTCAGCTCTCTGACAGAACCATGTATGGGTAGCTTTTATTGACACGTCCGTTGTAAAGAGCGTCATCCCTCTCGCAACCAGGAAACATGAACGAGCGTGGCCTGACCGGCATGATGTGGAGGTTCGCCGTCATGGGAGACCCGACGGTGGAAACCTTCCTCAGCCGAGACACCGACAGGTGAGAAGCTCCCGCTCCTCTCGGGCTTTACTTTCGCTGCTGCTGTCACTTGCCATCGGCGTGCTTGTTGATTCATCTACATTATTATTAGTTATCAGTGATTGTGCAACATTATCACCAACATCTGAAATGTAAATAGAGATATGCAAGAAAATAACGCCCTTATACCCATCCTTTCGACTTCACACCAACGGCAAACAGCTGGGTGCTGGATCGGGAGGTCGCGGCGGTGGAGGAATGGCTGGCGTCGAACCGCACTTTCCACGTCGTCCACGATCACCCTCGACACGGGCCGGTGATTCTGGGAGGTGAGGTCGCGCGAGGTCAAAAGGGCAGCAGTCTGGCTAGGCCCTATTTAATAGCATCAGCTCTCTGAAAAGTGCTGAGGAATTCGGATGGTTTCCTTCGCCCGACCCTTTTTTATGCCAGCCTGACATGGCCTGATTTTCGCTAATATATCGTTATAAGCAACCGTCTGTTCCCCCACCAGTGCCAAAGCAGTCGCCTTTCCTTACGTAGTATAGAGTGCACTGTGTCCCTTCAAGATGGAACGATCTATCAAAGGTTACGATTCCTTGCTCATAATCGGTTGAGTTCTGGATGCAGAGAGGGAGAGTATTAAAGCAGGTTTCAAATAAATGCATGCACATTAAAGTGTGTCTCATTATATCACTATTCCTACTAATTTATTTCTTATTTGCATAGATATATCATGAAATATATTTTCTGTGACATATATGATCTGAAGCATGACGTTTTTTTGGACGTACCTTCTTTTCCTCTTGCTGCTTTACATGAAGCAAAAAGGAGGAATAAAAGTTACTGTTATTGATCACGAGGATGGGGTCACTTTAAATGAAGATACGTCGATTAAAGAACATTTGATCTTATTTTTCAGTTAAATAATTTCTCGGTGCCGACTTGAAATAATTTGCGGTTCAGTTTAGTGTCATTAAGAACCGTTTACTGCCCATGAAATCCGAGCAAACTTTTATAGCTAAAAGTATTCTCCTGTTTTTAACCCTCTACACACTTCTAGCCGTTCTGCATCCATCTAATAGTATAAATCTTGATGTCGTCACGTTGTCTATAGTGGCTTAAGTGCCAGGTGTTGCATGCTTTCAAAATCTTTATATTCTTTTCCACACTCAGCCCTTAGGATGAATAGACATATTGAGTATTCTCTTTTTTATCATGCGCACACACGCAAACACACATGCACACACACATGCACACATACATGCACACGCGCACACACACACACACACACATATATATGTATATATATGTATATATGTGTGTGTATACATATGTATGTGTCTGATTGTAAAATATATATATACATATATACATACATACATATATATATATACATATATACATACATACATATATATATACATATATATATATATATATATATATATATATATATATATATATATATATATATTCTATTGATTCTATTCAGTTGAAATTATACGAGCGACCTATTGAACATCCGGTCCAAATTCACCAGATGTAAGTTCT
>NW_028234407.1:37504169-37506669 GCF_977035675.1 Penaeus japonicus | reverse complement strand
GTCAGAACGCACTAGCACCTCGTCCAGTCTTGGTGGTCCTTCGGCCGGCATTCCACGGGGCACTCCGACTTGGCCACCAGCTTGGCCTCGGCGACCTTATACGTGCCCCAGCCGCAGTACGTGCCCTCCACGCGCTGTGTCGGGAAGGGCACGGCCGGACCATGCTCTCGTCGCCACTTCTTGCATGTGAAGCTTTCGTGGTTTAACACGCTGGTCTGAAATATAAGGGGGATTTTTATGCTTAATGTGAAAGTTGTAATGATGTATGCTGGTTTGTTTTTCGATCAATATTTGCACATGTGTACACATTCAATACACATGTTTGGCTTGCACATACAAACACATTTGCACACACAGCCAAACACATACTAGCAAAAACGTACCGAAACTCAGACTCGTTCTAATACAGACATAAATATTCAAATGTATGTATATTATTTGTGCAAGATGAAATTAACTGCGATTTATTCTTTGCTTTCTCCTTTCCCAAGGATTGTTTACAATTCAAAGTGCACTGAGAAACATTTCGCACTTCTTATAAACTAGTGGAATATGCATGAAGTCTAGTGACAATTTCTCGAGTGTATCAATTGGAAAAAATGAAGTCGCTGGTGCTTTTCTGTTGACTTATCCATAAGGAATATCTAAAAAAAAAAAACACTTATACACAGGCCATGCACCTCTCCCTTCCTGGAAAGCTATTAGAGAGTACCAAGACATACCCTTGCCACTGGCCATACCACGGCCTTCAGTAATTTCTGGTCGTGGTTATACTTCTCGGACTGGGGCTTGCTGTACATCACATCACGTAGCGACCGCATGAGATCCAGGTCCTTGTTATGAGCTCCCCAGAAACCTGTAATTGAAAGACTTTATATTCATTCATATGCACATTACATACACATGCATAAATACCCACACATTTGTCTTTGTATGTCTGTCTACATCCATTCGAGTATGTATATATGTATGTGCGCATGTGTTTATGTATAGTTGTATAGATTGCACGATTGATTGATTGATAGATAGGTATGTAAATGGATAGATATATAAGTCATATTCTAGGATGTCATGTCTATGTTGTGTCAATGCCGTGTTCATGTCACGAAAGCGGCATTCTAGAACGAAAAAACGTGACACCTCATTACCAATCGCTCCAAGCTTATCTAAGTTACTATGATTCGCACGAAAAACATTGTCCGAACCATCTGATCAAAGAAATATATAAGAACAGTTTATAATACAGAGAGAGAGTTACTACTTATCAATCATCTGTTAGACTTGATCCTTGTTAATGGTTTGGGAACCGACGAGCGAGCGTGGGGAATGGATGGCACTTCATATCGTGTGTGTCAGTGGCTCTTGACCGTTTTCATCACTAACTCTGCAGTAGATACGCTCCCACCCTAATCGTATTATATACATATTGAGTGTATATATGAGTGTGTACGTATATGTACTTATATATATATATATATATATATGTATATATGTATATATATGTATATATATATATAAACAATTATGTACACATACATATATATATACTTATATATACATACATATACATATATATACATATATATGTATATATATATATACATACATACATATATATATACATATATATATACGCACACAAAGATCCACACACATACTCGCACACATACACACACACGCGCACACGAACACACACACATACACACACACACACATACACGCAAATACACACACATGTACATATGTGTGTGTGTGTGTGTGTACATTATATATATATATATATATATATATATATATATATATATATATATATATATATACATATATATATATATATATAGAAAGTCAAATTCATTATGACATAAAACAGAATGGTGAAATGTAGAAAATTCAAATAAACAAAGCGCAATTATCTAAAAAAAAAAAAAAAAAGAGGAGTGACTTTTCTCTTGCAACGACAGTTAACAAACCTTGAAAACATTATACTGAATCGAAAATGCCTAAAGTCGGAATCATGAAAAAAATTAAACGGATCTCTCAAGTAATATCAAATTTCTTTCATGCACATATCTAAATATGATTCAGATTGCCCCCATGCTCTTGCTTAATTAAGAACATTTCTTGTATATATTAAATGCATTTTGAATAAAGTGATCCATGCAAAGAAGGAAAGATGTATAAAATATAGTGGTAAATGTTACACATTATAATGTTCACGGATGGACTTGAAACCTGCTTTAATACTCTCCCTCTCTGCATCCAGAACTCAACCGAGTATGAGCAAGGAATCATATCCTTTGATAGATCGTTCCATCTTGAAGGGACACAGTGCACTCTATACTACGTAAGGAAAGGCGACTGCTTTGGCACTGGTGGGGGAACAGACGGTTGCTTATAACGATATATTAGCGAAAATAAGGCCATGTCAGGCTGGCATAAAAAAGGGTTGGGCGAAGGAAACCATCCGAATTCCTCAGCACTTTTCAGAGCGCTGATGCTA
>NW_028234407.1:37479169-37481669 GCF_977035675.1 Penaeus japonicus | reverse complement strand
CGTTTTTCATGTGCTAGTTTGTTCATAATATATAACCAATAAAAGTTGGTGGTGTGTTTGTGTGTATTTCCAATTTTGAAATTATTTTTGTACTTGTGAAGTCTAAACAATCAGTTTAAAGATCAAGTAATAAGAAACATCTCAAGCTTTTAACATATAATAAAAATAGATTGAACGCCGCGAAGAAGTCAAAGAAAAATTGATGTATTGCATCACGTTAAATAAATACTCATCAAACAATATTATCTACTCAAAGTTAGCCCTTTCTAGAAAAGCGATAAACTGTTCTGCAAAATCTTGATCAATAAACGAGCCGTCTTCCTATACTAATGTAATTTAATATATTCTGCAACAAAGGTCATTTCAGATTCGGTACGTGTTTGCTATTTGAGTTTAGTAAATCCTGACATTAATACTTTAATTAATAACCATATAAGGTTACTGTCCTAACAATTTATAGATGGCAATATAATGTTCTAAACAAAAAGTTTCTTCTGAATTCATCAGTTCACTGATATGAAAAAATTATGCCTACATATAAGCTATACATTTACCTAATTAAAGAAACATTATGAATACCAATATTACGCAAATAAAATATTTCACTCTTAGGCCAACAACAAAGATTCACGCATGGAGGTGCCGGACGTGTGTTACAGTGGCTTTGACAGAGCGGGATTTGCCACCTGCACAACGGCCACACCTCAACTGACGGCCCATACCTTCTCACCAGCTGTCCTCGTCACCAAAACCCTGTGTCATGGGAAAAGCATCTCGTGCCCTGAATGCCGAACAGACAGTGGGTTCAAGTGGAGCCGAGACGCCTTCCCATCAGCCACAACGTGCTCAGAATACTAACAGCGAAACGCGCGTGAGAGAAGCAACAAAGGATCTCGTATTTGTTGTTCCTACGGAATGGAGACCTGAAGAGTGAATCACCGACTCCGCGCCCGAGGGTGTGTCATACGTACCCGTGGCATTAGGTTCAGGAGAGGTTTGTCCCCGAAGCGCCAAATCCTCAGAAGGAAGAGGAGGGGGAAGGGGGAAGAGGGGGGGGGTAAAACGGAAACAACTTAAATGTCACATGTGCATGGTCGAGGGTTCCTCCTGAAGAGGCGTTACTTTGCAATCTCAGGACATCGCTTGTCCATACGTGTGGGAGGACGAGACGATAAAGAGAGCGAGGTGCAACAAAAACAAGGTTGGCGATGAGTGAGACGGAACAGAGAAGCGTATTCACAGCAAGAAACGGCTAGGACGTCGCACACCAAACACAGATGGATAGTAGAAAACCAAGGAACCAAGCGAGGAAGGCCGCCGGGGCGTCTACTCATGTGTTGAGGGTGACTTCAGGTCCATCTGATGGTGGTGACGCGAAGAAAAGAATTGACCGAGCAGGAGAAGTGATACACTTAGCAATTTCTTGTGTAAGGTGTGTTTAAGAGATGCTGTGAGCGATACTAGACATGTAAGAGATATCACAACATACATACAAACAAGCGGGCGTATTAAGTATCCCATATGAGCGTTCGAAGGAATATCACCTCTCTTATAAACAAATAAAATCCAATGAGTTACCAGAATAGATTGACAGGTATTAAGAGTGAGGGCAAGAGGCGGCGGATGAACTCTGTGGTGTGGTCTCCAAGGTGCGCAGAGAAATGAAGAGATGAGATTAGAGAGAGAATAGAGAGACAGAAACTTAGAGACGAAAGGAGGTAGAGAGAGATAAAAAAAAATGATGCAGCCAGAATATTTATTGGCATAACAAATGATAGATTGTGTGAAAAAATCATATAAAGAAAAAATAATTGCATTTGAGTTGAATAGATCTGTTTTTACTAGTAAACTTTTTTTCAGGCAAACGAGCATCGTCATATCAAGAATTAAAACGTATCAGCTCTCTCTGGACTGGAGTAGCGCACACATGTAGAAATTTAACAGCGGAAGTTCGCGTTTTGGATACCGAAAAGTAAAACGTATGTCAGTGACACAACCCTGCAGATTTTCTTGGAAGTTCCAATCGTCTATGAGATATGCGGTTCGTCGACATCCAGGCGACTGTTCAGTAACGACACGGACGGATTCCAAGAAACGTCTGAATAATTCTTCATCATTTCCTTGTGAGAAAGTGTCACGGGTAATATGAATGTTGATAGACAATTGAAGAACGGAACATTGTTGCAATCATGTAAGAAAAAATATATGATTTTTAAAATATTGCGGATACCATTGTATATCTGAAGTTATATAGCATCAAATTGGTTATATTAAGAAATATATATAGATTACATTGATGTTGTCTTTGATTTCCATCATGTCGATAGAATTATTAGAATTGGGAAAATAGCACACTAAATGTGTGTGTGGGTGTGTGTGTGTGTGTGTTTGAGAGTGCATACATATATATATAAATATATATATATATTATATATATATATATATATATTTAATATATACTATATAATATATAATAGATATATATATATATATATAACAT
>NW_028234407.1:37456669-37469169 GCF_977035675.1 Penaeus japonicus | reverse complement strand
GGGCAGCGACAATTCTTCTAATTGGTCAGGGAGCTGCCCGACCCGGCGGTGATTGGTCCACGTGGTAATGAGTGCAGGACTTTGGCCACGCCTCCGAACGTGGGCATTCAGGACTGACCTGGAACTGGGAGACATTGTGTTTAAGTAACTAGAAATATTTAATTATTGCTTCGATATGAATTTTGATTCTTTATCATATACAATAATACCTTCATATCGCTCGACCACGTTACCCCAAATCGTCCCGATTTGGTAAGAAAATTAGATATAACGAAAAGAGAATGCCAAAATCAGCGATACTTAGCAGAGAAAACAGGAGATCCGTGATCAGTGGAGCTCTTGAAAATATACGAAGAGATCAGGAAATGCCGTGGCAACGTCTCGATTATTGCACAAGATCACACGGTTGTGCAATCAGTGCAGGCTTCGAGATGGGCTGCGCTGGTTACAGGATTGACACGTCTGGTTGACATGCCCTTCTGCATCCATCACTATCGTATCTGAAAAACTTTATACACGTAACTAGTGCAGACGATAGTTGTAGAGGGGACAGGGTAAAGGGCGTAGGAGCAAAAATTATGCAGATGCATGTTATAAGATAATTGATAATAGTAGTTATGCATTAACTAGGTGAATATAACATGCAATATAAATTGAAAAGATATCAAAAGTATGTATACAATAAGGTCATTGCTAATTATTTACATATCATTATGTAATAATGCTTAAAAACAATTTAAAAATTTAGCAAGTAAGTTATGCTAAGTTATAGTATATACTCATAAATTGGTATATCCAGTAATGATTAATATAGTACAAAATACAAGAGTACGACTTGCGAATAGGCATCGGGTGATGCGGTGACTTGCTCGTAGTGCGATGCAACCAACACGCGACCAAGCTCGAATCATCAGCCGTGCAAGTCAGGTATCTGTTTAAGATCAGACTGGGGAAAAGGCATTAGGAGTCCCGGGTTGCAGGATGAACCCGAGAGTTGCAACAATGCAAGGAGTTGACTGCATCAGGAACCGTATACAGCATAGAATGGTCCTGGTAGTCGACAGATATGGTAGTTACCAGCAGGAACTATCTGCAAGGTATAGCGAAATTAGTATTTCATATTGAAAAATAATCATATATGCAACATAATCATATGATTTGGCAATAACAAGAAATAGGAAGTATTTACCTGAGTTCATGTTATTTGCTGACAATACTTACGCAGTAGCAAACTGGATTCATCGAGGGATGAACCATGTGCAAAATATGTGTGCTGCGATAAATGATGAGTATGCAAAAATGGTAAGTTAAGATGTAATTCTTCCATTTACTAACTGAGTCTAGTCCTTCGGGGAGTGAAGGCACGGCATGTGAGCCAAGGTCAGTAGCAAATTAGAAAGAACAATGTAAATGTGTATGATGCATGTAAAAAAAATAATAGCCAAATTACCAACCATATCTAATCCTTAAATAGGCGTGACCGGAAGTCAAGATTTGAGGCAAAGTGGGTAAAAAAAATATCATGAATATGCTTATGAAAGAAAAAAAATAATCCAAATATCAACCGAATCCTGTCCTCAATTAATTAGAAGGCACGACATTGAGTCAGATTGGATGAGACTGGAAAAATTAAATGTTAAATAAGCTGAAATAAAAAATATTATTAATATAATATTGACCTGGCGGTCGTTCCGTTAAGGAATAGGTGATTTACCTTGTTTGACCATGCTAGTGGTCGGTAAGATCATGCGCCAAATTGAACTCGTCCCGTGGGGAAACGCTGTCTTAGCTCGAGAACAAAGATAAATATGATGAATTAGACTATGCTAGGATATTTCAATTGCGTGGCCGAACTCGTCCTTCTGAAATAAGGTGCGGCGTAATAGCCAAGATCGGGGCAACTGAAAGAAATACCATTAATATGTGCATAGCTAATAAAATGCGGAGTTAGCAAGCCTGGAACGTCTGATAAGTGATAAGCGCGCTGTCTCTGTTTGAGAGAATTAATTGTGACGTCAGGTTGTCAAGATCTCCTAGGCGCGTTGCACCGGAGTGCGAAAAATTAACCCGTAATTCGCGGTTTATTCAATTGTGGTACCATAGATACGCGGAATTAGGGTGTGAGATGCATATGCAATGGGCGTCATGCAATGAAGGCCCGATAAGTGAGGTACAGTAGCTGGAGAAAGGCAAATGTAAGCTGAAAAGCTATAAAATATGAAATGATAAATAAACCTTTTCCTGACTGGCCTAATGAACGTCGCGTTCAGTAATATCATGATAAGATATTTGGCGTTCCGATTTGACCCATGAAATGTTTCGAAAGGTCGGAAACTCGGAGAGGCCTATGATGATAACATATATGTTTAATGTTGTCGAAGTCGACAATTGCTTAGAATTAAAAATAATGACAATCATATCATACGATGATCAAAGTTACTTGCAATTAAATTATGAAATATGGAAGTAACAATAATCAATAATGCAATGAAAAATGCAAAGATAGTCGAATATGACTATACAACGAAATAGGAATAAAGCTAAGAAACGAACATGCATCTGTCAACATTTCTAGCTAAATGTGATGATAAATCATAATATGAAGCGGTGAAACATGTTAAGATATGAAATAATTGTCATAGAGATTGCAATGAATTAACAATCATAAGTACACAAAGTCATATGAGTAACAAAATTATCAAAAACATAGACTGTCGAATGTTGAGAAATATATAGAATTTCACAAAGACAGTACAAATTGTTAATCCAATTATCGGATAACAACGTGACCGAGTGAGGTCAGTAGTGTGACCATTAATCGAATCACAAATGACAAAGTATGTCATGTTACAGAAGATGCAGATATATAGTCATGCATTAAGAAATATACAAACGTATATGCAGACAATAAAATAAATGAAAACGTAGAGAAAATCAGAGTTAAGACACATATAATTCTTAATATGTTAACGATTTTCTTACAAATTCACACGTGCAAGAATGACATAGGATAAGGTCACATACAGAACGCGGTCATGAAGTGACCGAGGGTCACATGTGATGCTATCCCCAATATCACACGGTCATTAATTTGATTACAAGGGACAGAATGGTCGCGAGAAAATATAACACATTGTCAAAGTTTTATGTTCAGATTGACCATACGAACGGGTCAAGGGTCAAGTGAGGTCAGGTCATATGCAAAATACATTTAATAATTAAATGCATATGAAAGCAAGAATAAAATAAATTATATTAAAGTCCCATAATAAAAGAGCAAATATAATAAATCTTAACGCAAAGTGAATTACATTTCCACGAATACATAGTATAAACCATATTCAATAAAGGAAAATATATAAATTCACAAGAAAAATAATCACACTAAATCAAAGAACGAATCAGAGTCAAGTAATTTGATAATATATTTTTGTTCGAAGAAATACGTCATGTTAAATTTCGCATAGGAACGAAAACTTAAGAAAATCACACAGACTTTAGAAATTCTACATAAGAAATTTCGAAGTTATTGCCATAAGAATATGATGTGATTTACAGTTATTTACTTAACTAACGCACATAAAAAAAATCATGCATTGTAAGTAGAAAAATGTAATTGTAATTTCACAAGATAACGCAGAGCAATTAAAGCGTAGAATGATATAATAAGTAAACGAAACAGTTATTTTATCGGTTTCGTATGAAAGACTAATGTCACACCTTTATGTGAATTTCTACGAGAATACGAATAACGTTGAAACGTTAATAATAACAAACGTAAAATAACATAGAATAATTGTTAAACATTCGTAGCATAGTAAAATGAACGAATAACGTACACATCGGAAGACACATAAGATAATGATGTGAAATATTACGTTACCGAATGTTAACGAAAAGTTATTTATTGAAATTAACGAAACGATACGTATAAACAAAATTATCACTAATTAACAAAAGGAGAATAGACGAAAAAGCGTGGGAGGGAGGGTGGGAGAATGACGGGGTGGAGTTTGCAATAAACAGGGAGAAAAAAAATGCAATGGGGAGGGGGCAGGGAAACACAGGAGATACAGTGTCTAGCAACCTTAAAGTGACTTACCTTTAGTTGCTGAGAGAAGAGAAGTGGTAGCTTTACTGCGATTGTCGTGTTCCTCTTAGTGCTGACGTTGTTCACGATCACAAAATACACACTTAGACAATACTAACGTGGCGATAATTGTCCCAACCGTAACCATATGAGGCGGGATAGACAAGGGTTATTTAAGTACGCGCGAGCGGTTCACGACTTAAATAAAAATTAGGTTAATATTCTACACTTTTAACCTAAAAGGAGGAGGTACTTCTCCAGATAACACTAACTATGTCACGTAGTGAAAAAAATAGAACGAAGAGCCACTAGTATGCCTAAATTGTGCAAAAAAATAGAAACTAGGTCCTATCAATTTGTTATTAATCGAACAGAACCGAAATATTTGTAGCGAGCGGCCTACGAATATTTATAATCAAAGACATATAAAACTAATTAACGACGTGAGGTTCTTATCTTGCACTACACCAATTTATGTGACGAGCAAGATATATCAAAAGATGAATCCCATTCTGCCACCAGAATATGTGATGAGCAGAATGAATCTCACCGCTGACACCAGTTTATGTGATGGGTATAATGATGTGTCCCTACTACGACCAGTTTGTGTAAATTGTATATATCCTAAATACTAACACTATTTGTGTAATTGACACGACGGGTCCCGTCCCGGGCACCCGAATATGTTGCGAGCAGAGATTGATCTAATTCCCACACATAATATATAAAGGGATGATGTTAAACACGGTAGCGAAAACATTAACAATATATTATAAAATCAAGATATATATATAACATTATTTACAAGGGAGGCACGATATATATATATACAAGGGGGAAGCTAAGCCTATCGCAAAGCTAATAATACCTGAGCTAAAGATATATCAATAACCCTAATATAAACACAACACTAAGGAAAACACAGACAATGCACAGTATATGGAATAAGCTAAGTCACTAAAGGCACTAAAACACTGACTACCTGGAATCCTTGAGGAGGTGAAGGGAGAGGATGACCTCTCGACTTGAAGGTCGAACTATTTCTGTCTAAATCTATCAATGACCTATTTTGAGGAGGATACCGGGTCAGTACGAGGGGCAGCGACAATTCTTCTAATTGGTCAGGGAGCTGCCCGACCCGGCGGTGATTGGTCCACGTGGTAATGAGTGCAGGACTTTGGCCACGCCTCCGAACGTGGGCATTCAGGACTGACCTGGAACTGGGAGACATTGTGTTTAAGTAACTAGAAATATTTAATTATTGCTTCGATATGAATTTTGATTCTTTATCATATACAATAATACCTTCATACTCGCGCAGTTATGTACCCTCCTGTAATTATGCAAAATATTGTATATATATATATATATATATATATATATATATATATATATATATATATATATATATATATATAACACCCTGCTCTGCTTCTAGACTGTAAGGATCCATCAGTGACGCATTCACCACAGTAGCAGATGAGTTTCCGTAAAATTACAGGCCTCCCGTTGGCGCGCGAATAATCCTTCAACAACTCTTTATTTTTTAGATACGCAAAGAGGCGTGCACTTTCTCTCGGTGATAAATATAACGATCCAAACTGTTTCTAGTTGGCTGTAATTCCTCACGCAGTTGGTCGTCTGCAGGTAGTTCCTCTGTTTTATGGATTTCTGTTGCCCTGCGCCTCCCTTTTCCCTCTTTCTGTTTGCATCTATTCTTATATGGATCCCCTACTGCAAAATCGATTACGGCAGTGGGATTTTCACTTAAAATTTATTCAAGTATCTACGAAATAACAATTAATACCGATTCAATTTCAGTTTCATTATCATTATAGGAATGCAGTTTAACTACTGTGGACTGCGATATTGTTTACAATACTTTGACCTAACCGGCCAAAGTTGACCCAGCCTTGGCCTGTTGAGCAAAAGCCGACCCAAAGTGAGTCACAGTGTCTTAAACAATCCATATCTACGTATCTATTGTAAGCAATGTCAGTACCCCTGATTGTTAATTTTCTTTTCAGTCATGTTTCTAGCTCATATCTCAGATACTCACAAGATATTACCGTGTCTCTGAATTGAAATTGGCTATAGGAGGGATATTGCATATTTTTACAAGTGCAATTATTCTTGTATTAGCGTGGATCGATATTTGTCAAGCCATTCGCAATACATTCTTTTATAAGCCTTTTTTTCCGTTTTTCATAGATAACACACTTTTAAAATATAGATACAGTGCTATTATCATTATATTTGTTTTATATACCAATATATCTCTGTTAATCATATACTTAGCAATATCAATGTAACATTTATTACTATTGTTACGCCGGCCGCCTCGTCTATCTGCCACCAACACGAGGCAAGCTAGGCAGACGGCGTGCTAACCACAGGGTCGTGAAAACAGAACAGCTCCAATAGGCACCAAACACCACAGCGTCCCAGAACACCACGAGAGGGGAACCCACGTGGAGAGGCAGGGCACGAAATAAACACGCTCTAAAACATCTATCCTTTATTTCTACTAGTTCTTTACCCGTACACTTTCTATAGGCACAATACAGGGGGAAACCAGCACATCACACAGCACAATACAGCTATAATAGGGCAACACAAAGTATCTCAGTCACAAGGAGCACACGCGAGGTCTTCCCTGGGGCAGCGCCTAACTCCGACTGTCCTGGCTTTGTTCCTTCCGCGCCGCTTGCCCCGTCTCTTGTATCATGTTATCCTGTTGACACATGTTTCGCACAGAGACAAAGACCCACTGGCGTAGCACTATCCCCCCCTATCAAGCAGACGACCCGTCTGCTCTGATATGCCTAAACATGAAATAAACAACAGGAAACATAAAGAAAACCATTCCTCAAAAACAAACAAAATTCTTTCAAAACAAAAGAAAACGTAATGGTAAATTAGTTCTCAGAAATAACATAAAAATCTTTCATCCAGCCCGGCTTTCTTCGCTCTCGCTGGGGTCGCTCTGGTGGAGGTGTGGGCGGTGGCAGGTTGGCAGTGGCACCCAAAGGGTTATCTCCTGCCCCAAGACCTGGCTCATGGTCACCATTGACGTCTGTTGCATCGCCCTCACCGTCCAAATGCTCGTCCTCATCTCGGTCAGCGTCCGCCACGTCCTCATCGCCGCTACTGGGGCTTACGTCATCTTTTTCACCATGGCCCCAGGAGTAACTTCCTGGCCCATGGTAACGCCACAGCCGGTCCACGTGGACAACAGACGGTCGCTTTCGCCCTCTGCGAATTCGATAGGTGACATCAGAGAGGGCCGCTACCACCGTGTACGGTCCTTCCCAGGGGCTCTGTAGCTTCGGCGAGAGCCCTCGTTTCCGACGCGGGTTATGCATTGTACCTTGCTTCCCTCATGCGCCGGTCGTAGGTCTCCTTCATGGCTTGGCCAGCTACCTTGAGCTTGCCACGCACTCGTCGGTGTACCTCCGCCAGGTTCTCCTGCAGTGCCGCTGCATAGCTGGAGGTGACAGTTGGCAAGTTCACGTCGGGTGGCCGCCCTGTGGCCAAATCCACTGGTAGCCTGAGCTCACGGCCAAACATGAGTCGGGCAGGTGTGAAGTCTGTTACCTCGTGCACAGCAGACCGGTAGGCCATGAGCATGGCGGGCAGCTTGACGTCCCAGTCTTCCTGACTTTCTTTGCAATATTTGGCTAACTGTTGAGCAAGGGTCCGGTTAAACCGCTCCACCATACCATCGGACTGTGGATGGAGAGGTGTCGTCCGTGTCTTGCGCACTCCTAACAGCTCACAACACTCACGGAACACTCGTGACTCAAACTCACGGCCTTGGTCAGAGTGCAGTTCAGAAGGCACACCAAAACGGGTAATGAATTCATTCACTAACACGCCAGCCACGGTCTCGGCCTCGTGGTTGGGTAGTGCATATGCCTCAGGCCACTTTGAGAAATAGTCCATTACCACACAGATGTATCGGTTCCCTTGTGGCATGAGAGGCAGCGGACCAGCAATGTCCACTGCCACCCGTTCCATGGGTGCTCCCACACAGTACACCTGTAATGGGGCCCGGTTCTTTCTAGCGGGGCCCTTCTTTGCACTGCACACATCACACGCTCTACACCACTCAGACACGTCACTTCTCATGCCCACCCAGTAGAAGCGTTGAAGGCTCAGGGTCTTTTTCTCACCCAAGTGGCCACTGGTAACTCCGGCATGCAATTCCCTCAGCAACTCAGCACGCATGGCCCTGAGTACTACAACTACCCACGTGTCACTGTCCACTTCACTCAACGGCACCCAGCGCTTCACTAACACACCGCTTTGATCCATACATAGACACACGCACACGCATACATATATATATATATTTTTTTTTTTTTCGTGCACATACATATATCCATGTACATATACATATATATATATACATATAAATGTTTATATATATGATTATATGTATATGTGTGTGTGTTTATGTATGTATGCATAAACACATGAATACTTAATTTCGCTGTAAACAACTCTGTCTGCTTGGCCTTGAAGCCCGCGATGACTCACCATCCGCGGGACCGGCTTCTTGTCAGGAACATGTTCACTAAAAATTCTCTTCCTTT
Organism: Penaeus japonicus; assembly: GCF_977035675.1. Lineage (NCBI taxonomy): Eukaryota > Metazoa > Arthropoda > Malacostraca > Decapoda > Penaeidae > Penaeus > Penaeus japonicus. The sequence continues at coordinate 37,460,481 of NW_028234407.1, read as the reverse complement.
ATAGGTGATCATACTTTTTTCTCATACGAGTTATTTACGTTGATCTTAATGATTCAAGTGTTTATAAACACATATATATATACTCATACATACATACATACATACATATACATACACATACACACACACACACACACACACACATACACATACATGAATGCATTTAGGTATGCGCATTTATGTCTATTGTTGCATTCTTGCATAAATACACATGCCTACATGAAGACATAGATCATACTGTAGGCCTATATTGATTCTTACCTCAGTGATGTAAAGGCTCGAAGCCCTACTGACATTCGCAATCAGAGTCACTCTCGACCATCCTGCTCTCGAGGACGAGCTTCCCAGCCTCGTAGAACCACAGCACCACCTCCTTCTGCACGCTGTTATTCCTGGCCGGCGCGCACAGCTTCCCTCCAAAACCACAGTAGCTGTACACATCGTCACATTTTTCGATCGTTATTTGCTTCGGGTGGAAGTCCCTGTCCAAGATGTGATCTTTCGGTCTAAGCAACGAGGCCATGTTCTCCTTATGCGGTGTAAGGTGGCATCCTAACGCCTGGAGCGATTGTGTTTCTCGGTTAACAGCTTCTAGCAATAGGCCCTGAGATTCGTGGTCAGAGGAGGTGGGCGATGGGCGGAAGTCGGAAGGCGATTGCGTAACGTTTGGAATTCCTTCGGTAGAATGGCTGATGTGGCTACTGATGTTATTTAGTGTGGCATTTTGGTCCCAAGGCCCACTGTCTCCAAAGTGATATAATACATTTGTTATGAATAAGTAAGTTATAAAAGCACATCCCAAAAATGAAACTACGCTTACAGACACACGAACGATTATCTTCGCCCAGTTATACATCTCTTGTGAGATGCTAGTTGTAGTTGTTTTCACTTCGTCCTCGCGACAGTCCGCGTCCAGCACAACTGATGTGGAGAAATTGTCCTTCTCGCTATTATTTTCCATGTTTCCTATGCAACAGGTAGAGGGAGTGTGTAGTCAACAAAATCACGAACAACACTGACGTCTGCCGGAGACTCGCGGGGTATTTATAGACAGCGCAGAGAACGTTTGCTCGAGTACGTTTGACACATCATGGGCGCCGAGTTCGTTCGTTCGTCAGAGTTGCCACTGTATCGCCAGTCAGTGAGGATAAGCGTTTACTCACCGATCGTCTTCCGTTCCGTTTTCTTTCATCACTGAATGTTCACGTGAAACTAATCTAATTGTTATGAATATTATTATATGTTGTAACTTATTAAATTTATTTCATTTAAATAGATTTTCATAACAGAAATAAAGGATCACAAATATATCCTTAGTTTTGCAAGATTTATTTACAAACATATTACTTCCAAACAATTTACAAAATATATAATTTCCACTACAATTTACAAAATATATCCATAACAGTTAACAAAATATATGATTATCACAGGAACTAACGTTTTCTTTTATATGCGCCACCCTACGGCAATATCTACAAAGTGTAATGTAATTTGTAAACAACCCTCTTCTCTCCACGGACTTCTCCCGGAATACACGCTTATACGTAGTAGCTGTGTTTCTCTGATCCCCACATCAATTATCTATACATTGACAAGCCAAACTTCCTTAATTTACGCATAGAAGATGACATCTTCCACCACCTCAACAGTATGTCTCTGCTTTTCTTGTCAAGCAGTGTCTTTGGTCCAAGAAATGAGGCAAAATACCAAAGTTTGTTACCAAGAGCAAATCGTTTTTTAATTTCCTTTGCCATCTCCTTTGAGAAATCACGACACCGACCTTTAGCATGATTAACTGTATTTGCATTACTGTAGTACTGCTCATCCTGGAGCAGCCCATGCACAGCAGCACCTAAATAAATTTGATTTAGTGGAAGGTGATGTTCAGAACATTCCGGGTCAAAGGTTGATAGGTCAGCTCTGTCGACAGCGTCTTTGTAATAAAAACTATATAAAACGTTTATGTACAAACGAATGAGGCTTATGGTAGGCCCTTCTCGCTGAAAAAAGGAGGTTCATCCGGTTAAAAAGAGGTAATACTGAATTCAAAAAAATAAAATACAGATAAAGATATGGATCTTTAAGACTGGTGAATCATTTATATATTTCTTAATTTTTCTGTTCCATCGAAAGGAGAAAAATATTCTTTTAGTGCTTCCCACTGTTCCAGTACCACTGCCTGATGAAGGGACAACCATCGTGTTTGGCAGGCATGGAGGATTTTATGAGGTTTAATCTCTAAGAATATCTGTGCCTGCTTGAAATTGAATTGTCTCTTTGCACTGTGTGAAAAATGTATGTATACATTCCGGATGAAATCTTCACAATGGCGTGGCAAAGATTTTACTGCCTCTGATGCACACAATTGGATGCTGTGGCAAATACATCGGAAGATTGTAATTCCAGGTGCCATATTTCTTAATCTACTAGTGAGGGAGTTGTGCTCCCCCATTATATTGCTCGCCCCATCAGCAGCAAAACCTACCAGGTTCTCAAGGGGTATCTCGTTGGCATTTAGAGTTGCTACAATTAAATTATATAAATTTATCCCTGTAGAGCCAACCATTTCATTATGAGGTCCATATATGTCAATCAGGTCAAGTGTGCCAGTTTTGATCTGTTGGGCCTCTGCATCATAAAATTTTACTATAAGAGTTAGGCATTTTGTGCTACTAACATCGGTCGATTCACCTATTGTTATTGAAAATTTATTTGACCTAAGCTTAAGAGCGAGTTCTCTTGTAATACAATTACCCAGAGCCTTGGTTACCTCAGAGCACTTGGTCTTTTTCATATGGAGGCCTTGAGCTATTTTGGAATCTGGGAAGATGACTTTACACAGCTCAATCAGATGGTCAGCAAGTGTGAATGGGAGGTTATGTTCAGCTAGGAAACATACCATTAGTATTGTGGCGAACTTAATCCCAAAAAGAGATCCTGAGCGCTGCTGGTTTGTGGGCCGATTTTCTAGCGCAGACTTTCTCTCCAACCGGATTTCCTCACACTTCTTATGAGACTGTGTTCCCTGAAAGAAAAAAGAAAGTAGTACTAACAGTCCAAAAAGTCACACGTTTTCCTAAAAATGGTACCCAAGCACAAATCAGTCTGGCATTAATATGAACGAAATTTAATTGCTTTAGTGACAATCTTTGATAAGTCATATACAATTTTGCAACTCTATAATAACACGCACATTACTTTATAATCTTCACCATATTTTAAACACTCGTAGAGTCATAATATCTGTTTAGCATTGCAATACTAAGTAGTATAGATAAGAACAGTTTAATAGTTCCAATGGTACATTTTATCAAATCTTACTTACTTAATAGTGGTCAAGTTTGCATTGAACTCGGTATGGCAGGTGATACAGCTAGGCTTAGTTGGATCCTCTTGCACAGGAGTAAGCCATGGTTGGAAATCGTCTAGGGTCAACCATTCGTCTCTGAACATCCGCTTAATTGCCATGGCGACTAAACATGCAAATCATAGTAAAATGAGAATAGTACATTCAATTTCACTATTCGTATCTCAAGTTATATTGCTGCGTTATCATATAGACTCAGATTAGCATAGTTATACTTCAAATGCATCAGATATATTTTATCCATTATAGAAAATGGGAGAAAAGCCTGTAGGATAGACTTCAATATTCTTAAAAGATAAATAAATCACTAATAATTATGAATTATTACATGCAAGAACTTTGGGAAGCCTATTACCGTGGATGGAAAAATGCAGATGAAAAGATCAAAGTCCAATACTCGTTGTCGAGGACACGAACAGTCATTAACTGGACAAAGCTCAAA
>NW_028234407.1:37419169-37421669 GCF_977035675.1 Penaeus japonicus | reverse complement strand
TCTCTCCTTCTCTCTCTCTCTCTCTTTCCTCTCTCTCTCTTTCTCTCTTCCTGTCTCTCTCTCTCTCTCTCTCTCTCTCTCTCTCTCTGCTCTTTCTTTCTCTCTCTCTTCTTCTCTTTCTCTCTCTTTCTCTCTCTCTTACTCTCTTTCTCTCTTTCTCTTTGTCTCTTTCTCTTTCTCTATCTCTCTCTTCCTCTATCTCTTTCTTTCTCTATCTCTTTCTCTCTTCCTGTCTCTCTCTCTCTCTCTCTCTCTCTCTCTCTCTCTCTCTCTCTCTCTCTCTCTCTCTCTCTCTCTCTCTCTCTCTCTCTCTCTCTCTCTCTCTCTCTCTCCTCGTCCTCCTCTTCATCGTCTTCTTCCTCCTGCTCGTCTTCCTCCTCCTCCTTCTCCTCTCCCGCGTCGTCTTCCTCGTCGTTGTCCTCCTCCTCCTCTTCCTCCTCCATCGCGTATTGGGCTGGCGTCGAGAGAACGTCAAAGCCCCCGAAGCAGGTCGCATTTAACATGAATGGAACAGTCAGCAAGAAATCTTGAACCGGGAAGTTTTTTTTTTCTTTCTTTTTTTGTTTTGCATTACTTTGATTTCATTTTCATTTTCTTTTCTTTTCTTGGCGACAACTTGGTGGAGCTGATGATTATCCCCAGGATTTAGGGCGTGGGAGGCTAGGGGGGCGGAATGGGAGAAGTAGGAGGAATAAGATCAAGGAAGATAGAGAGACAGACACAGACAGACTGACAAGCAGGCAGGCAGACAGAAAGGATGTTAAGGGAATAAGGGTCTTTTGAGAGACGCAATTTCACCCACTCCCCCCACCCCCTTGCGATTAACCCCCTTCCCTCTTCCTCTGTTTGAAGGTATCAAGGCCAGTGACCAAATAACAGAGTGACTAGTAATTATAGATATATATCCATCATGCTGAATGCAGCGACGTGATGAGACGGCACTGTGCAGAGGGTGACTTATGCACTGGCGCGCACGCACAAACACTTACACCAACCCCAAGAACAGTTTGCCAACTATGCACGCACACATACATAGGCACACACACACACATACAGACGCACGCACACATACACACACGGATACACACACACACAAACACATGGACGCACACACACACATAGACGTACACACACATGGATGTGCACACACACATGGACGTACACACACACATGGACACACGCACACACATGGACGCACGCACACACACATGGATGCTCACATTCACATGGAAGCTCACATACATATGGACGCACACACACACACGGACACAGAGAGAGAGAGAGAGAGAGAGAGAGAGAGAGAGAGAGAGAGAGAGAGAGAGAGAGAGAGAGAGAGAGAGAGAGAGAGAGAGAGAGAGAGAGAGAGAGAGAGAAAGGGGGGGGGAGGGGTTGAAAAGTTACACGGGAAAGGAAGTTTTGTTTGTAACTGTCGGTCGAGAGTTAATTGCTGTTCTTGTCGAGTTTGAACTTTGTTTGTGGCGAGGCAAAGGTAGGAAAACAAAGATACAACAGTAAAAAATCGCTTGGGTTATATCTGTGTATCTCCGCTTTGCTGTGTCCTCTGACTTCTGTCTTCAGTTTGCATGAATCGGGTTATTAGGATGTGCGTAGCTTTTTTTTTTCTTCTTTTTCTTCTTTGTCTGTGAGAGTTGGCGTTTCGTCATTTCGTTCACTTTATCTTTTCATTTGAGGTCGATATGGTGTAAGGGGAATGTGTGTTTGTTTGTCTTTGGTTCTTGCGATTGTGTTTATGTGTACATGTGTGTGTTTGTCCGCGTGGGTACGGCGGATTTATGATTCGATTCAGGTAGAGAAAAAAAAGTATCGATAACTCTTGTATCTTCCATGAACGGAGAGTACAGGTGAATCTACCATAAGTTCACCCCCCACTCTCCGTCCTTCCCCTTTCCCCTAGCCCTTTCCTCTCCCCACCCCTCTCCCTTCCGCCTTCTCTCATGTCAGCCTGAATTCGTGGTATTGTTTATGTATGTGTGTGGCCGTGCTTTGTGATTTACCGTCCGCGGGCGTGTGATGGATTGATGTATACCCAGGGATGATTAATTACACGGGCGAAGAGGGGAAGAGAGGGAAAGAGGGGGCTGTTGATTGTATTTCAGCGAGACCGTACGGCGAGATAATGGCCGTCGGATCTATCAACTGGCTGCGTTTTCTTACGTCAAAGCCAAAGAAAGTGTGAGAGGAGTTGGGGATTTTTGTCCCTCTTTTATTTTGATTTTATTATCTTTTTTTTTTGTCATGTTGCGGGGGTCATATATGCGGGTGATTTGTATAAATTCATTTTGTTTATGCTTTGGTGTCATCTTGATATCAGTTAATATACTTGATTTATGTTCGCACTTTTATTGTCAATTGCTCTGATGAAGTGTCTCGTGATAGAGACATATTTCACGAATCTATAATTCAGCGCAAAGATGATGACGATGACAAGTGTGCTATTAAATCTCTTATTGGGGTTTTAATTCACGTCGCGAAGATCGGC
>NW_028234407.1:37359169-37404169 GCF_977035675.1 Penaeus japonicus | reverse complement strand
GGGGGAGAGGAAGGTGAATGAGAATGAAATTAAGGAGGAAGCATGTTGTCATATAAAGTGAGAAGGAAGGAAGTGAATAAGAAATGAAAGACGAAGGTAAAGGGAAGACAAAAGAAATAGAACATGTATAGGAGGAGGAGCAAAAATCGGACATCAACAAGACCAAGGTCATTATTATCACGATAGCGATGGTGATAGGGATATGAAAATGATAATGATAAAATGATATACTGATTAGGGTTACAGATAATGACAACAAATAACTAAGATGCATCTGAAGTGTCTGATCATGTCCTTGGGGGTGGGGGAGGCAACTGCATGACCGGAGCCGTTTATACAAGCCTCGTAACCCAGGGCGTGCGGGCGTGAATGAGCTTTGAACGGGGATAAAGTTGCTGACGGGATATGTGCGAGGTGGGGGCAAGGGAGGGGAGGGGGGGGGGAGAGGGGAAGGGGGTTGGTGCTTCCAGTCCAGGGACGACAGAAGCGGGAAGCTAAGGGGATGATTGATTACCCTAATAATGATGATGCTCATGATGATTGTAGTAGTAATAATGATAATGATAAATAATGTTGAGTAAGCTGACCTGCTTACTCATTCGAAATGCAAATGCATAAAAAAAGACGCACACTACATACATGTGTGTATGTATTTATGTAATATATAATGTATGATATATATATACATATACATATACATATATATACATACATATATATATATATATATAATATATATATATATATATATATATATATATATATATATAATTAATACACACACACATCTCCCGGCTCCGATGGCCGGGAAGGCTGGTTGTCTCATGCATGTAGAATGCAACCAACATGTTCTTAACTAAATGCTTCCGCTTATGTATGTGGATACACACACGCACACAGGCATGTAGACGTTCACCAGCTTGCCCATGTGCATAATTGCATTCCTCTCTCTCTTCTCTTCTCTTCTTTTGTATTTTTGTCTCGTCTCCTCGCATCCACATAAACATACAGCCAGTCGCCCACACGGACTCGCAAACACACGCACGCGAACAAACACATACAAGCAAACACAAACTCAGGAACGGGTCGGGAACTCGCCGTGTATGTAAATAAGTCATTAAGTAGTTCAACACGTTTCAGTGCAGCCATGACAGGAGGGTGCGTTTGTGTCAAGGGGGGGAAGGGCACCCGGGAGAGAGGGGAAGGGGGTGGGGTAAAGGGTAAGGATTAGGTTTAAGGGGGTTTCTAGGTGGGGAGGGGAGAGGGATTGAGGGTAATGGGGTCCAAGGAGGGGAGGGGAGAGGGGCTGAGGGAAAGGAGGTTCTTGGATAGGGGGGGGGGTGCAGGAGGGGACGTCGGAGGTAATATCAGTATCCTCGTAATAACCTTAAAGACAACAGGGATGCCGAGAGCGTATTTGCATAGTTCTGTAACACGCCATTATCACGTAAACAAGACGTGATGGGTTACTCCGCCCGACGCGACTCTTTTTAGAGTTGAGCTGCGAGACGTCTTTGATATATGTCTTGGAAATGCTGTGGGCGGGACCGGGCGGGGTGGGGGTTAGGGAGGGAGGGGGAGGGAAAGGCGGCAAGCGCGATTGAAGGAGAGGGAGAAGTGGATAGATAGCTTAGTGGGTAGTTAGGATAATAGGTAGATAGAGTGATGATAGATATATATATAGATCGATAGTTATACAGGTATATAGGTGGATAAATAGACTGACATACTGTAGGGATAAATAGAGAAAGATTGACAGCCAGACAGACAGATAGATAGATTATTTGATAGACAGCGAGAAGGGAAGGGGAGAGGAAGTGGTGGTTGGATGAAAGGAGGAGATGAAGAAGTGGCGATATGAATAGAAAGAAGAATTGGCAAAGACAGACGCAGAGAGTCCTCGACGCCTCGCTGATATTGACTGACACGCTGACTGACACGCTGACTGACCGGTTGTGGCGGCGGAGGCTTTACGTCTTAACAGCGACATTAGAGTGTGTATAATAGGCTAGTATATAAGCGTGTATAAATAGGCATGGATTCAAGTCGGTGCGCTGGCCTCGCTCTCTGATCTAGTCAGATTGAGTCAGTTGAGTGAGTCAGTGTCAATTAAGATTTGAAGGTATTTCTGAAGGGTTAGATTAGCAGTGGGAAGCAAAACAAGAGTAAGGGAAAAGGGGTGAGGAGTAGGCCTGGATAACGAGTGGCGCAGCAGAACATTAAGCTTTGTAGGCCTACTTCGGACGTCAGATTAACACCAAATGCAGACGTATGTACGGGTGTGGATTAGGCCTAGGGTTTCCTTTTTTGTACTCATGTTGCTCATATATTATTTATTACTATTTTTTCTTGAGAATAGCTATGAGTACATTTATATATCTGTCTGTCTATCTATCTCTCTAGATTACCATCTCTCTCTCTCTCTCTCTCTGTCTGTCTTTCTCTTCCTCTCTCTCCCTCTCTCTCACTCCCTCTCCCCCCTCTCTCTCTCCCTCTCCCCCCCTCCCCCCTCTCTCTCTCGATATATATATATATATATATATATATATATATATATATATTTATTTATATCTATATCTCAATCGGTATATCTATGTATATATTTATATATATCTACCTCTCTATGTATTGCTTGAATACCCCCAAAAAAATTAATTATGATTATTAGCTCGTCATCTTGTCTGGACTGATCACATGATCCAGCGACCCTCCCCTTGAAGCCCTTTGAATACGGAGGGGGGGGGGAGGTATTGTCTCTCACCTTTCCTTCTCACTGATTCCTTGTTTTTCACACTACCCCTTCTTGGCGCCTTTATCCTTACCCCTCACCCTCACCCTCACCCCTACCCCTCCTACACCAGAACACCAGTCTTTCTCCCGATATCTTATCCTTGTTTTGCTCTAACTTTCATCCTTATTAATGTCATTGCATCCTATAAGCTATCTTTGCTTATTAACCTTTATCTCTCTTCCCTTATATCCCTCGAGCGTCCTACACCTCTTTACTTATACCCTGTGCTTTACTGCACAGGCCTGCACCACCCTGTAGCCTATCTTATCCTGCACTCTACACCTGTATCCTTCACCCTATCCACTATATAGCACTTTAAACTTTACACCCTGTTTCATACGCCCTACATCTTACAAGACCCTTTTCCCTTACACCCCTTTCCTCCTACACCCCTTTCCTCCTACACTTACAACATATATCCTTTATCCTACACCCTTCCTTCCAATTTTTTTTTCCATCCTTGCGAAATCTGGCGAGTCTGCCCTCCACTCTCGAGTCCTTTGACGCCGGATGTGGTTGTGGTGGACCAGAGACTCTCCGGTGGGCGGCGGTTGACTTGTGGGCGTTTTCTTGGGCGGGCGTGTGGTTATGGGCTGCATTTAGAGGCGCGTGGTAGTGGGCGGGTATGTGAGGGGTGGCGGTGGGATGAGTGTGCGAGGGGATGGGGGTGGGGGTATGGTGAGTGTGGAAGGGCGTGGAGGAGTGAGTGTGTGTGTGGGGGGGGGGGGGGTATGATATGTGTGGGAGGGGGCAAGATGGGGTGAGCGTAGGAGGAGGTGGGATTAGGGTGTGTGTGGGAGAGGGTGAGGCTTGGGTTAGGATGAGTGTGGGAGCGGGAGTGGGGGTAGGACTTGGGGTACGGGGTCTGTGTTTAGGCCTATGCAAGTAGTTCTTAGAGTGACAGATTAACTTTGTTTTTTTTTAATATATGATATGATAATAGGGATGCGATGATGATGGATTAGGGATGAGATTAATGTTATTCTAATTATTACCGACTAATTATTAATTCATGATTTGAATATTAATATTCATTTGATTAGTTTAAGGATGGTGTTAATGTTAATTACTATTCTTTTTATTGTATCGTGTTGTGATAATTAGATTCTTAACATTGCTGTAGACCTTTGATGAGTGATCACTGTTGACAAGGCTGATAGTGATGAGAAATATAGAGACCTTGCAAGGACGAAGAAGATTATGACTGCCATTTTCGCCGAACAAGAAAAAAAATGGCTACAGGTGGGAGTGAACATGACAGAGTAAACATGAAGAATAATATGACTTCAATTGGCGTCGAGTATGACAGGACAAACGAAGAACATGTCTTGTACTTGTATGTGAAAATAATAGAGAGTGAAGGAAGAGAACATGATTGGAATGGGTGAACATGACTAAAAATGAAGAAAATAGACTGCAGTTGTGGATGAAGATTGTAATTGTAGCTAAATAAGAAGGGAGGAAAGAGGAAGGAGAAGAAGACTGCAGTTGTGGCCGTACAAGAAAGGGAAGAATGCAGACCGAAGCAGCATAGGTGAGGCTCGAGTGTCGCCTGACGCAGGATTAAAATATGCCTTGATATTTGATACCCGTCACTGATACCAACACCCACACGTGTCAGGCTGATATCCGGGGCTGGCGACACTGGTAATGCCGATCCCCCCCCCTCCCCCCCTCTCTCTCTCTCCCCTCTTTTCGGTTGGTAACACTCGAGGGGGATGTCCTTGGTATCGCTGGGTTATGGAGGAGGACTGTTTTTTAACGACCGATTTACAGACAGAGGGACAGAAACAGACACGGGAGTCCTTACGACCGGCCATGTAAATTACGTCGTCGTCGCTGCCCCTTGGCGATGCTGCGGACGTGCCGTGCCGCTCGGGAGATTGGCAGCGCTGCGGCCATGAGCGTAGATTTAAGGAATGGCTTTGTTTTTGCGCGACGAAGAAGAGTGCGGCCGCCGTGTGTTTTTTTTTTTTTTTGCCGCGAGAATCTATGGGGTGACATTTAGGGGGTTAATCACCGCTCGTTTGACGCGCGGGGTTTCGAACGCGCGGTTTGCGTCGGGTGCACGAAAGCGGACATGGCTGAGACACGGACGTCGGACACACACCAGAGCCTAGACACAGGGAAATTCGCATGTATACATAGCGCAGATGGAGATCCTGATGGAGGGAGACGGACGGACAGACAGACAGACAGACAGACAGACAGACAGACAGACAGACAGACAGACAGACAGACAGACAGACAAATAAGCAAACAACGAAACATAGACGGACCGACAGACGAAGAGAGTGAAACGCTCCAAAACATGAATGGTGGGTGAGAGGGGGGCGGATAGGCCAGCCTCCCGCATCCTGAAAGCGGCCTTTAATAGGTTCCGCCTCCGGAGATGCGCGACTCGGGATCACACACACACACACACACACACACACACACACACACACACACACACACACACACACACACACACACACACACACACACACACACACACACACACACACAAACATACACACGCCCGCCCGCCACAGCTGCCCGGGGGCGAACAAAGACACAAGCCAGACAAAACAAAGAAATCATGTACGCGAGGGTCGCACACCACACCCCCACTCAAAAAAGAAAGAAAAAAAAAAGTATGTATACACAGCTTGGATGAATGGTGAGGGTTGGAGGATGGGGTGGGGGGGGAGGGGATGAAGGGGAGGGGATGGAGGGGAATGCATCACATGTGGGACTTGTTGCCGTGAATTGCAGAGTTGTGCGAACGTTAGCGAGTTTGTGCTATCATCAGCGAGTGGCGATAACAATAGCGGGTTGTGCTAACAAAGTATTTCTCTATTTTTAAGGGAGGAGGCGGGGGTGAGGGTAGAGAGGGGGGGAGATTAAGGGTTAGGGGGCGTTCTTAATACTATTGAGTTTTTTTTTTATCTTTTTTGTGTGACGCACGATATGTGATTCTTAAATGCGTTGGTGAAGCTTTTGACGAGCTGTGAGGAAGTCTTGAAGCACTAGACGTATTGTCACCTCATGCAACATAACAACAAAAATAATAGCAATATAAACAAAAAAGAATGTATATCTGTATCACGTGTCGTGACCACCACTACCGCCACGAAACTAATGACCGGTGTTATTTTTTCCTGTGTTTATTTTTTTTTATGCTCTCTGTCTCTACCCCTCCCATTCTCACACTCTCTCTATCTTTCTCTCCCTCCCTCCCTCTCATTTTCTCTCTCTCCCTCCCTCTCTCTCTCTCTCTCTCTCTCTCTCTCTCTCTCTCTCTCTCTCTCTCTCTCTCTCTCTCTCTCTCTCTCTCTCTCTCTCTCTCTCCCTCCCTCCCTCTCTCTTTCTTTCTCTCTCTCTCCCTCCCTCCCTCCCTCCCTCCCTCCCTCTCTCTTTATTTCTCTCTCCCCCTCTCTCTCCCTCCCTCTCTCTCTCCCTCCCTCTCTCTCTCTCTCTCTCTCTCTCTCTCTCTCTCTCTCTCTCTCTCTCTCTCTCTCTCTCTCTCTCTCTCTCTCTCCCTCCCTCCCTCCCCTCTCTCTCTCTCTCTCTCTCTCTCTCTCTCTCTCTCTCTCTCTCCCTCCCTCCCTCCCTCTCTCTTTATTTCTCTCTCTCTCTCTGTATCTGGAGTGTTGAGCAGTCGCGATGAGGTTTTCGGACGATCGGAAATCTGCCACGAAATGGAGCGGATCGCCGGTACAGATTTAGCGGGAGGGGGGGGGGACTGGGGGTCGCTGTTCAGGGAAGGGGAGAGGGAAGGGTCAGGGAGGTTGGAATAGGGATGGGGTGGAGGGGAGTATAGGGGGAAGGGGAGGGGTGGAAAAGGGTGTGAGGGATGTGCTGGAATAAGGGGGTGGGGGGGAAGAAAGAACGAGGGGGAGGGAAAGACGGGGGGGAATGAAGTAGGAGAAAGAAAAAGAGAAAGAGAAGCTGTTGATGAAGATGATGATCTTATTATGATTTACTTGAAATAGGAAAGGAGAAATATAGTGACAGCTATTATGGTGAATAAGAAGAATTAAGAAAAGATTAGGAAAATAAGTAGAAAGAAGTGTACTCTGGGATGGTGATAATAGCGGACACCATGCTCATGATTACGAGGTAGAATGATTGACTTCTATAATGATAAACGTTTCTGCTAGCACCGTTAACAAGAGGAGTAAGAACATGTTTAATAACAATACCGAAAAGAAGGGTTAATAACTTTGGCAATTAGAATGGAGTGCTGTCGATAGCAATTTAATTAAGAGACTAAAATAGCGATGATGATACGGCCTCTATAATAGTGATAAAAGCAGTGATTCACCATTCAGTTCCATCGTTACTAATAATCGCCCGGCCATCTGCAATAATGAAATATTAATCGCCAAACTATCAAGTTACTGATGAATTAATCGCCAGCTGACAGTTATACTGAAGTACCAATTATAAAGTGTTTTGAGCTGATGGCTGAGCATTAGTTGAGTGATTGTGAGTGGATAGAGTACGAGGGGGGGATGGGAGAGGTAGGAGGGGACAAGGGAGAGGGAAAGGGGGCACAGTGGGTGCAATGGGGAAGAAAGGGTTGATTGAGTGATAGGTATGGAAGAGAGGAGAGGGCCGTAAGGAAATGGGAGGAAGACAAACAAGCACACACAAAAGGAAAGAGAAATTCTGAGAGAAAGGGACATCAAATCGACACGTAAACAAATCCATTTTATTACCCATCTTTACCTTGTCTTACACAGACATATGTACATTAATTAACAATGGTACATGGAATTTCACTCAAAGATAAATACTCGGAATTTTACTGGTATTGATACGATCTGCTCTACGAAATGTTCGAATCCAGTTTAAAATATGAGGGATAGAACCTTCCCGCTTGAGTGGCCATTATGCAATGCAATGCTTTTCCCGAAGATGCAGATGCAAAAACGCGACTCAAACGACGATTTGCTTTTTCATACCCTGCCGTTAACAAAGGCGAAAATTCGTTAGTGTTTGTGTTGGGGGGGGGGGGGCAGGCGCGAGCGCGTCAGAGAAGAGGGGAGAGGGAGGGAGGGTAGGATTAAGTAATAATAACCAGCCTTTTATCCTGTGAAACTGCGAACATTTTATTATATTTTTATTGTCAATATACGCATATACGTATTATGGATCTTAGTGAGATGGAAAAATGATTCGACATAAAATAATTACTTGTATACCTTGCTTTAGAAAATAAATTGGAGACAAAGACACGTAGAAGTAGGCAGGATGGAAGAGGAGGGGGATATGAGCAAAAGAAAAAGAATGACCAAGGGGCAAATAAGCCGAGAACTGCGTGGCCAAAGAAAAAAAAAAGACTTCAAGAGATTCCAAAAGACATAAGGGCATTAAGCCGTTTAATAAGACGTGCGGAACGAGTCAAGGATGGTTGGTTGTTTGCCGATTCTTCTTTGTTTCTCCTTCTCTAACCCTTCTTCGTCTCTCTTTTCTAGTTCCTTTTCTCTGCAAGTTCATTCTTCTTTTTTCGATGTGTACGGCGTGGTGTTTGTACATCGCGTCTAGGTAAGTATTTTAAAACTTGTTTTTTCTCCCTCGCGAAAGTCGCCTTTATTGTCCTTCGGTGGAGATGTGAATGGTAAAAGCGGGTGCATCGCCATAGCGGGCGGGATCTGTTGCGGGGAAAATGTCCCTCACACATGGCTGATCAAAGGGTCATAATGGCATACGCCCGACCTCACCTCAGGATCCTGACAGAGAGAAAGTTCTCGCGAGTTTTGAGGAACTGTTTTGCCGAGGTAATTACTGTGTGCCCGAGCCCTGCCAAGTCCTGCCAAGCCCTTCCAAGCCCTTCCAAGCTCCCTCCCTCCAGCATTTGCCATTCAGTCAAACGGCCTGTGAACTGGAGTGGTCGTCTGGTCTGCCGCTGGCCAAACGAGTTATTAGTTGTCTTTTTTTTTTATCCTTCCTCTTGACTTTTTCTCGCTTTCTTTTATTTCATTCTTTGTAACGTACCCATGCAGTTGTTTCTCTTTTTTTCTCATTTGACGAGACCCACCAGAACATCTGTTTATATTGCTGTCAGACCCAGTCGTAAGCAAGCACCAAGTTCACTGCCCATGCAGTACCTGTTTGGATGAACTTATAATTCAATTACAAACTCTGGAAGTGTTTAGGATTAAAGTTCATATACATGCAGTGTGTGTTTATATATATATATATATATATATATATATATATATATATATATATATATATATATATATATATATATATATATATATATATATATATATATATATATAAATTGTTAGAGAGTATGAGACTATAATTATTGATGGGAAGTACAATAAAAAAAGTAATAAAGTTGTTTTCTTAGAGCGAGTATATACGGGAAGTAAAAAGTTGCCTAACAACAAAGGTGAAAAGATGATTTACTGCCTTATGGAAGAAACAATATATGCAATTTAAATAGAATGGCAATAATTATTAGTAGCACGTTACCGTTGTATTATAATTAATGTTTCAAATGTTCTTATAGTGTTCTTTCTATTTTCAGGTACGTTTTTTTATGACCAAGATTGTTGTAAGCTACGTGGGTTCAACGATGATAATGTACTTTTTTGTGTGTGTATTTGTTTGTTTGTTTTTTCTGAAAGGGCAGGGCCAATTAACTTTTGGAATATATATACTTAAACTCACTTTCCTTGCTATCTATATCATCAATGAAAATATGTTTGACGTCTTAAAAGATATAGTCCTCAAAATGAGTTTCCAAGGCACATGGGAGTGAGCGTTTCGATAAGAACGGGTTAGTGTCGTGAGATTACCATTTTTATATCGTTAACCAAAATACCATGGTTTAAGGTTCGGGTGGCGCTGCGAGGACTCTGCGGCTGAAATGCAAGATAATTAATGTTGTGCTTGAGCCAAACCATGAAATAGATGATGATGGTTGGCAGACTAGATTAACCTGAGTTAAGTTATATATCTCTAATCTGCATTTTCCGCCTGACCTTTCTCTATCCCTCGTTAGGTTGGGGCTGGCTAAAGGACGGCTTGTACTTTTGCTTTTTCTGTTCTCATTTTCTCTTTCTCTTTCCACGTTTTGTTTCTCTTATTTGTTCTCTCTCTCTATCTATCTATCCATCCATCCATCTGTCTATCTATCTGATAATCTGATAAGAACATAAGGTTAAACATATACTTCTGAGAAAAAAAAGGTTTCACAAAATAAAGAGCGTTTTATTGATATTTAATGTTACATGAATATTATTATTGTTATTTCTCATCATTATTTCGTGGAGCAAATAGATAATCACAGAGTAAATTCAGTGGTTTGAAATAAATCTTAGCATGATCTCTTCTTCAAGTTTCATTATATAGAAATTAAGGCTACAAATACAATTAGAAATCACTCAGCGAGCGAAAACCTCCACCAGCGGTCAAACGTACTTTCCGAAAAAAAACCGTAATAAAACAGTTTTCCCCTTTTCATGACGGTTGGAAATGGTGAAGAATCATTGAATTTCAGGTTGATTCTGGTAGATAAGTTTGGATCTTTCTCTCATCTAAGACCATGGGAAGCAGAGACAGTCGCTTCCTTGGGTCTGTAGGTTGCGGTCGTATGGTAGATGTTGCAGTTTCTAATTTCATGTTTTTTTTTTTTTTTTATCGTATCGCATGGTCTTTCCTAAAGGTTGTGTGTTAGGTTGCTAACCACATATCAAAGTCTTTGTAATTAAGACATGGATTCTTAGGTTGTTGATATTGTTAGTAATTTTAGGGTTATTACCACCGCACATCTTTAAATATTTTCCTGCCTAATCTACCTGTTGACGTAAACTTTTCAATTTGTCTAACAAGATGATGCCTCCCAGCTCCCCCCCCCCTTTCCCTTGACCTCCGTGCCTACCCGGCCATTCTGACCCCGAGCTTTGTAATGTGATGTGAACGACCTCCTCAAGGTGACCTCGTTGTGTGCGATTTCTGTGTGTTTGGGCATTTTTTTTATGTGTGTGACCTGTACCTAGGTTGACCCTTTGACCTTTCTGTGTTTCTCATTTGTGTTTTTTTTTTTTTCCTAAGAGTTAGCCCCCCTTACCTAGTCAGGTCGTCCCGGTGTGACCTCTTCTCATGACCTGCCTTTTGTGGTGATGGTCATTGGCCTGACCTAGTGTAGTAACCTACCTGATGACCCGCGTAATTAGTGATTCAGGTGCTGGGGTTCGAGTAAGGGTTAGGGAGGAGGGGAGGGGGTAGGGGTAGGGGGGACTATCATTTTCGAATGTTACGGTATTTTTTGTGGGGCGCTTATTATGCTTGCATCATTATTCTCACTGTAATTTTTAGTCTTTCTCTTCAGCTCTCTGTCAGCGGTGTTGTGCATATTCTCTCTCTCTCGCTTGCTCGCTCGCTCTCTCTCCCTCATTCCCTCCCTCCCTCCCCCTATCTCTGTCCTGCGTGGGTGTGTTGCACCCAGAAGCGTCAATCATGGCCCGGGTCACCACAATGCTGGCTGTCTTCCCGCCCCCTCCCCTCTCCCAAAGCCCTCTCCCTCTCCCCTCCCCCCTCTCACCCCCCACTCATCTCGCTCACTACCTCACAGCGACAACACCGATAGCTTAATAGAGTTTAGTCCCCGCTATGCTGGGCCACGCTTGCATTCCACTGGCCCAAATGCAAGATGTAGAGGGAGATGATGGTGGGCTACGGGGATTAGGGGAAGGGGAGGAGGGGAGGGGAGGGGGGACGGGTGGCGGCCAGTGGGTGAAAGTCTCTGGGTGGAGGTGGCATGACATGAACCTGCAAAGGGGTTGAGAGGGGGGGGGGCGGTGTGTGAGAGCTGAAGGGGGTCATGGAACAGGGAGAGGCTGTGCGTGTGAAGGTGTACAGCGAGAGAGAGAGAGAGAGAGAGAGAGAGAGAGAGAGAGAGAGAGAGAGAGAGAGAGAGAGAGAGAGAGCGAGCAATATAGTGGAACGAATTGAGAAGGAAGGAGAAGAACAACCAAGTCCCTCTTTCCCGTGCACTCAGCAAAGGTGGTCGAGGTGGTCGGTCGTGCACCTGTTGGTAGGGACAGCCCTTCCGCCATCAACAGACCCTCTCCCGCGCTGGTCTCGACTTGGTGGTAAAATTACCCAGGCGCTTTAATCTATTCGGCCATATTTATTTAACTATGCTGTCTTTAGTATTTCTATGTTGCTTTGTTTTCCTATTTATTGCTTGTTATTTTCGTTTTTTTTTTAAGTCTTCGTTATGTGAGTTAAGATAATCATTCTGATAAACTTGGTAGTGATCTTATAGGTAACTTTGATTGTCTCGAGGAGTAAGGCAAGATATGTAGAGAGAGTCAGTGAGAGAGAGAGAGAAAGGAACAGAAAATAAGAGAGAACGTAAGGTAGCTCCGAGAAGGAGGAGGGGAGAGAGGAGGAATGATGGGAAGGGAAGAGTGATGAAGAGGAGGAGAAGGAGAATGAAGAGCAAAGATGGAAGAGGAGGAATGAATAGGAGATGGGAGAAGACTAAGGATTTCTCTCATTGTTTGTGTTGTAATGAACTTGGGGCCAAACTGGTTTTTGTCGGAGGTTCGAAGCGGGTACTGCTGGTGGGGCGAGCTGGATGTAATGACTAGTGTTTTGAGGGAGAGAGTTGCGTGGAGGGGGGGTGGAAGTGGATGTTACGACTGGGAAGGGAGGGGGGGGGAGGTAACCAATGCATACTCATCAGCCATTCATTTTTCTCTCATTTTATTTTT
This sequence comes from Penaeus japonicus, assembly GCF_977035675.1. Classification (NCBI taxonomy): domain Eukaryota; kingdom Metazoa; phylum Arthropoda; class Malacostraca; order Decapoda; family Penaeidae; genus Penaeus; species Penaeus japonicus. The sequence goes on along the minus strand of NW_028234407.1, from coordinate 37,391,653 downwards.
TGCGTACATGCGCGCGTACGCGGGGGCACACACACACACACACACACACACACACACACACACACACACACACACACACACACACACACACACACACACACACACACACACACACACACACAGGGGGCACATTATGCTAGGCGTGAAGTCTACCTCAGAGGAATGTCGTGTGCATGTAATGTATTCTTTAGCTTCATCTTCTCTCTCTCTCTCTCTCTCTCTCTCTCTCTCTCTCTCTCTCTCTCTCTCTCTCTCTCTCTCTCTCTCTCTCTCTCTCTCTCTCTCTCTCTCTCTCTCTCTCTCTCTCTCTCCCTCTCTCCCTTCCTCCTCCTCCTCCTCCTCCTCCTCCTCCTCCTCCTCCTCCTCCTCCTCCTCCTCTTCCTCCTCTTCCTCCTCCTCCTCCGTCTTCCACCGTTGTTAATCCCCCTAACGCTTAGATGTTAATCCCGGAGTGTAATCCTTTCGCGTTTGATTTGAAGCTTTTTTATTGCTCTTGTAATGCCCTTCCTTTTGTGTATTCAGACGGGTGAGTTTCCTCCCATATCCCCCCTACCCTCCACCCACCCCACCCCACTCTAACATCTCCACAATGGCCCCCCCCTCCCCCATGACTGTCCATTTATCAGTCTTCCTATTTTCCCCTTCTTGTAGTATATAAGTATAAAAGATGAAAAGAATTTGTTAATCCGTTACTCTGGACCCCATCCCCTTTCCTTCCCTCCCTTCCCTTCCACCCCTTCCTTCCTTCCTTCCCTTCGCTCTCTGTCTCCCTCTGTTCCCCGTATTTCTTGTATTTTTCCCCTCTCCTTCGGTCTAAAAGGTAGGAAAAAAAACGAAGGTCACCAGAGCCTGTACTGAAACCTCCGTAACCTCCTCTCCCACCGCGCTCCTCCTCCTCCTCTCTCCACCTAACCCACATCCACCTCCCTCCCTGCCTCCCTTCCCTACCCCCCCTACCCCCCCCTCATCCTACATCCCCCGACCCGATGATTTGTAAATCTGGTTGTGATCCCGTTGGTAAACAGGCCCTTGTTGACGCTGGTACTGAGAGCGTTGACGATGGGGCTGAAACGTGGCGGGGCTGGGGGGGGGGGGGGGTGGAAGGGATATGAGGGTGAGGAGGGGTGGGGGGGGCTGAAGGGATTGTGGGGGTGAGGAGGAGAAGGTGTGGAGGGGTTATGGGGGTCAGGAGGGGAGGGGCTGGAGGGGATATGGGGGTGGGGAGGCTGCAGGAGGATAGAGGGGGGGGGTGACCAGAGGAGGGCAGGGAGGTCTAGGGTGTGGTGTAGGTGGGGTTAGGAGGGAGGGGAGGGCAGGTGTGGTTTGGATGGGGGAGGGGTAGGGAGGAGGAAAGGGGCTTTGGAGGAGTGGGGTTGTGGGGGAAGGGAGGGATTACAGGGGAAACTGGAGGGCCCGGATGTGACGAGGTAGGGGGGAGGGGGTGGGGGGTTAGAGACGTGTTGGTCGGAAGGGAAAGGCCAGGAGGATTTCGGACTTTTTTGTAGACATTAAAATGGTTCTGTTTTTTCATTCTGGCATTTTGCCATTTCAATAGGATTGTATAGTTTTCCGTTTTTTTTTTCTTTCCTTAATAGTGAGAATTATACTGATGTTGTCTTTGGGCATGTTTGTATGTATAGTAGACTGTATTATATATATATATATATATTTATATTTATATTTATATTTATATTTATATTTATATATATACATATGTATATATATATATATATATATATATATATATATATATATATATATATATATATATATATATATAATATGTATGCATGTATGTGTGTGTGTGATTTATATCATGGTACATTGAATTACTGTAAGAACAAAAGAATGTGATTGCCAATCTGTAAATATGTGCATCTTACTTGACTATAGCTCGGGGTGGTGCTACAGAAAATGAAATTTTGCGAAACGTATGAATTTCCCGTTCCCTTTGGCATTTGGCGAAAAGCAAAATATTGAAAAAAAAAGTAACGCTCACATGTTCAGTCATTAGATGCTCGTTTTTCCCTGCATATTTTACCATGAATGAAATTATTCTGTCGGTGTTATTGCCTCGCATTGTTACAGGAGATCAGTAGTGCTAAGTTGTTTTTTTTCTTCTTATTTTTTTACGTATCGCCTTTCCGAGATTATGTCGAGTAAAAACGGAGCTTAGGATTGCTCTGTTTGCCGGTGCGTCTGAATAGCCTGCTCATTGACGGTCTAATATACATGAAACTCCTACTTAAGGATTGAAAAAACAAGACAAAAAATGGCAGGCCGTTTGGGGGGGGGGTTGTCGTTGGCACTCGTTTTCTATGCGGGGATACGGTCGTTTTTTTTTTTTTTTTTTTCTTTCTTTCTTTCTCTTTTTGGTTTTGACCTTTTCGATATTGTCGGTTGTTCATTTTCATCTTAATGGTATTATGTATTTTTGTGAAGTTTAATAGAATGAAGTTTTGGTTAAATGGGGAGTGTTTAATGAAAAAAACAAACAAACATTATGCATGATCGTTATCGAAAAAAAATGTGATGTAAAGTCCTCCTCGATTCGTGGAATTTACGAGCGATATTAAATTAACACTCCATCAAGCTGCGGTGATAATGAAGCAAAATTGTTTTCATCTGGAATTATGTAACCGGAGAGCATTAATATTAATATATGATGTATAATGATCAGAGTGTTCATGGAGCGTTTTGCCTCTGGCGATGGTATCTTTAATTTCAAAGCCGCTGATGCCGACAACAAAAGAGTCGAATCGTGGTTGGGAAAATTTCGGCGCGCGTAAGATATCTAGCGACAACCTAATTATAGCTGGATAATAGCACTCGATAATCAAATTACAAAAAAAAGGACCGTCGTACAATGCAACAATCGTCAAGGAAATGCAGCAGCAACATCATCAACAAGCCAGGTTATAATGGACTCGGATATATGAAGCACTGCTAATTCGCCGATTCGCCGATTCGCCGATTCGCCGATTCGCCGACCAGTTGGGAAGATTAATTAATCCCTATGCCATCGACAGACTACTATGGTTGTATTCGCCGTGTCGTTACGAAGACTTGTCGGTCACCCTGCCTCTTTATGGACACGGGTAGGCAGTAAAGAGGATTACGAAGCGACGGCAGAATTAAGTTCCCTGCGGCACGATCGCCAATACTAAACGCCGTCAAAAATCAGGTAAATAGGTACTCCATGTATTTTCTTTCTCTTTTTCATTTTTTTTTATTTTTATTTTATTTTTTTCTTCTTCTTCTTTTTCTTTTGTGATTATGAGGACTATGGGGATGTTAGGTTGTTTTGAATGTTAGATGGGTTCTGATATGCCGTGAAGTTAGGTTAGTTAACTTGATATGAGACTCGGAGGTTAGTTTGCTTATTTTAAAAATGACTCATCTTTTTCTTAAAATCCAAACTTGGGTATTTGTTTAACATGCCAGGCAGCTTCAAGGATTTGATCTCAACTGTGTATGAGTGGTTTTAATTAGCGGCGATAGTGGAAGCTCATTAGATACGCAGCGTTAATTATCATTTAATTAACAGTTTCTTACCTGTTCCCTGTAGGGGCGGCCGATAGTGCTATCTGAGTATGGGTGTGTGTGTGTGTGTGTGTGTGTGTGTGTGTGTGTGTGTGTGTGTGTGTGTGTGCGTTGCGCAAAACCTGTGGGATTAGCCCGGAATATAAATGAGCTTTCCTGTAGATTGAGTTGATGAATGCGCCGCGAATCTGAATTGATTTATTTTGCATAATAGCGCAAACGCTAAGCAACATCCCCCCCCCCCGCTATGCAGATGGGCATTTAAACGGCTCGCGATACAAGCAGTTGCGGGCCGCGAGAACGGGAGCCGGCTTTTGTACGAGACCCGAGATATGAAATTGGCTCCCGGCTAAGGCGCCTCGCAGTCGTGTTAACCCAAATGACCTGTTGAGTTGAAGACGACTCGAGGAACGGATCCGAGAATCTGGTGGCTGCCAATGAAGTGGTATTGATTTCGCTACAAAAAAAGGAGAGGGAGAGAGAGAGAGAGAGAGAGAGAGAGAGAGAGAGAGAGAGAGAGAGGGAGAGAGAGAGAGAGAGAGAGAGAGAGGGAGAGAGGGAGAGGGAGAGAGAAGAGAGGGAGAGAGAGGAGAGGAGAGGAGAGAGGGAGGAGGGAGGGGAGGGAGGGAGGGAGGGGAGGGAGAGAGAGGGAGAGGGAGAGAGAGGGAGAGGGAGAGAGAGGGAGGGAGGGAGGGGAGGGGAAGGGAGGGAGGGAGGGAGAGAGAGAGAGAGAGAGAGAGAGAGAGAGAGAGAGAGAGAGAGAGAGAGAGAGAGAGAGGGGGAGAGGGAGAGAGAGAGAGAGAGAGAGAGGGAGAGGGAGGGAGAGAGAGAGAGAGAGAGAGAGAGAGAGAGAGAGGGGGAGAGAGAGAGAGAGAGAGAGAGAGAGAGAGAGAGAGAGAGAGAGAGATGGGAACAGTTGTTAGGGGGAGCACATGCGAGCCGAAAATTGTTTTATCTTTAATAGGATTACGGGAGCTAAGCAAACGGTGATCAGGGTGGGGGTGGGAAGGGGGGAGGGGGTAGCCGGCTCTTGGGCTGTGGAGGCGGACTCTGGGTGGGGGAGGGGGGGTCTATCCTTTGATTTTTGTTCCAAGTGCCGTTGTTATAATTGTCGATATTGTTGAAATCACTGTTATTATTATTATTATTACTATTATTATTGTTATTACTGTTGTTATTCTTCTTTTTCTTATTTCTTATATTTTTATTACTAATGCTGTTGAGGTTGTTATGGTTGAGAACATCATAATTGCCATTGTTTTAGTTATTGTCCTTTTTATTATTTTTTCTCATTCGTATCGCTGCGACTCATTATCATTATTTACTTGTGGTAGCAGTAGTAATAACGTTAATTTCATTGATCGTTCCAAACGCGACAGGAGCTCCTTGAGAGGCACTTGATGGTTTCACACGCCCTTACACATGCATTACACGAACTTAAGACTCGCCTACACTCAGAAAGAAGATTATCCTAAGGTACAGTACAGCTAATCGTCTTGTCATGTTCTTAAAGGGTCTTGTGTGCGTGCAATGTTAAACAGCTGTTCGGTGACGATTAGAGAAAGTTGCGCTGTTGAGCTGTTAAGATTATTCAGAAGTGTCCAGCTGTTTTAGCTAAGCGTGGATTGTTAGTCATTTAGGCGGTGTTTGATTATTTGCCATGATATTGGGGGATTGGGAACGGCCAGTTTGATTGGGCGCGCGAGGTGCGGCGGCAAGGATTGGCTTTCAGCGATTGGGTTTCACGGTTGGGTTGATAATCTGGTTGATAAGGAGGGAAGGACCGAGAATGGTCTTGTCTTCGTTTTTGGTGGTGATGCTGCATTTGTGTTCGGTTGGGCGGTGGATGAGGTAGGTATTGCGGATAAGCTTGAAGGGGGTTTAGCATCAGCTGATTTGGGGAGAGATGGGGGTTGGGGGAGGTAGGGACATTGCGGAAGTGGCCAGCTGGTTGTCGACTGGAATGGCGTCAACCAGCTGTTGGACAGTAAAGGAGGTGGTTACATTAATCTCTTTGATCTCTCAGCAAGTTGTTTTGTTAGCAGAGAGGGATCACTGTATCCAATGTTTGGTGTAGGGATTACGGAGGACGTGTGTGGTGGTGTCATGCTGAGGGGGTAGAGGGGGGGGTGGGGTGGAGGGAGATCTTCGTCATCAAAGGGGTACCCTCCTTACCCACCTCCTCCCTCCCTTTACTCCTCTCTTTTCTGTCCCCTGTCCATCTCCCGCCACTTCCCCCTCCTTTACCCTTCTCTTTCCTCCTTCCCCCGCCCATCCTCCCTTCTTCCCGTCTTACCGCGCGCACCTGCTTTCCATCTCTACTTTTCCTACTATCCATAATTCCCTCCTCTCGCTGTTCCACCCTATTTCCCCTCCCTCTTTTATCCCTCATTTGTTTACCTCATTTCATGTTGCCCTTTCTTACATTCCATCTCCCTTCTCTCCCCCCTTCCTGCCTTCTCCTTTCTCCCCCTCCTTCCTGCCTTCTCCCTTAGCCCCCCCCTTCCCTGCCTTCTCCCTTAACCCCCCCCCCTCACTTCCCTGCATTTTCCCCCATCAACACGTCCTCTCTCCACCTCACTCTCGAGAGCCGCAGGGCGCGTCGCGGGAACAGCCCTATTGTGACGCTTTCCCGCTCTCTGGATCCAAAATAAATAAAGCTCGCAATGGGAGTCTCTTTTGCAAGGGCGAGCTTCGGCGGATCAAGTTTGCAACATTGCAAATACGATGAATGAGGGAAAGTGGGGACGAGGGAGAGGGAGAGGGAGAGGGCACGAGAGGATGAGAGAGAGAGATCGAGAGGAGACGGGAGAGGAGAGAGGGGAGGCAGTGGGTATTTCTTTTCAGGTTCGCATGGAGCGTGATGATATTTCATACACCTTACGTAGAGATTTATTTTTAAAAGTGAGATAATAGCTGTGTGTGTGTGTGTGTGTGTGTGTGTGTGTGTGTGTGTGTGTGTGTGTGTGTGTGTGTGTGTGCGTGCGTGTGTGTGCGCGTGCGTGTGACTGACAGACAGACAGACAGAGAAAGCGAGAAGTGGGAGACCAAGAAGAAGGGAGAGGCGAGATAAGGGATTCGGGAGGAAGGGAGGGAGTAGATGTAACCAGGGAGGGCGAAAGGGGTGGTGGGCGGAGGTCGGAGTGTCTTAACGCCATGTCAAGCCTTCTCGTATTCGGATCTACGAGACAATGGAGGTTGTAGGAGCGTGTTGGGGGCGCTGCGGAGGAGAGGCGGATCGGTGGCAGGAGGTGGAGCTTTGACAGCCCTACATGTGATCCTTCAGGAGGGGAGGTTGATGTGGCCTTAGTGAAGTCTTCTTCTTCCTCTTCCTCTTCCTACTTTTTTTAAAAATTTTACCATCATTTTCTTTTCTTTTCTATTTCTTCTTCTCTTTCTCTTGGTTCTTCCTCTTCTTATTCTTATTCTCCTCCTCCCCCCCCTATTTATTTTTTCAACTTCCTCCTTATCCACCACCTCCTCCCCCGCCCCCTCCCCTCCCCCTCCCCCTCCTTTGTCGTTCTCTCCTTTTTTGGCAGTGGGAGCGAAAGGGTCGACAATGAAAACTGCGATGGGGATAAAAATACTGATCAGGGGACGGCTTAGTTACAGCAAAATTTCGCGAAGGAGAAACGGGATGCGTTAGTGGGCGTGACGTCACGAACGGGGCCGTGGCCAGTCCGCAGGGTGGGAATCATCATCAACCAACTTCCGGTGTTGTCATCTAACTGCCGATCGGCCTGTGGGCTTTGCAATCAACCCGTTTATGGTCCTTGCATCATGTAGCAACATAAACAGGCCACTGGTGTATTATTTGATTTATTTTAGACTGCCATATCGAGTCGTCATGTGGAGATTGGGGGTTGAGGGGGTAGTGTGAGAATGATGTTCCCATTATCTCTCTCTCTCTCTCTCTCTCTCTCTCTCTCTCTCTCTCTCTCTCTCTCTCTCTCTCTCTCTCTCTCTCTCTCTCTCTCTCTCTCTCTCTCTCCTCTCTCTCTCTCTCTCTCTCTCTCTCTCTCTCTCTCTCTCTCTCTCTCTCTCTCTCTCTCTCTCTCTCTCCCTCTCTCCTCCCTCTCCTCTCTCTCTCTCTCTCTCTCTCTCTCTCTCTCTCTCTCTTACTCACTCACTCACTCACTCACTCACTCACTCACTTACTCTCTCACTCACTCTCTCACTCTTTCCTCAATCTTCTCGAGTGATCTGAGAACGGAGAGAAGAATGATAATTGAAAGTATTTAATTTTCATACGTAATTATTGAGTTCTGATTATAAGAGAGAAAACGAAATCGAGTATGAATTGATTTTAGATCGGTTTTCATATTTCATCCTGGTCGTCATTAGACTTCCATATTTTTGGATGTCGATGATGAAATTAGGTTATATTTTTTTGTATAAGCTAGTCGTATGTTATATATATATGTGTGTGTGTGTATGTGTGTGTCTGTACAATGTACAATACAATGTATACATTTATACGTTTTCGTATGAGTGAGTCTACATATGTACAAGTCAGTTTATCCCCATATATTATGCACATCCGCGTGTGTGCATACGTACGTGCGCGCGCGAACCCTAATCCCACCCTGACACTGACAGAGCAAGCGAAGTGGCCCGGCTGCGGCCTAAAAGCTAGCATAAAGAACCTGGCCGACCGGAATGCAGTTCAGCGTCGACATGCCTGCGGACAGCTCGGTGATGTCGTGGTGTCAAGACCGTCGGGGAAAAAGGAGAAATTCGACCCAACGTACAGAGGGCTAGAGAGGGTATTAGGTACAGTTGTCCACCCTCGGCGCGGTCCAAAACAGGGGCAAAAAAGGCACAAGAACAACAAACACTTTCGAATGTTGCGCGGAGCGAGAGCAGTTATGCCGTCACAACGCAAAGGATGAGCAGCAGTAACCAGTCTTGTCTTCTCGCGCTTTTTTTCTAGATTTGATATTCTTTCGCTCTCTCTCTCTCTCTCTCTCTCTCTCTCTCTCTCTCTCTCTCTCTCTCTCTCTCTCTCTCTCTCTCTCTCTCTCTCTCTCTTTCACACACACACACACACACACACACACCTCACCCTTTCCATTTCAGCCCTCGCTTATCCTTTTAAGCTTAGTTTCTCCTATCTATCCACTCCCTCTGTCTCTCCCCTTGAACTCTCTCTCTCTCTCTCTCTCTCTCTCTCTCTCTCTCTCTCTCTCTCTCTCTCTCTCTCTCTCTCTCTCTCTCTCTCTCTCTCTCTCTCTCTCTCTCAAACACACACACACACACACACGCCCACTCATATAAGGCAACGAAAAAGGGATTAAAAACATCATCGTGCAGCTGAGGCTGAAATCAAGTCTTGAGGCCGACCTGCGAAGTGGTCAAGCGGAAACATACAGGTTCTTCTCTGCATTGCTGTGGACAATCCTTCCACCCCTTACCCTTCCTCTCCCCTCCTCTCCCCTCTTCTCCCCTTCCCTTTCCTTATCTTTTCCCCTTCCATTTCCCTATCTATTCTACCTTTACCCGCTTCCCGTTCTCCTTATCTTATCCCCCCTCTCCCGTTCTCTTTTCCCTCCCCCTTCCCCTTATCCCTCCTCCTCCGCTTCCCCTTCCCTTTCCTTCTCCTCCCCTTTCCCTGGGACGCCGTGGAGGTCCTGCGGCCGCGGCTGTTGTCTCCTCCTGTGCGTATGGGATATTCAGGTCATCTTGCTTTTGTTTGTTTGTTTGCTTGCTTGTTTCACTTTTTTTTTCTTTTTGCTTCATGATTGTGTGATTCGTGAAAGGATGATTTAGGATTTGGATTCTCGTGGACTCTAGTGTCGTTAGATTTAATGAGGTAGAAGATGAGGTAGATTTTATTAACGGTGGGTAGGTTATGGCCCCATCACCAGTCGGGACTGACACCTGTGGGTTAGTAGAGATGTTTTGTTAATGTGAGTCGATATGTTTCTCTCTCCCTCTCCCTCTCTCTCTCTCTCTCTCTCTCTCTCTCTCTCTCTCTCTCTCTCTCTCTCTCTCTCTCTCTCTCTCTCTCTCTCTCTCTCTCTCTCTCTCTCTCTCTCTCTCTCTCTCTCTCTCTCTCTCTCTCTCTCTCTCTCTCTCTCTCTCTCTCTCTCTCTCTCTCTCTCTCTCTCTAAAACACACACACACACACACACACACACACACACACACACACACACACACACACACACACACACACACACACACACACACACACACACTCACACACAAAAGACCCCTCCCTTTCCGATCTATATCACCACCTTCATTCGGCAACATAACCGAATTATAGTTTTTTTTTTTTAATAGAAGGATATCTGTTCGCTGATGCCTTGATACAGCGTGTTTACTCTATTAGTGAGTTTGAAGTCCCACCGTCAATCAAATTATCGGCGCGTCTGTAATCGGATATTTGATGAGTGACAGGGAGGCGCCATGTTGATTGTTCTGCGGGAGGGTTTATCGGAGAGGTAGGAGGGGGATGAAAATGGCATGCGTGGATACGTACACAATTTATACGCACGTACATTCATGCGCGTATTTACATATACGTACATGTTATATACACATACTCAAGGACTGTACAATCACGCTTATATGTGCACACACACAAACACAAACACACACACATGGGATGAGTGAATGAAAGAGTTTTCCATAGAGACCTGAAGAGAAGAGAGAGAAATAGAGAGAGAGAGAGAGAGAGAGAGAGAGAGAGAGAGAGAGAGAGAGAGAGAGAGAGAGAGAGAGAGAGAGAGAGAGAGAGAGAATGAGAATGAGAATGTCACAGCCGTAACATATGGCAACGTGTGTAAATGTGTATCCATTGGCGTCTGCAACAGAGCATCAAGGTATCTCCCGTAAGTGGCATCATCGACTGGGGGGCCCCTAATACCAATCCCTCCCCCCCCTCCCCCTGACTACCGCAGGGCAGGAGGGTAGGGGAGTATGGGAAGGAGTTGGGGGAGGGGCAGGGCTCTCACTCCATGACATTTATGCTCCTCTTAGTTTCAAGATCGGATGACTGGCTTCTTCTGACACGCTGACATGTTTTGTTATTAGGCTGGGCGTGGAGGGGCCTTTGGTGGTTGGAGGGCCGGGTCACGGGGGAGGGGGGGTATGGGAATGTTGATCCTCCCTTGACCTCTCTGGGAGATACAGGACGACCTTCGGGTTCGGTGGGGCGTGACCTCCTCGGTCACCGTCCCGCTCGGCCCCAGGGGAGATGTGGTTGGCTGAGTCAGTTTGTTCGGTTGAGTATTTACAAGGATTGATTGGCAGACATCACTGGCAGGGACAGACACCTGTGAGTTGGTAGAGTTGTTTTGTTAATGTGCCTCGATAGATTCCATTCTCTCTTTCTTTCTTTCTTTCTCTTTTATATATTTACACACACACACACACACACACACACACACACACACACACACACACACACACACACACACACATATATATATATATATATATATATATATATATATATATATATATATATATATATATATATACATATATATATATATATATATGTGTGTGTGTGTGCGTGTGCGTGTGTGTGTGTGTGTGTGTGTGCATGTGCATGTGCATGTGCATGTATATGTGTTTGTATGCGTGTGTAGGTGTATGTGTATGTAAACGCATTTATGGACGCACTATAAAACTGGAATAGCTGCTTGTGTACAGAAGAGCACATGCCCGAGTCATTGAAGATTTTTTTTCGGGGCGAGCATCTGCCTTTTTAGAATTATATCAGTGTTGAGTGCATCAGGCAAGGCAGGACGAAAATAAGAATCTTGCTTTAATTAGTCGAGTCGTGTAACAAGAAAACAAATTAGAATCCTACACGAAAGGACAACAGAACGACGAGGATAATTAGGAACCGAGGGTGGATAATTAATCGGTGATATTTGGAGCAACGAGCAAAATAACAATAATTGAAGAGCGACATGGCGGCGGCGGCGACGGAGTGCCCTTTTGAAGACTGCCACGCTTCGTTTTGCTCTCAGTGCTGCTGTTAGTGCGGGGACGGGGACGTCGAGAGGCCATGAGACGCTTTTCCCGTATTGTTTCAGTGTCGGTTCGCCTTTGTTGACGTTGCTACTGTTGTTTTTTGTTTTTGTCTTTGTATTTTGATATTCGAATTACTGAGTTTCCTTGTGTTGGTGTTCTCTTGTTCTCGGTTTGAGTATCGGGTATATAATGGTTAGTGGTATCATGTTGTGTATGTATATATAAATTTAGATGGATGGTTGGATGTGTATGGATGGAGAACACACATATGTATGTTTGCATATAATCTTTTCTGTGAGGTATCTATTCACGTTTATGTAGAAAGGTAGAAAGGTCGAAATCCCTCGCGCCTGACTCCCCCCCCTCCCCCCGATTCATCCCCCCCCAGTCCTCCGCTTGAGTGTGGTTGGCCATTTTCACGCCAGAGTCGCCGCCAGGGGGAGCGTTCGCGGGGACACCGCCTGGCTGCTCATCCGATGATTCCGTCCCGCTGGACAGTTGCGTTCGTGGGCTTGATACCCGACCGCCCACCCGACCACCCGGCAGACCGACCGACCGCCCGCAAGTCTACCGCTAGCTCGTTACTGGGCGCTACTTGTTGTTACGGGGTTTGCTTGGCTTGGCTGGTGGGGTGGGGGGTGGGGAGGAGAGGGGGCTGGTTTGCTTGCGGTGCTTTTGGGGTGAGGTTTGCTTTTTTATGATGCCCAGTGCTTAGTTTTTATATTCTCTCTCTCTCTCTCTCTCTCTCTCTCTCTCTCTCTCTCTCTCTCTCTCTCTCTCTCTCTCTCTATCTATCTATCTCTCTCCATCTCTCTCTCTCGCTCACTCTCCCTCTCCCTCTCCCTCTCTCTCGCCTTTTTCCCTCTCCCATCTACCTCTCCCTTTCCCTCTCCCTCTCACTCCCTGCCGCACACTCTTTCACCTTCTCCATTTGTGTGTATATTTACACGCGGTGCACGCACACAGCGCAGGCCATGAGGTGTCGGGGGTACCCCCTTGGGTTGGATGGGGTGGGGTGGGGGGTAAATTGCATTTATAAATCCACTCGAGGCTCTACAGGTCTCCCCAAATCTCATATTCAAGATTTTTAGGCAGTATTTTCAGTTTTATTCTTAAGTAGAAAACTTGAGATTTATATGGATAAATAAATAGATGTGCGTGCGCGCTCAGACAGACACACACACACACACACACACACACACACACACACACACACACACACACACACACACACACACACACACACACACACACACACACACACACACACACACACACACACACACACACACACACACACACACACACACACACATATACACACACACATACACACACACATATACACACACACATACACATACAGAGTGAGTGAATAGAAAAGAGAGAAAAGAAGAGAAGAGAAGAGAAGAGAAACGATGTAGAAGAGAAATGCGCAATGTCAAACAAAACATTCGAGCACTGCATCGGCTTGAGACATGCAGGTGTCCGTTAAAAGGACCTCATTGTTCACAACGCCATGTCTTGCGCCAAACAACCTATCTAAAACCACTAGATCTCACACTTTCCGTCGTGTATCACCTGTTTCCCAGGAATTCACCCACCCTCCCATACTCTCCCATATCCCCCTCTACACACACACTTTCTGTCGACGGTAGTTTTATGAAGTAATTTGATATTATTTACTGTCCGCTGGTGGAATTTTCAAAGGCCCGTCGCTAGAGGTTCTTGGGTAACCGAATTGCCTCTGTGCAAATACCGTCTTGCGTTACCCTGTGATGGACTGTCCCCGCGTGGCATGGCTCCCAGTGTGACCTATTTTGGTCTCTGCGTTCCCACTACTTTTGGTCTGTTTTAGAGTGCTGGGTGAAATAGCGAAATATTCATAATGAGATGCGTGCTCTCCAGGTGGGAGGGAGGAGGGAGAGAAGAGAAGGAAAGGGTGACATGCCAAACACGCCTCTCTGTAGCTAGGAAACAAGGTTCATCTCAGACGTCTTGGCAAACACCGAGTGCTGGCCCTCGAGTGTCTTGGCTGCGGGCGAAGACAGTGCTTTAATGACCAGGCTCACGTGAATGGTAATTAAGAAAAAGTCGTACCTTATGCATTGGTTATTACGTATTCATTATATTTTGGGATTAAGGGAATATTACCCTTGTATGAATCGCGCTCACGCCTAATGAATAAACATTGAGTCATCAGATTGGGGAATTTTGTTTGTTGGCCGTCATGTTAGCGACAGGTATTTGTAAGGATCAATTTGTACATGTTTGTCAGTTTTGGAATTATTTGATCGTGGCTGTTGTAGAGACTGTAAGATTTGTATTTTTTTCTTCATTTTGGTATTCTAAGAAAAAGGTAGTGGAAGCTGTAACATCAACTCAGATTCTTAACTACTGTAAACACAAGGAATGATATTAAGACAATAAAGTAACTTTAGGAAGGCCACGAAGACGCGGGTTAACGAGCAGGCATAACAGGTCAACGCAGGTCAACGCCGGGCCATCCATGAATGATTTCCCTCGCCGTCGTGACCACATTCTTAGCAAAGGTGGGAAACGGAGAGGAAAATCAACCCCCGGCGAGTAAATTGCATTAAATTGCTTTTTTTTATCACGTGTTCATGAATCACTGTCGTTACGATCGTCCTCATATCATCTTCCTCTTCTGCCTCTGCTGCTTCGTCTTTTTCTTCATCTTCTGCTTCTTTTCTTCTTCTTCTACTTCTTCGTCCTTTCTTCTTCTGCATTTTTATTTTTTTTTCTCTTCTTCCTCTTCCTCATTTTCATTTTTTTTCTCCTCCTTTTCCTTCTTCTTTCCTTTCTTTTTTTTCTGTTTTCTGTTGGGGGATTTGGCAACGTTCGCGTGTGATGATAATCCGCGCATGACCGGATCGGCGGGCAGTTTGGCTCGAAGGCGATTTGTGACGTAGGGAGAAGAAAGGTGAATAAAAAGTTACTCTTTCCTTAAGAGTGATGGTATTTGCTCATAGAGGAAGGCTAGGGGGAGGGGGGAGGGGGGGGCAGGGGAAGAGGAGGCTTAGAAAGAATAAAGTAAAAAAGACATGAGAGATTGAGACTTGGAGGAAGAGAGAAAAATGGCTGAGGTTTATTAGTTGGGTAACAATTGATGTAGTTAATTTACTGTCTATGATTATTACTGCCATGGTTATCAGTGTCATATCATTTCTGTTTTATCGATTAGTTATTTTTATGTATATAGCTGGTGTAGTACATTTCAGGATAAAGATAAAAACCCGGTTATTGAATAGACCTTGACAAGATTGAAATGATCTCTTAGCAAACTTTTCACTTCTATTATAGTCTTTCGAATGAAATGAATAATAAGATTAAGAAAAAGAAGTCCCGCAGTTTAATTTCTTAATCAAATGTCAATGCTTCTATGAAATTAAAAGTCCACATAGTATTTGGTGATATTATTGTCTCTTGTCTTCCTTTCCCTACCTTTTTTTTATTTTCGTTTACGTGTCGTTAACCATGCGGGTTTAATCAGAGGTGGTTGGATAGTCGATGCATCACTAATAAAGGGAAGGGAAGATATAGGCGAGAAAGAACAATGAGGTCTTACGAAATTACGGTCTAAGCCGAAAAGCCTCAAACCTCAGAGCATTGACGCCGTGAAGACATTCGATTCACTAATTAAATGTATGGCCGGTCTGTTTCTCCATTTGTCTTATTCATTCTACTCCAAATATTCTAATACGAATGCGAAGTTTACCAACAACGTATTTTAATTTTGCTTAACCAATAACAGGGTTCATATTTGTTAAATGGAAAGCCTTGTGGCGATACTTGAGAAACTCCGGTCCCGGTATTTTTTTTAAAGATGGCCGCGAATTTCATCCAATATATTCTCCGACTAGCTTGCACGTTGCAGGTCAGGCTCCTTCGCCACCACCGCTCGAGCTGCAATGAGAAATCGCCGAGTGCTGAGGGAGTTACACCGCAACGGCCGAGAGACTTCATAAATGGCTTCAGGAGTTCATTTAAACGGGCGTATTTGCATGTGTACAATGGCGCTAATGAGCTCGTATGAAGTCGGCGGTCGTGGTTTCCTTTTGTGGGATTGTTGTTGGCACTGAAGCCTGTTGGTGGCATTTTTACCTCTTGTTGTTATCTCTTCCTATTTTTATTATATATATCTCTCTCTCTTCACTTTCTCTATCTTTCTCTCTCACTCTCTCTCTTACTCACTCACTCTCTTTTTCTCTCTCTCTTACTCACTCACTCACTCGGTCACTCTCTCTCCCTCTCTCTCTCTCTCTTTTTCCCTTTCTCCCTTTCTCCCCTCCCCTCTCTCTCTCTCTCTTTTTCCCTTTCTCCCTTTCTCCCCTCCCCCCTTCCCGCCTCTCTCTCTCCCTTCTTCACTTCCCCCCCCCTTTTATCTATCTTTCTCCCGGGCAAGAGCGAGCGCAAGAAGCCTCATCATCAAGCATGGAGTTCGGGAAGGAGGAAATCAGAAGAGGGGAGTAACACGGAAGAAGTACAGAGGAAAGCGGGTTCGGTCTCGCCGAGAAGATTTGAAAGTCGGAATCGAAATTTCAAAGAGTGTATCCATCATTTTTTTCCCCTTTTTCTTTTCCCTTTTCTTCTTTTGTCCTCCCTTCTCCCACCTTATGTTCGGTCTCGTTCCACAGACAAGCGGCGGCAGTTGGCACTTTGTTATCGCGACTCGGGCAACCTTTTATGAGCAGGGAAGTGATGGGGACCATCCGTTGGCCGGGGGTGGGGGGTAGGGAGAGGGAGGAGGGGCTTCCATTGGATGGGAAACTTTTGCATATCATATTTATAGGGCGGTTTGGGGTAAAGTGTTGGGGAAAGGGAGGGACTTTTAAGGGGGGGTACATAGTTTGTAAAGAATGATGTGACACCTGTGGGACCTCGTCTAAGACATTTGCGTGCTCTTGGATGAATTGTAATCATCAAAGGAATGTTGAGTGGTACTCTTAAGTCCGTTTTCAGTCGATGAATCAAGAAAGCTTCTCTTTTTCTTCTTTTTTCCATTTTTTTTAACCGCCAATGGGAGCTGTTCGGTTCAATTTGCAGTTGATGGATATAGAATCATGAGATAAAACACACCCATCGTTAGCCTCTCGATTTGCTGTTTCCGGAAAGGCAGCCAAGCCTAAGTGTGACTGACGGGTAGATTCTTCCTTCCTTTCTACCGAACGAGATAATGGAAAAGAAGACACGTCGTAATGCTTCTTTCAGTCAGTCGGTCAGTTAGGTAACTGATTGACTATTTTTTTCCCCTTTTATTCTACTTTTTTTTCTTGTATTTTTATCTCTCGTTGGAAAAAAGATCGAAGAGTTTTTTTTCCTCTGCCGGTTGTTTGGCGTTTCGGCGGTAGTTTTATTGGCAGTTTCTATTGATATGCTTTGATTATCTCGCTGCTTCGTTCGCGCGTCCGCCGCCTAGGAGAATGATCGCAGTCTGTCTGTTCTCTCTCTCTCTCTCTCTCTCTCTCTCTCTCTCTCTCTCTCTCTCTCTCTCTCTCTCTCTCTCTCTCTCTCTCTCTCTCTCTCTCTCTCTACCTCATCCTTTTGAGATGTACGTAATCACTTGTCTCAATAAACTCGTCAAAGTAAAAAAAAAGTCTCTCTCTCTCTCTCTCTCTCTCTCTCTCTCTCTCTCTCTCTCTCTCTCTCTCTCTCTCTCTCTCTCTCTCTCTCTCTCTCTCCTTCCTCTTTCTCTCGGAGGCTCGCTCATCTATTTCGACTAATTTAATTTGGTGGAGATGTTTCAGAGCGAATAATTCGTTTGGTTGAAGTGGAGTGGAATATTCCTACCCCCCCCCCTTCTCTACTCCTCTCTCTTCGTATACTATTCCCCTTCCCCTCCCCTATTCTCCCTCCCCTCCACTTCCTCCCCACCCCCCCTACCCTGTCTTCCCTCTCCTGCCCCACCCTCCTCTCCTAACCTATCCCCTCTGTCTCCTCTTTTCCCCTCCTCTTTGATGCGTCTTTTTTCTTTTTTTATCTCTATTTTTCTTTTTTTTGTTTCCTGCTCGAGTCGATCTTTATCTAGTGTTTGGTGGGTTGGCTCTGGTATGCTTTGATTTCACCGGATTTGCGTTGCGTGTGTGAAGGTCAGTGGGGGAGGGGGGGGGGCTGTGATTTACTGTGCTGATGAATATGCGTGTTGTGCGGGGAGGTATGTTTAGTTGTACTTTAAATTCACTCAGGCGAACTTTGCTCTGATCACGCATGTACGCATACACACACGATCACGCACGCACGCACAGTTACGCTTACGCTTACACAGACACTATCACTCAACTCATTCTATCTCTCAATCTCATTCTTACTCTCAGTCTCACTCACTCACTCACTTACTTACACATTCACACACACAACACACGCCCACGCACACGCACACGCACACGCACACGCACACGCACACGCACACGCACACGCACACACACACACACACACACACACACACACACACACACACACACACACACACACACACACACACACACACACACACACACACACACGCGCGCGCACAAACGCGCGCGCGCATACGTACACCGTACCTGTATCTGTTCACGCACCATTGAACACCGAACTTAATACCTAGAGTGGATACGTCTTGGAGCTTAGCAAGAGGCCTTAGAGTCCGACAGATGCTGCGAAGCCGGAGGGATGGAGAAGGGAGGAGGAAGAAGAATAGTAGGAGAAGGGCGAAGGGAAGAATAGAAGGAAGAGGAGGATAAGGAAGAGGAAGGGGACTAGGACGACGACGATGACGACGAATATGGATTATGATGACAGTAATGATAATGGTTATGATAATGATGATAATATTAATATTGATAACAGTATGGAAGCGAAGGACAAGATGGACTAGTAGGAAGAAGAGGAACAGACAAGGTGGATGGAAAAGAAGAGTAAAAGAAGAGAAAAAAGAACAATTACATAGGGCAGGAAAAAAGCAGAAGGTGAAGACATGGAGTTCAGGGCCTTTTTAAGGGGTGGGGTGGAGGGTGGGGGGATTGGTGGAAGTGTTTAAGGGTAGGATGAATACTCTCCTTCCACCCCACCCCCCATCCCCGCTCCCTTAACTCCCCCCTCCCCCCTCAGCAAGCTTCCCCCACCTCTTCCCTTATCCCTCCGGTAAAAGGATGGTTATCCCTAAAGGCTATACTCTCTCTCTCTCTCTCACCTGGGCTATAAAGCAATAAATGGCAGGAGCGAAAGGTAGGGGAAAGGTGGATGTGTGAGATGGGGGGGGGGGTAGTAGGGATGGCCAGGGTGAGAGGGAGGGGGAGGGGGGATGGATGGATGAAATCAAAGCCAGTAGGGAGAGCGGGAGGAAGGGAGGAAGGAAGGGGCGAGGTGGGAGGGGGAGAAAGATATGGGTGTTTGATTTTCATTATTATGCAGTGTCTGTTTTGAATCGCCTTCCATAGATAAAGATAAACCGTAAAGGAAATAGATAGTAGAAAAAAACAAAACATATCCACACAGCAGAGTAAGAGAGAAAGTTAAAAAAAAAATGCACACACAAAGCAGGTAAAGAACGAAGGAGAATTCCTGTCTTTGTTAACTAATACGGCAAAGGAAGGATGGTTCGAGGCCGCGTGTGCGTGTAAGTTGTGGAGGTGGGGGGGGGGGGCGTCGGGTGTACACAGACACACCTGACCGCATTGGTGGGTACGTCAGCCATGCCCACCACAACCCTCCTCCCATCAACTGCCGCGCCCCAGCGAGGTGACACTTTCCCACCTCGCCGACCAGTTTGAACGGAGGAGTTTGCTTGTCTTCCTCTATCTTCCTCGAATTATTGTGCTTTGCGGAAGTTACCTTGGGGGGATATATGTATATGTATATTTTGTTGTAGTTAGATCTTTGAAAATGGAAATGATAAATTCTTAACGACGGAATTTGTGTTTTCCGCTTAGTTCCTCAAATGTTTAGCGTTTCCAAAAGTTACCTGGGAAAAATGTACATATACGTATTTTGCTTTCAGCATAATCGATAAAACATCAAACTTTTCTTTTTCTTAATATCTTTCTCCTCGCCCAGAAGTTTGAAGGAGACTGTGTTACGGCCGAAGAATTGCGCCACACGGCCCGCGGTTCCAACAAGGTGTGAAGGAAAAGGCGTCGCTTCGGGCCGAGCTGTCCACGCCCGAACGAAATCGGTCCGGGAAGGATAGAATGCTCAACCGGCTCAACTCTATTTATGGTCCTTCGAGCGCAAGCAAGAACCCTTGTCCTGTTAAAGCTTGTCTCTTGGGAGAATTGGAGAAAATCGTTTGCGTTTATTTTCTTTCTCTTGTCGAATCATGGCGGGGGGGTGGGGGGTGGGGGGGGGGCGTGAAAGGGAAAAGTTTTGTTGGTGGCAATTATTGGAATGAGTTTGGAACTGATAATCGGATGATTTTTTCTCTTTTTTCGTTGACGGAATTTGAAATCGCATACACACGTCGAAGCCAATATTGCACCATCGCTCGCACGCCTGCAGTTATAGGGAACGGCCAGCATGATATGTGTCGTGTGGACGGGGTGTGAGGGAATTGGCTCTTGTGGTGGAAAAGGACTCTCTCTTTTCATCTCCGTTTCTGCCTGTCCTCTCTCTCTCTCTCTCTCTCTCTCTCTCTCTCTCTCTCTCTCTCTCTCTCTCTCTCTCTCTCTCTCTCTCTCTCTCTCTCTCTCTCTCTCTCTCTCTTTTGTGTGTGCGTGTGTACGTTTGCGCGTGCGTTTGCGCGTATAAGAGTATGTATTTTTTCCCTGTCCGTCTGTCTGCTGGGATGTGGACATAGTTGTGTATGCATGTGTTCATGAGTATGTATTTTTTGTCTATCTCTCTGTCAGGATGTGCATGTACTTAGGTGTGTATAAGTGTGTTTGTGTGTGTAATATTTCTATGTATGTCTGTATGTGCGTATGCGTGTACATGAGTGCATATGTATATCTATGCCCGTTTTTCTCTGCCGGTCCATGCGCGTGCTTTTGTTAGTTGTTCTGACTTTGTAGATCAAAGTTGAGTATTACGAGATAAAGAGAAAATGATTGAACTAAGCGAAGCATGGTGTATTAAATAAAAAGGAGAAGGTCCTTGGAGACAAAGGGAAATCGAGAGGGGGAATGGGCTCTGACATGGAAACGCAAATTAAGTGGCCGAGGGAAAGAGAGGCGGGGGAGTTGCTGGCATGGAAAGAGAGCATGCAACCACGAAGAGAGAGAGAGAGAGAGGCAGAAACAGAGAGAGAAGGAAAGCTCAAATGAAGATGACGAACAGATACATACACAGAATCAGAAATAAGGGTGAAATAAGAGTAGATAAGAAACGCCAGTAGAAACCAGAGAGAAGGAAGAAAAGATGGGGACGGGGAGTGATGAACATACACGGAGGCAAAAACCATGTGGAGTGTACGAGGGAGAAGGCAAGAGTGAAGGCAAGGATACCGAGGTCTCTTAAAAACGGCTTCAGCGCTCGGGTAATTGAGAGACAATTGATGGACGTGGGACCGAGAAGGAGAAGGCAGAGAAGGGAAGAAAATGGGAGACTGAAGGGGAGCGAGAGAGAGAGAACAGCAGGAAAAAGGGTTAGGGAAGAAAAAAATAAGGTTATTACGGGAAGGAAGAGGCTAGTACGTATGGTAGGAGGAGCAGATGATTGTAATTGTTTATAGAGGTCGATTAATATCGGATAAGACTTGGGTGAGTGAATGAGCGAGCGAGTGAGTTTCGCGTCTGGATTACACCAGACCGCCGCCAATAACCGTGAGAAGGCTGGTATTAATACGCCGTTACAGGCTGTATTAACATCTTCATTCACACAGTTATTGGGGGCAATTTCTCACTTCTTGGATCCCCCTCTCCCTCCCCCCGAGTCTCACCCACCTTCCTACCTCTTTCTTTTTCTCCTTCCCTCCCTATAGGAGTTACCTACCTTCCTACTTCTTTTCTTCCCTCCCTATATCCCTCCCTCCTTAACTCCCTCCCTTCCTCCCTCTCTTCCTGCCCTCTCCAGTCTCATCCACCCCTTTCTCGAATCGCAGCCACCTCCCTCCCTCTCCTTTCTCGAATCGCAGCCACCTCCCTCCCTCCCTTCCTCCCCTTCCCCCTTCCCCCCCTTCCCCCCCTTCCCCCTCCGCCACCTTGTCTTTCTCGCACTTGATTGGCCGCTTGGAAGTGACGGGACACCTCGAAGACAGGGTAATTTGGCTGATTGTTTGTTCGGTCGTCCATCTCGCTCCTGGCCTCCTCCTCCATCATCTTCCTTTTTCTTCGTCTTTCCTCCTCCTCCTCCTCCTCCTCCTCCTCCTCCTCCTCCTCCTCCTCCTCCTCCTCCACCTTCTCCTCCTCCTCTTTCTTCTTCTTTTCTCCCCTTCCTCCTACTTCTCCTTCTTTCCTCCTCCTCCATCTCCTTCTTCTTCTTTCCTTCTTCTCTTCTCCTACTTTTCTACGCCTCCTATTCCTCCTTCCCTCATCTTTCTTTCCTCCTCTTCCCCTCCTCCTCCTCTTCCTCCTCCTCCTCCTCCTCCTCCTCCTCCTCCTCCTCCTCCTCCTCCTCCTCCTCCTCCTCCTCCTCATGTTCCTATTCCTATTCCTATTCCTCCTCCTCCTCCCCCACCCCCCTTCATATTCCTCCATCCTATTAATTGAAGGATGTCGCAGGAGTGTGTCGAGCTTCAACGACGTAACATGGAAGGGGTGGGGTGGGAGGGAGGAGAGGGGGAAGGGGAGGGGAAAGGGGGATGGGGAGGGGTGGGATGATAGGGAAGAGGAGTTGGGGGATCGGGAAGAGGACAGGGAGGGGGAGGGGGGGGTTAGAAAGAAGGCTGCGGCTGTTGGATTGGGGGTTGGTTGGCGAGAGTGGAAGGAGGAGGTGGATACGGGATGTGGGGTTGAGGTAGAGGGTTTAAGGTGGATGTGTAGTGAGATTAAAGGTTTAGGGTGGGCCTTTAGGTGAGGTTTGAGGTTTGAGATTAGAAGTGAAGTCGAGGATTAGGGCTTAGGGTGGAAGTGAAGTCGAGGATTAGGGCTTAGGGTGGAAGTGAAGTCGAGGATTAGGGCTTAGGGTGGAAGTGAAGTCGAGGTTTAAGCGGTCGTGTTGTTGCAAGGGATAAAGTGGGGAAAGTTTAATTGAGTTCAGTTTAGCTTCGTCGAGCTAAGCTGAAGGTTCAAGGCTTAGAAGGAGAATCTAGATGAGGTTTAGGGATGCGATGAAAAATGCAGTTGTGGCTTAAGTGATAGAATGGGAGTCTAGGGGAGGTATAGGGATGCGATCAATGATCCAATGAGTTTAACAGGTGAAAGATAAAGTTGTTCAGGATTTCAGCGTTTGAAATCGGGTTTAAGGAAGACAGAAGGATGCAAGTAATGAAATAAGATTGTGAAAGAAGTTTGAGAAGGAGACATAACTAAAAAAAAAACTTACGTCTATTTGAAACAAAAATAAGGAATGTGCATTACTTAGAATCTTAGAATACTTGCAATATGACAGAATTAAACGACAAGAACACCAATACAAGGGACACAAACATGGCCATAATGGCGAATAAGGCAGAAGGAAGACGTAATAAATATCAGAGAAGAGGAAAAAGAAGAAAAAAGCAACAATGGGTTGACGTAGTTGCAGTCATTGCCCTTTTGTGAGAGGGGACAGCGTGGGTGATTGAAAGGGGAAAGAGCGAGGGAAGTGGTTAGTAGGCTTCGATAAGGGGAAGGGATACGGCAGATGAAACAGGAATCGATTGGCCAGGAGAAAATTGAAAAAAAAACGACCAAAGGAAGCGAAACAAAGGAAGAGCAGTTAGTAGAGGAGAACGTTGGTAATATTGTAAAAGGAGGAGGATGAAGAATAAGAATAAGAAAAAGAAGAAGAATGGGAGAGAGAAGAGAGGAATACGTGAGGAAGATTAATGCATTTGATAACGAGGTATTAAGGAGAGAGAATAAGGAGATGGGGGACAGAAATGAAGAATAGGAGAGAAAGATGCAATGGTCAGACAATACAGAATTAGCTTCAGGAAAGAAAGCGAGAAGAGATGTCCACAGAAAAAAAAGAGATGAACCTGAAGCTTGACCGTCCCCTCTCCTCCGCCACCCCCACCCCCTCCCTAGCGATGTTCAAGGATGTTCAACACTTGCATATAATTAAGCAAGTGTGTGCCGCGCCTGTGGACGTCGTTCGTTGAGACTTTCCTGGTGGTTGAACTTGCTTTGAACTCTGTGTGTGTGTGTGTGTGTGTGTGTGTGTGTGTGTGTGTGTGTGTGTGTGTGTGTGTGTGTGTGTGTGTGTGAGAGAGGGAGGGAGGAAGAGAGGGAAAGAGGGAGAGAGAGAGAGAGAGGGGGGGGGGGGAGAGAGAGAGAGAGAGAGAGAGAGAGAGAGAGAGAGAGAGAGAGAGAGAGAGAGAGAGAGAGAGCGAGCAGATAGCCATAGAAAGCAGGAGAGAGACCGAGAAAGAGGGAAATTGAGGACCGCACACAAAAGCCGGGTTTCCTCTGGTGTAATGAACGCCAACATGTGGTTATATTCAAGGTCTGATGGCGTCGTAAACCGAATCTCAAAAGATATTATCTGTCTTTCCAGGTATGTTCCAGAACCCCTGATCTACACCCCCCCCCTCCCCCCACCAGTCAAACGCGCACCACCACAGCTCTTCTGTATTCTGTAAGTAAAAAGAGTTCGATATTTATCATGATCTAGTTCGGTTTTGTGATGTGTTTATTCGCTGATGTGTTTAGAATGCGATAGAGATGATAAATCCAGTGAACAAGTCATGGCATCGGTAAAGTGCGATGACCATGTAATATGTTGTTCCGTTGAGTAGAATTTGCACAGTATGTGGCTACAGGATTTGTCTTATACTCTTATGGTTTATTTTCTTGCACGACCTAAAAGTAGCTGAAGGAAAGGAATTTTGACTTTCTGTAGCGTTTCGAAGCTGTTAAGATTGCTGTTCCGAGCTTCAAGATCCGGAAAAGTCATGTCAGATGATAACACTCTCGAGATTCTCTTGAAATCTCTTTTGCGAGTGAGTGACGGAGGTGAAGACAGCCCAAGCGATCTCTCCTTGAAGTTCCCATTTTATGTGTTTAACCTGCAATTTGAACGTCCGGAGCTGTTGTTTTTTCTTCGGTTATGATAATTTTACGTATCCTGGCATGGTCAGGCTGATGAATATATTTATATGTAGAGCAGGGCCTCGTTGAATAGGCATGAATGGGAGAGCAGGCCGTTTCAGACGCCGGCCTTGACGCGGGGAGAAACTTTCAGTCCAGTTGCTATTTTTCCTATTGGAAAAGATGAAGTGTTCGGGTAGACTAGGAGATGGAGGTCGCGGTTTGGATTACAGTCGTCCCCGACAAAATATGGTGCTGGCGGCCATAAACTCTCAAATTTGCGGAGATGAATTGGCGTCGGAAGTATCGAAAAAAGTGAGCCTTTGAACGAGTCCGCAGATTCGCACATTTTAAATGGCAGTAATTCAGAAAAATGTGGTAGGGCTCTAAATTTGCATAACCGCTTACTTTTTATTCCATGCTTCCGGCGGCCCTTCGTAAAACATACTCGAGATACAAATCATAGAGGCCAGGGGGCGGGGGGGGCACCTTGTCTGACCTCGGGCTCGAGATGGACGTAGCGTCGTGAAGACAAAAGGTGTAATGTATGCGTGTTTGTGTGTATGGGAAGGCGAGCCACAAAGAGCTCGCTTAACGAGTGGTCTGTGTGTTTGGTGTAGAATTTATAGCTCGGATGTTTTATGGCTTTGTTGTTATCATTATTATTTATTTGTTGTTGTTGTCCAGCTTGTGTTCTTGGTCAATAATTTCATCTGCAATTGTATCAGTCATGGCACTAGAGTTATCGTGTTACCAGCGAGTACGGAGCGTATATTAAAGAGTTGCTGACAAAAACATTATCTGTCCTGGTCGAGGCAGCTGTGATTATATCGGATTATATGCAACATTCCCATAGGCCACAGCTCGCGCAGTGTTGCTAAAAGTACACCGTCGTCGAGGATAATACGGAGCTGCTTATTTTGCATGCCACGGCTCGGAGTCATTCAGCTTTATTCATGGCCGCTGATTGGCATCCACGCTGTTAATACCCATTGCAAAACAGCCTGTTTATTATTATTTTTTTTTTTACATAATGGTTTTACGTGCCATGTATTAATTTGATATTGTATTAGACATTATTTTCTTCCAGAATGTATTTATGTATTTGTTTATTTTTACTGTTTGTGAATTGTTTGTTCACATGTACAAACTCTCGTACGTGCTTGTAGCGAGGCCAGCGCCCGGGTGGTCCACGAGAAAGTGGAGAAAAAATTGCTTGAGTTATCGTTTCCTCATTCGGCGTGCGAGTGAGCGTACGAGCGAGGGAGAGCGATCATGTGTGGCCACCTTATCGTCGAGTCTCGTGATGATTGTCATGCGACTGCGGAATTTTAATCAGGATATCGGAGTGCGACCACCATGCACGCCGCACCCGGGAGAGATAAATAATCAGGTGTGGTATCCTGCGGGTGGCACAAAACTTCGCGCCGCCACGTTGTCCATATCGCCCGCGCAATCATGGCAGCGGCGGCCATATTGGGACTGGGCCGATGGTTCCTTCTGATGGCCGGGACTCGCGGGATGCATTATTTATATTTATTACTTTACGATAAAGGATAAAGCCAGGGTTTCTTTGTGTGCTCTCGAGAAGCACTCCTTCTTGCGATGTCTTCTTGACCTCTCGGAGAAGTTGGTATGATGCAGCTGTTCTTGGTTTGGCCGTTTGTAGTTCTCAAGCTCTTTGTTTCCCTTTCTCGTGTGCGCTGTTTTAAATTCTTGTGACACTGGTTATAGCAGAATGGAAGGAGTGTGACTCCAAGCGGATTCGAGGAATTTTGCTTTGTTCATGTTCTCTTGTGTTTGTTAGTTTTGAGGCATTTAACTTAAGAATATCACTGGACGAAAAAGAGGATGGACACTCACGACGCACATACATACATACATTCACACGCACATATACACACACACACACACAACACACACACATACACACACACACACACACACACACACACACACACACACACACACACACACACACACACACACACACACACACACACACACACACACACACACACACACTCAGGCAGGATGGTGGGGGGGGGTCCAGCTGATAGTCAGGCACTGAGGGAGCGACAGAGAAATGCGCGGTTTAGAGGGGAAACGTGAAGGTGAGTGATGTTTCTGTATTAAAGGACAGAGGGGAAGGAGATGGCTAACATCGAGGTGGAAAGGGAAATGCACAGCCAGCTCAAGAGGGGATCGGGCGCCTGGATCTGCCATCTGTGGTTGTATTTATTTGAGCTGTTTTGACTGGGTTTCTATTTGTCTTTCGGAATGCCTTTCTCTCTCTTTCTCTTTCTGTGTGTTTGTTTCTCTTACTCGTTCTTCTTTCTCTTCTCTCTCTCTTCTCTCTCTCTCTCTCTCTTCTCTCTCTCTCTCTCTCTCTCTCTCTCTCTCTCTCTCTCTCTCTCTCTCTCTCTCTCTCTCTCTCCTTTCTCTCCCCTCTCTCTCCTCTCTCTCTTTCTCTCTCGACCTCTCTCTCTCTTCTCTCATTCACTCTTCATCGCTCTCTCTCTCCTCCCTCTTGCCCCTCCCCCTTCCCTTCCTTCCTTCCCCCTCCCCTTCCCCGCCTCAGCTCACCTTCCCAAGCGCCCACCCCGCCCCCACCCCGCTCCGCTGGACCTATAACGGCGAGTCTTGCTTGGCGGGGCAGTGTGGTGGTTGAATGCTTAGCAGAAGGTGTGTGGTTTCGGTTTCGAACAATGCGCGGCGGCGGATGGGTGGGTTTGTGTGTGGGTCGGTGGGTTAGCAGGCAGTGGCGGTGGTAATGGTGGTTGGTTGTCACTATTGTTTCTCTCATTCTCTTTCTTTGTTTTTCTTTCCCTCTTTCTCTCATACTCTCTCTCTCTTTATGTGTGTGGGGGGAGGGGGGGGGGGGGGGGGGGCGAGAAGGTGGGGGAAGTTGGCAAGGTAGGGGTGGAAGGGGCGAGACGCGTTGGGGGAGGTCTTTTATGAGTCGATGTGGGTGGTGGTGCAGGTGTGGGTGGGCACGGACGGAGCTGTGGGTGAAATGTTCAACAGGCAGGCTTGGTGGGTTGCGGGTGGGCGGTGACGATGGCATTGGTGATGGAAGGAGAGATGGAAAGTGGCGGCGCAGCTTTGATGGAGAGTCGCTTTAAGTGGAAGCGGTAAATGGTAGGGGGAACGGTGTCGAATGGGCGGGGGGGGGGGGGGGCGAGAAGGTGGGGGAAGTTGGCAAGGTAGGGGTGGAAGGGGCGAGACGCGTTGGGGGAGGTCTTTTATGAGTCGATGTGGGTGGTGGTGCAGGTGTGGGTGGGCACGGACGGAGCTGTGGGTGAAATGTTCAACAGGCAGGCTTGGTGGGTTGCGGGTGGGCGGTGACGATGGCATTGGTGATGGAAGGAGAGATGGAAAGTGGCGGCGCAGCTTTGATGGAGAGTCGCTTTAAGTGGAAGCGGTAAATGGTAGGGGGAAAGGTGGTCGATGGGCGGAGGAGGGGGGGGGGGGGGGCGAGAAGGTGGGGGAAGTTGGCAAGGTAGGGGTGGAAGGGGCGAGACGCGTTGGGGGAGGTCTTTTATGAGTCGATGTGGGTGGTGGTGCAGGTGTGGGTGGGCACGGACGGAGCTGTGGGTGAAATGTTCAACAGGCAGGCTTGGTGGGTTGCGGGTGGGCGGTGACGATGGCATTGGTGATGGAAGGAGAGATGGAAAGTGGCGGCGCAGCTTTGATGGAGAATCGCTTTAAGTGGAAGCGGTAAATGGTAGGGGGAAAGGTGGTCGATGGGCGGGGGGGGGGGAAGGGTCCAGCGTGGACAAGAGGGGTGTCTCGAATAAACGCACAGATGATCGTTCGTGGAATTTGGAATGGCTTGGTCATTCCCCACTCCTGTTTTTACCGGAGTTTGAAGATTGCGCGACAACAAAGGACTCGAAGGGGAAGTCCGGCGTGTCGGGAATCGGCGGTACGCGAGGAACGCATCGTCCTCACGTCCCGCGAGTCGCCGGAATCCGAGCCCAGACGCCGGGCTCATGTCCGAGGCCAGGCTTGTCCGCCCTCGTCCCGGACCGTTAATTACCATATCATCTTGATAACGTGCGGCGTAAACGAGATGGCGGGTCTTGCTCCTTCTTGTTTTGTTCTTCCGCGGCCCGCCCGGAGAGGGGCTTGTGATGCAGGTCTTCTCTCTCTTTTAATGCATGCTCTCCTTATTATGTTTTTGTATCCACTACTTTAATTACCCCTCCTTCTCTCCATCTATTCCTTCTCTTATCTACTCCTGCTTTTCCTTTTTTTCCCCTTCCCTCTCCCTCTTAGTCTTAACCTTTTCTCTTTTTCTCGTCTTTCCCCCATCCCCTGTTACCTCCCCTTTCCTTCCCCCCTCTCCTTTCTTACCTCACTATTCTCCCTCCCCCTTCCCTCCTCCCCTTCTTCCCTCCCCCCCTTCTTCCCTCCTTCCGTCCTCCCCTCCCTTCCCTCCCTTCCCTCGAGTAATTGGAGAACGTCTTTCTCTTTATTTTCTATCAAGTCGAGCGCGACACAACGAACACAGATAAAAGTATGTGTATGGCGCTATAAAGCTTTGGCCGTGTCCCGTTGACGACCGGCTGGACGAAGCTCGACGACCAGAAAATAGTCGAACGACGCGACGCCCCGCTCTCCGCTCCCCTCCCTCCCCCTCCCCTTCCCACCCGTCCTCCCTCCCTTGATTTGCCCGCGAGTGTAATTGTTCCTTGCAATATGCCGCCACGCGCTAGAGCGGCGACGCTCATTGACGGCCGCTTTACGAGAGGTGGAGCAAGTTT
This sequence comes from Penaeus japonicus, assembly GCF_977035675.1. Lineage (NCBI taxonomy): Eukaryota > Metazoa > Arthropoda > Malacostraca > Decapoda > Penaeidae > Penaeus > Penaeus japonicus. The sequence continues at coordinate 37,362,243 of NW_028234407.1, read as the reverse complement.
TTGACTCGGGAGCGCGAGTTGCATTCGAATGGCTCGCTTTGTTGAGGGCGGGCTCGAGACTCGGCTTGACGGCTCAGCCCGCTCTGGCATTACCCGTTCAGACGCGTGGTCGACTAGTTTGCGAGTGTATATTATGCATGCTTTAATAGCTTTATGCCGTATTTCAGTTTTGTGTGACTTGTGACATGATCATCCAAAGACGAGAACTCCGCCTTGCCCACTTTCCCAGACGCGACTGCCTTAACTCTATGCTAATTAGTCGGATTGTCCCCATAAAAGCGCGGCCGAGGAGACACGCCCGCGACTCGTCAGATTATTTGATAAATTCCATCTTGAAAACGACTATAGCGCGAGTGTGTGTTGAGATACGCTCCAAGGAGATTTATGAATGGCGGGTTGTAATTCTCAGCGTGGCGGAGAAGCCGTAAGAATGCGTGTTGGCATCCCTAGATGGACGGAGCTTTACACTAGGCATTAAGTTATGGTGATTGTTGTCACTTGCTAGTTTATTGTTCGATGAGATTGTTGAGGTACTTTGGCCTCGGGTTTTGTTGCGTGACCCCTTTTATAACGCGTTTTATGGTAGAGGGAGACGTGCGTAGTGTATGGGCTGTGGAGGCCTTATAAGGGAAATCAGCTATAGTGTCGGGACCCACACGTAACGGAGCTGGCAACACATCGTCGAGACGGGACACTATCGGAGGGCGTGGTCCAAAAGTGACAGCGGAAAGGGTGAGATCCACGCGATGGCTCTGCAAAAAGACATATAAGGCATTTAAGTGACCATGCAACGTTGCAACATGGGAAGGGAGATACCACTCGTCTGGCCGGTCCGATGACGCGGCGATGAGCAAAGAAGAAGCCGCCGGCGCTGGTGGCCTCAAGAAGCCGTGTGAAGCAAGCAGCCTCACCTCGCCGCCATTGCTGAGCATTGGCGGAAAATCGGCAAAACCGACTGTGCAGCCTTCGTAAAAACTGGCCCCGTTGCACCAGGGTCGGCGGGGAGAAGGCGGAGGGGGAGAAAAGAGGGTAAAGGGTAGGTAAGAGGAAGCAAAAGCCGTGTTCGCAACCTCCCCTGGCCAACCCCGCCCACCCACACCCCAACCCCAGCCCAGCCCGGCCCAAATACCCGTCCTAATATGCAGCTCAACACGCAATGTAGACGTGTTCATAGCCATCCAATGAAATGATATATGGCCACGACCCCCGTCCTGCGCCGCGACCACCGAGCTCCGGCGTCCATATCGGGCAGTGGCGAGGCAAGCTCTTTGACTGCGTGGAGCGGCGCCCGAGGGTGGCTGGGGTACTGGGAGGTGGGGGGGGGGCGAGAAGGTGGGGGAAGTTGGCAAGGTAGGGGTGGAAGGGGCGAGACGCGTTGGGGGAGGTCTTTTATGAGTCGATGTGGGTGGTGGTGCAGGTGTGGGTGGGCACGGACGGAGCTGTGGGTGAAATGTTCAACAGGCAGGCTTGGTGGGTTGCGGGTGGGCGGTGACGATGGCATTGGTGATGGAAGGAGAGATGGAAAGTGGCGGCGCAGCTTTGATGGAGAGTCGCTTTAAGTGGAAGCGGTAAATGGTAGGGGGAAAGGTGGTCGATGGGCGGAGGGGGGGGGGGAAGGGTCCAGCGTGGACAAGAGGGGTGTCTCGAATAAACGCACAGATGATCCTTCGTGGAATTTGGAATGGCTTGGTCCTTCCCCCCACTCCTGTTTTTTACCGGAGTTTGAAAGATTGCGCGACAACAAAGGACTCCGAAGGGGAAGTCCGGCGTGTCGGGAATCGGCGGTACGTCCGAGGAACGCATCGTCCTCACGTCCCGCGAGTCGCCGGAATCCGAGCCCAGACGCCGGGCTCATGTCCGAGGCCAGGCTTGTCCGCCCTCGTCCCGGACCGTTAATTACCATATCATCTTGATAACGTGCGGCGTAAACGAGATGGCGGGTCTTGCTTCTTCTCGTTTTGTTCTTCCGCGGCCCGCCCGGAGAGGGGCTTGTGATGCAGGTCTTCTCTCTCTTTTAATGCATGCTCTCCTTATTATGTTTTTTTTTTTATCCACTACTTTATTTACCCCTCCTTCTCTCCATCTATTCCTTCTCTTATCTACTCCTGCTTTTCCTTTTTTTTTCCCTTCCCTCTCCCTTTTAGTCCTAACCTTTTCTCTTTTTCTCGTCTTTCCCCCATCCCCTGTTACCTCCCCTTTCCTTCCTCCCTCTCCTTTCTTACCTCACTATTCTCCATCCCCTTCCCCTCTCCCTTCCCCCTTTCCCCACTCCCTTCCCTAACTTCCCTTCTCCCCACCACTTTCCCCTCTCCCTCCCCTCTTTCCTTCTCCCACCCCTCTCCCTCCCTCTTTCCCTCTCCCACCTCTCTTCCCCTCTCCCACCTCTCTTCCCCCACTCTATCCCCTACCCCCCTCCCTCCTCTTTTTCCTACCCCCCTCCCTCCTCTTTTTCCTACATTTCCTCAAGAAAGCTTCATCGAGCAGGCGTGCCTTTGTCTCGCAGCCTCCTTTGCTCACGTCTCGGGAGGAAACGTTAGATGTGAAGCCGCGCGGGGAATATCTTCTTCTCTTTCAGGGTCCTTCGCTTCGATCTGGGGAGTCCTGTGCTCCTGCGTTCGGTCCCGAGGTTTCGTTCGATCTTTTCTTCCTTTTTGTCTCGTTTTTTTAAGCTCAGAGTTTCGGTCTTCTAGTCTTTGGATTATGTCGGTGGTCTTTGCTCGTGGTCCGGTGCTGCTGCCGAGCCTCGACTTGGTTTTCGGTATATTATTATCATCATCATCTTCTTCTTCTTCTTCTTCTTCTTCTTCATCTTCATTATCGGTATTGATATTGTTATTAATTTTGTTATTATTATCAATAGTAGTAATGTTATTGGCATTACCATTCCTATTGATATTATTATAATCATTATAATTGATATTATTATGATATTGTAATTATATTTTTCAACGGAATGGGATGGATGGATGGAGAGAAAGAAGCCACAAAGAGAGAGACAGAGACATGCAGATAAACGCAGACACACAAAGAGAAGAAGAAAGAAGAGCATCAGGAAAACTCTTGCCATTTTTTTC
>NW_028234407.1:37341669-37344169 GCF_977035675.1 Penaeus japonicus | reverse complement strand
GGCTCAACGGGATTATTGCGGTGCGAAAGGAAGGGGCCTATTGCCGCTTATGACTGAGAGGAAGGGAAGCGGGGATTTCGTGGTGATGATCTCCTATCATAGGGGACCGCGACGGGTCACGAGACCACGATCTCCCTAAGCCCGTCTCCCATACACGCCGCTGCTTCCGCCCCTACGCAGCCGTGCCCTAAGGGCCAATTTCCTGGCTACTGTAAGGCTGGTGGTTAAGACTCTCTCGGTGCCTTGTGCCACAGAGGGAGAGGGAGAGGGAGAGGGGCGGAATGGGGTGGGGGGTTTATGTTATTGTTACATGGTTTCCAAGGGCGGCAGGTCGGACCTTGATATTTAGGGATGATGGTAAGTCTTCTGGAAGAAGAAGAAGAAGAAAAAAATCTTGAAACAAGGCAGGAAGTTTTAGCCTCCCCAAGATCACTAAGGGATAACAAGAATGGCCAATATCATGTGAAAGGAAAAGAATAGATACGGTCAGTGGTAAGGGAGGGGGGTGCCAGGGAGGGGTTGGCGTAATGGGATAGGCAGGGTGATGACTTGGAATTGGCATGGAATGGGAAAATTGGGGGAAACTACCGAGTAAACTTTGTCTGTAAGGTTATGGACACTGCCTTGTCTTAAACGACGAAATATCAAACTGTATTTGTTTTCCTCTAAGTCGAGAAGTTAGGTTATACATAATATATATATATATTTATATATATATATATGTATATATACATATTTATATATACACATGTATATATATATATACATATATATGTATATATATTATATATGTATGTATATAAATACATATATATATTATATATATATAACATAAATACATGTGTGTGTGTCTTTATGTATATACATATACACACCTATACTTCATATCCCTATCCCATAGTGAAAATACTTGTGTTGGTTGCCATTTCACGTGCTTTCATTAAAAAAGATATAATTAAATGCGTGTATATCTTCCAACCCCAAGTATCGAGCTCGAGCATAAACTACAAGCACAGCAACAAAAATAGACGCTGTGCAGAATAGAAAAAAATCATCAAAAAATATTTTACAGGCAGAGTGCCTTAAATTTCCCCTTTAACACACAAGAAAAAAATTAATTGGGATAAAAAGAAAAAAGTAGAGCACTTTTTGTACCCAGATAGACTGGTGAAAAATAGGAAATCAAAAAGATGGCGAGAGAAAAAAGGTAAACACAGACGAGACTAAGAAAAGAAAAAAAAGAAAAAAAGAAAAAAAAGAATCACGAAGGCTGCTTAAACGGCGGCCTGGCAGGGTGGGGAGATAGGGCGTTGGTTGAGGGGAGGGGAGGGGGGAGGGGAGGGGAGGATGGCACGGAATGAGGGTCCAGGAGGGGAGTAGGAGTTGGCACGGGATGGGGGTCAATGGAGGAGGAGGAGGAGTCCGGGGGGGGGGGGGGGGCAACGGGCACTCAAGTGGCCATCACCGCTCGCCGAACCGCCGAACCAGCGTCAACGACCTCTCTGCTCCTTGACGGTTATCGGGCCGGCCTGTTAGCGGAAGGAGCGAGAAGGGCTTGTCGTTTTATCTTCTTTTTTTTCGTTATTAATTTTTACCCTTTGCGTTCATTTATTTATTTATTTATTTTTTTAGGAAGGGGTGTGGGTTGGGGGATGTGGGGATATTGCTTATTAGAATGAAGGGGAAAGGGGCAGAGCATAGTGTTTGTGTGATGATTACGGAGAAGTAGGAGAGAGAGTGAGTGTGTGTGTGTGTGTGTGTGTGTGTGTGTGTGTGTGTGTGTGTGTGTGTGTGTGTGTGTGTGTGTGTGTGTGTGTGTGTGTGTGTGTGTGTGTGTGTGTGTGTGTGTGTGTGTGTGTGTGTGTGTGTGTGTGTGTGTGTGTGTGTGTGTGTGTCTACGTGCGCGCGTGCGTGTGAGTCCAATGCGGAGAAGGAAGAGGTACTTAAAGGATGAATAGAGCGATGGCCTCTGAAAATCGGTTGAAAAAAATAGAGGAGGAAGTATTGAGATTGGTAAAATGAAGGTTATTTTTGATTCGTTTTGCATTGACAATTGAAATGAAAAGTAAAGAAATTTGAGCATTAGCTTCATGTAATTCCATATATATATTTTTTTCTATTCCACATCCAGTATATCAACACTTGTATGAAGCTAAAACATATATATATATTTTTTTTTTGTCTCCTGCGACATGAATAGTGCTCCTCTTTGATGTCGTGAAGCAAACTTGATTACATTGAAATAGTAATATAACATAACCTCCCCCATGTTATTCCCACGCTATCTCTCTTGCACAATTCAATTCAGTTCAATTCAATTGCTGTATTTATTAAGGTAACACGATACAGTTTTTTTAGCAATAAAATATGAACAGCATATCATGTCCTTTGGAGATGTAGAGGGAAGGAGAGAGAGAGAGAGAGAGAGAGAGAGAGAGAGAGAGAGAGAGAGAGAGAGAGAGAGAGAGAGAGAGAGAGAGAGAGAGAGAGGGGAGGGGAG
>NW_028234407.1:37324169-37326669 GCF_977035675.1 Penaeus japonicus | reverse complement strand
CTGGCTTGACACGTGATACACCAATTTGTCGCCTATTGTCTTATTTTTTTTTCTCTCGCTCTTCCTTTCTCTCTCTCCCTCCCTCCCTCCCCCCCCTGCCTCCCTCTCTCTCTCTCTCTCTCTCTCTCTCTCTCTCTCTCTCTCTCTCTCTCTCTCTCTCTCTCTCTCTCTCTCTCTCTCTCTCTCTCTCTTCCTCCCTCCTCTCTCTCTCTCTCTCTCTCTCCTCTCTCTCTCATCTCTCTCTCTCTCTCCCTCCTCCTCCCCCCCCCTCCTCTCTCTCTCTCTCTCTCTCTCTCCCCTCTCTCTCTCTCTCCCCTCCCTCTCTCTCCCCCCCCCCCTCTCTCTCCCTCCCTCTCTCCCTCCCTCCCTCCCTCCCTCCCTCCCTCCCTCTCCCCTCCCTCCCTCCCTCTCTCCCTCCCTCCCTCTCTCCCTCCCTCCCTCCCTCCCTCTCATCCACTCTCCCTGTCTCCCTCTCTCCTTCAGATATGTGTCGCCAGTCTGCCTCGAGTCAATCGGTTTATATCTGAGTGTATTTCTTTCGAGTAAAGCATGGGAAAATGTGCGAGAAAGAGAGCGTAGAAAGGAAATACAGGGTGAAAGGAAAATGTGATAAAAGAGGTAAAGAAGGAGGATAGGGTATGGTTACGGGGAAGTCACTGGGGAGGGATGGAAGGGAAGGATAACGGAATGGAGAGGAGGGAGAGAGGGAGAGACAGACTTAGAGAGAGGGATTGGAGGGAGGGACAGATGAAGAAGGATAAACCGAGAGGATTGGTTATATCCAGTTATGTTGAAGGGGAGACTGGGAGTCGGACATACAGAGAGAGAGAGAGAGAGAGAGAGAGAGAGAGAGAGAGAGAGAGAGAGAGAGAGAGAGAGAGAGAGAGAGAGAGAGAGAGAGAGAGAGAGAGAGCGCGACCGATGGAAATAGATGGTAGGAAGAGATAGAAGGGAGGAACAGATCCAACTAGCTGCAGTTGAAATAGAGGGGAAGCGTAGAGAAGTGGAGCCTAGTGGCGACACTTTTGCCCGCGGTCCATACCCGCTATTTCTGTCGTTGAACTATTTTCTTTCTTTCTCTTTCATTCAAACCCTTCTCCCTTTCTCGTTTCACTTCTAGTCCCGCTGTGTCTGGATGTGTCTTTGGTTTTGTTTTTGTTTTTGTCTGTTTATTTGTCCGTTTGTTAGCTGGTCTGGATGTTTATGTATATTGTTTATACATTATGGGAAGTTTCTCTGTCTCTCACTCACACACTCACTCAATTTCACACACACGCGCCCGCGCATTCACACACACACACACACACACACACACACACACACACACACACACACACACACACACACACACACACACACACAAAACACACACACGCGCAAACAAACATATATCCTCTTCCCCTGTTATGTGCGACGGATGCTCTGCTATTTGTGTCAACCCTGGTGTAAAACCCTTACTCGCTAAGCAAAACTGAACAATTGTTTGGAATATTTTAGTTGTTTGTCTATTCCAGCCGTATTCGTTATCATTTGCATTCAAACCGCACACCCACAGAAAGAGAGAATGGCAGGGGTAGAACCTATTTAACAAGGATGGAAAGAGATGGAGGGAAAGGATAAAAATGACAGGGAGAGAGGAGAGTAGAAGATGTAAGAGAAAAAAAAGAGAAGATGAGCGAAGAGAGGAGGAGATGAAAGAGAAGAGAAAGAGACAGACAAATCAGACAAGATTTATAAAGCAAGAGAATAAAAGCAGGCCATACGGAATATATAGATATTTTTGGGTCGGTGCTTTATCCCCCTCCATCGCGAAACAAGTTTTAAGAGTTGCGGCGAGGAGCGTGACAGTCCATCTGTACCCAGTGTCTCTCTTGCCCTATCTTGCGGTATCACCAGGTATCGTCCAGGTACCGCCCAGTACACAAGGGAAAAGGGAGGCGGCCGTATATGGTAGCGGTAGGCGGAGATGTAATGAATTTTGGCCGTTACTCTTTATATATGGACATAATCAGCTACTGTTGTAATGAGCGTATCTGTTTTTTGTAAGTGTTATTATTCCTTAACCTTCTGTTATCTTGAGATCAAAACCACGTATTACCCTATCTTAGGTTTTATTGCTTGTAAATCTACATGAGCACAGGGCAGCATTTTTTAAACGTCCATACCTTGATTTTTTTTTTCTTTTTCTTTTTTACTTCTCATCCACTTTTTTCTCTCTCTTTTTGGTTCCAATTTGTTTCATCCTCCCATTTTTTTCTTCGTTTTTTCTTCTTCTTTTTTTTTTGGTAGGGGGGGAGGGGGGCTCCTGTTGACCACAGGTATTGGGTGGCTGCCGCTGGTGACCACGAAGTATCCCATCCTCACATGCGGTTATCCGAAGACTGGACTCCCTGTGGCAAGTTACGGGTCGGGTCGCGGGAGGAAACCGCTCGCTTCAAGTACGGGGGTCGCGGGGAGGGGGGGGGGTGCCTCGTCATACAATATGGGGGGAAGGTTGTAA
>NW_028234407.1:37309169-37319169 GCF_977035675.1 Penaeus japonicus | reverse complement strand
ACATAATAGCCGTTAAATATTATGATCTCCGGGCACCTTAATGACCCGCACTGGCCAATCCACCCGGATCGCCCGCTCCATAATGTCCGGGATCGGATCGGTCGGGTACCGGTAACTCACCCGCACCTTTCTTCCCTTTTTCTTCTTCTTCTTCTTCTTCTTCTTCATTATTGTTATTATTATTATCGCTGTATTCCGCGCATTTTTTTCTCCATCATTCTTCTTTTTCTTCCTCTTCTCCATCTTCCTTCTCTTCCATCTCTTTCTCCTATTTTTCTTATTCCTACTCCTCTTCATTATCCTCTTCTTCCTCCTCCTCCTGCCGCCCCCCCCTCCTCCTCCTCCTCCTCCTCCTCCTCCTCCTGGCCCTCCTCCTCCTGGCCCTCCTCCTCCTCCTGGCCCTCCTCTCCTCCTCCTCCTCCTCCTGATCCTCCTCTTCCTCCTCCTCCTCCTCCTCCTCTTCCTCCTCCTCCTCCTCCATCGTTCGGAGGGCTGTTTCGCGCTGCATCTTTTATCAAGGACACCGCAGTCGGCCAGCCGTGGGGAGAAAGGGGGGGGGTAGATGGGGAGGAGCCAACATGGAGTGGGGGGGAAGGGGGGGGCGGGATCGTAAGGACTAGGTAAGCGTTGGATTATGAGGTGATGTTGACCTCTATCAACCTCTTGGTAATTGTTCGTCTTGAGGGGTGGGATGGAGGGATGGGGAGGGGAGAGGGGTATACTTTGGTGCGGAGGAAAAGGGGGGGGGGGGTTATAGAAGGTGGGGGTGGAACGGAATGGGGGAGGAGGAGGGGGAGGGGGATGGGGATGGACTGCAATGTGAGGAGATTTGGGATGGTGTTGAGGATGTCTGTATATATCAGGGTAATCATAATGGTTCGGTATTTAGTGGTATTTATAATGGCGATAAGTAGATGGATAATGGTGATTGATGATAATTATAACGAAAATTATGATAATGGTAGTAGCAGTAATAATGATGATATCATGGCAGTAATAATGATAATGATAATGACAATTGCAATGATAAAAGACTATACTTGTAATACTGATATCATGGTAGTGATTATGATAATGATAAGGATATTTATGATGATAAAAAACATTGCAGTAATGATTATGATAATTATTATGATGATAAGGATAATTATGATGAACACAATACTTGTAACAATGATGATGATATGATTATAGTAATAACGCCACTGATAGTGAAGATAATACAAATTCGCGTTAAATCCACTGACGCCCCCCCCCCCCCGCTGGTCCAACCCAACCCTGCAAGCCATGCAGCCAAAGCCCTGTGTCGTTCTCAGGCAAGATCTGGCTGTGCTTGTAGGGTAGGGGAAGCAAGCAAGGAAGGCTATGGGAGAGCAGTACGGCTCTTGTGACTCCTTTTGTCCTTTCAATCTCTCTCTGTTTATTTTATTTTCTCATCCCACTCTTTTTTTTCTTCTTTTTCCTTCTCTCTTTGTCTCGTTTTCTTTCTCTTTCTCATTTTCTATCGTTATTCTTCTTTCATTTCTTGTTTTTTCTCTTCGCTTTCTTCTTCTTTCCTCTTTCCTTGTTCTTGTTCTTCTCTTTCTTCTTCTTTTTCTTCTTATTAGTATTCCTCCTCTTCCTCTCCTTCCTCCTCCTCCTCTTCCTCTCCTTCCTCTTCCTCCTCTTCCTCTCCTTCCTCTTCCTCCTCCTCCTCCTCCTCCTCCTCCTCCTCCTCCTCCTCTTACTCCTCCTCCTCCTCATATTCTCTCTCCTTTTCCTCCTTCTTCTCCACCTCCTGCTCCCCACTCTACCTTCTTGACTCCCCCCCCCCCTTTTGACGCGCCTACCCCGCACCTCCCCACTCCTTCCGGCACATCCCTCACCTAACTACTCCTCCTTTTGAAGCCCCTCTCCCCTCTCCCTCTCCCCTCTCCCCTCTCCCCTCTCCCTCACCCCTCCCCTCCCAACCATCTCCTCTTCTTCAGTGAGCCAGCTGGCACGGCCTTACCAGCTTGTCTGTGAAGAACCGTCTGTTCGCTTTATGTTTACAGAGCAATCTTTGTAGGAGTGGAAAGGGGTGGGGGAGGGGGCGTAAAGTTGTGGTGATGGGGGAGGATGGGGGGGGGGTCTGAGGTGGTGGGGGAGGTGGAGGGGGTAAGAAGTGATGAGGGAGGTTGGGGGTCTGAGGTGATGGTGGAGGTGGAGGGGGTAAAAAGTGATGAGGGAGGGTGGAGGGCTGAGATAGTGGGGAAGGTCGGGGTTAGGGGGGGGGGTGAGGTGGTGAAGGAAGGGGGATAGTGAGGAAGGAGAAGGAAGGAAAAGAGGGTGCCAGGGAAAAGGGGAAAATAAAAGGCAACGCAGACGGAAGGAACTGGAAAGATACGAAACGAATACGAGGGTGAGGGGTGTGTGTGGGTGGGGTGGGGTGGGGGGGCTGGGGAGCGGGAGGAGAGGGGAGGGGAGGGGAGGGGATGGAAACAGACAAGCGGGTGCCTCTTCCCTGCATGTTTACTCCTGCGCGGGAACACCTTTTTATCTGTTGTTGTGGGCGGGGTTTATGACGAGGAGTGGAGTGGAGATCTTAATTTGATAAAATTGGGAGGAGAGGGAGAGAAGGAGGGGAAGGGTAGGTGGATGGAGTGGGTGGGAGTAGGGGGTGGAGTGGGAGGAGAAGTGAGAGTGAGTGAGTGAGTGAATGAATGAGTGAATTAGTGAGTGGGAGAGTGAGTGAGAGAAAGAGTGAATGAGAGGGAGAGAGAGAGAGAGAGAGAGAGAGAGAGAGAGAGAGAGAGAGAGAGAGAGAGAGAGAGAGAGAGAGAAGAGAGGAGGGGGGGGGGGGGGGATGGAGTAGAAGTGGATGGAAGGTCAATTGGGGATAAAAACTCCAAAGTAAAAACAAATAAGGGGAAGGAAGAAGAAGGACGCCATGGGTGTTCCGGCGTTGCAGGAAGGGAATGTTCTAGAGGAGTCTCACGTCCTGATGAGAGAGAGAGAGGGTGTGTGTGTGTGTGTTTGCGTGTGTGTGTGTGAGTGCGCGGGCGTATGTGCGTGTGTAAGTGCGTATGCTGTTTATTTGCATGTGTTTAAGTATGCTTGGCCGTTTGTTCTTGTGTGCGCATGTGTTTCTTTTACTCTGTGCTTGTCTGTATTGTATATTTCTAGTGTTTTTGTGAGTGTATGGCTTGCAGAAAAGGAGGTGTAAATGAGACCAAATACTTTTCAGAACGCAAGAAATGTAAGTGACGCGTTTCAGATTACTCCGTAACTACATGTAGTTCTGATGACGGAGTAATCCGAAACGCGTCAATTACATCTAATGCGTTGTGGAAATTATTCATTAGTCTCATTATACCTTTTTCTACATCTGTCATAATGAACTCTGTTCATGTATATGCTTGTTAAGATGTCTGCATGCGTATGTGTATAAGAATATGTTTGTCTGTAAATGCATTTTTGTGTGTGTGATGAAAATGGGATCTCAAGGATCTCGCGTGTAAAATTAATTCCGGGTTGGACTCCGTATCGCCCGTCCCGCTCTTGTATCGCCACAACAACACGGATATTTTGTACAGCAACACGCCTGGCTGTGCACATCCGCGGTACCGATTTTGTATCTATATTCGGCGGTAATGAGTGAACTTTTCATACATGTATCAGTGAATGATTTCCGGCAGCCTCACCAAAGTGGCCGGATTTGCATATATACACTCCTGAATTAATTTCATGGAGTTATTTTCACTCGTAATTATATGCTTCTGCAGTTAGGTTTGATTAATTTCCTTAGTCTATTTTATTTAATCTCGTATATATTCGCACCGGCGGACGACTTTTCATAATCACAAAGGGTTAATGACCAGGCATTTAATACAGCGCAAGGAGATTGGCCATTGCGTAATCACACTCGCAAGGCCTCTCCACGGCACCTGCGGGTGAATGGATTTTCATTAGCTCGTTACCCCTCTGGAGAAGGCACATCGGGGAGGGGGGGGAGGGGAAGACTGGGAGTGGAGAAGGGGAGAGGGAGGGAACGAGAAGGAGGGAAAGAGGAGGGAGAGGGGGTAGTATGCACGTATTAGAGTCTCTACGAAGGGAACGGGAAGGGGGTTTGTATGCATTTATTAGAGTCTCTGCGGAGAGAATAGGGAGGGGAGGGGAGGGGGAGAGGAAACGGAGGAGGTTTGTGTCCATGTAGCCTATTAGGGTGTCAGGGAAGGGGGGAGAATGTTCATGTATTCAAGGTTGGAAAGTGTACCGTTTATGCACCAAGAGGCCGGGGGGGGGGGGATGGAGAGAGTGTTCATGCACCCAGGTATGAGGGAGAGGGGAGAGAAAAGGCATCGAGGTAAAGAAGGGAGGGGTGTGCTGGAGTCGGTGCTCACTGCTCATGCACCAGAGTTAGCAGAGGGGGAAGGGGGGGAGGAGGGGGAGGGGGAGGGGGGCAGGTTTTGATAGTGGCACCCATGAGGAGTCTGGCCGTGTGTGGCAGGCGACTTGCATGATAAACTCTCGACCCCGGATAACCTCGCCACACACGAGGTAAGGCCAAGGAGTGGAAGGTGAGAGGGGAAGAGGGGGGGGGGCGGCGGTCACGGGGAAGGCAAGAGACGATTGGGGAAGGGGGGTTCACTAGAAGAGGGCGTTTACGGGAGAGGTGAGGGGGGGGATGAATAAGGTTCAGGGGAGAGACAGGAAGGGGAAGGGGAAGGGAATGTTCATGGGTGTGATAGAGATTGGGAGAGAGAGAGACGGTCGGGTGGGGAAGGGGGGGGGGAATTCAGTCATGCAGGCATTGGGAAAAATGTGTTTGTCTGTGAGGCTGATAGGTGGGTAGAGAGGGGGAGGGGTGAGCGAGAGGAAAAGGTCACCAAGGGGTCAAGTGAGAAGGGGGGGAGGGGGGTCATAGTGGTGGTGTGGATGATGATGATTGAGCGGGTTGATGGTGAATGGTGATCGGAATATTGATGAGGCTACAGTGCTCGGCGGAAAACGACGTTGTGGGTGATAAGCGTGGAACTGATATAAAGGAAATAGAAATATAAACGGAGGTAGGAATAAAGTCCGAAAAAAAGAGATGAGGGAGGAGGGGGAGAGAGAGGGAGAGAGAAAAAGAGAGAGAGGGAGAAGGAAAGAGAGAGAGGAGAGAGGGAGAGGGAGAAGGAGAAGGAGAGAGAGAGGAGAGAGAAAGAGCATTTCGGATGCATGTTTACGAGTATCCTGTTGATAAAGACGCAAAAAGCATTTTTTGGTGGATAAGATAAGAAAAAAAATGTCTGGCCTTGAGCGCATGAGAGGAATTAATAATATTTGAAGAATGATTTAGTGGACGTTTTTCACCTGTGGTTGTGTGTGCGTGTGTAAGCATGGAAGACGCACATGTCGATGCAGTCCGTCAGGTACAGATAGCCAGTCGAGAGTCTATCTCTTTCTTTATTCTCTTTCTTTCTTCTTTTCTCTCCCCTCTTCTTCCTTCAGCTCTCTTCTCCACATATATTCTTCCTCCTCTTTACCCTATCCCTCCCATTCCTTTTCCTCCCCCCTCATTCTCCCTTCCCCCTTATCCTCCCTTCCCCCTTATCCTCCTCTCCCCTCATCATCCCCTTCCCCTCCTCCTCCTCCTCTCCTTTCCCTCCCCCTTTCCCCCTTCCCCTCCTCCTCCTCCTCCTCTCCTTTCCCTCCCCCTCTCCCCCTTCCCCCCCCGGCGATGGGCAGCGATGACTGTGCGACGCCGACCGATAGTTTGAACGCCTGACACAGATAGATCCAGATGGTCGCTAGACAGCCACATACGGTCAGCCGGGGGCGCCCTCTCCCGCTGCGGGGGCGCGCCTATCCGGGTCATCAGCCATGCGCGGTCGTCGCCTGGTATGTCGCCGTCAGCGGAGTTCATTGCGTGTTAGGAAGCGAGGGGAAGGGGGAGGGGAGGGGAGGGGAGGGTGTCCAGGCGGTAATTCATTCATATATATATATATATATATATATATATATATATATATATATATATATATATATATATATATATATATATGTTTGTGTATGTGTGTGTGTGTGTGTGTGTGTGTATGTGTATGTGTATGTGTGTGTGTATGTATATATGTATATGTATATGTATATATATTTATATATATATATACATATATACATATACATATATATTTATGTGCGTGTGTCTGTGCCTGTGCATGTGCCTGTGCGTGTGTTCGTATGTGTGTTTACGTACACATAGTGTCATTTATATTTATATTTATCTATACAAATGATTGCGAGAGGAAGAGAAGCAAACAGGGATACAGACAGCACGAGAGAGCCTCCTGTTCTCTGATAGATAGATGGAAGGAGAGTCGATGAGAGAGACGCGATCTCGGAGCAGATGGAGACGGCGGAAAGGATGCGGATTGTCATTACCTCTTGTCCTTGGAGAGATAGAGGGCCTACGTATTTTTTCCTTTAATATCCGTTTCCTCCTCCTCCTCCTCCTCCTCCTCCTCTCTGCATCCCTTGTTTCTTGGTCTTTTCTTCTTCTTCTTTTTCCGTGATCCACCTTTTCACTTCCACCATCATCTCTTTCTCTCCCTCCTCGTCCTCTTCACCTCCTCCCTATTATCCTCCTCCTCTTCTCCTCCTCTTCCTCCTTCTCCTCCCTCTCCTCCCCCTCCTCCTCCTCCTCCTCCTCCTCCTACTCCTCCTGCACCTCCCTCCTTTTCCTCCATTTCCCTCCTTCACTCATCCTCCCCCCCCTCACGCTCTGACCCCGAGGGTTCTTCCAGGCAACCTCCAGGACCCTCCAGATTCTTCCAGTCGCTCTTGTTTGCCCAGGTGAATCGGTAGTTCTTATCTCGACGGCGACCGACATCTCCCCCCTCTCCCTCTCCCTCTCTTACCCCTTACCCCGCTCTCCCTCTTGTCTCCCTCTTCCTCCTCTCTCTCTCTCTATCTATCTATCTATCTATCTATCTATCTATCTTTCCCTCTCTCTCTCTCTCTCTCTTTCTCTCTCTTTTTCTTTCTCTCTTTTTCTTTCTCTCTCTCTCTCTCTTTCTCTCTCTCTCTCTCTCTCTCTCTCTCTCTCTCTCTCTCTCTCTCTCTCTCTCTCTCTCTCTCTCTCTCTCTCTCTCTCTCTCTCTCTCTCGTTCGTTCGTTCGTTGTTGCCTTGCTCTTTTTTCTGCCCCTTATTTCCCCTCCTCCCCCCCTCAGCCCAAGGTTTGTTTTCGATTTGTTTTTCTGTCGAATATCAGTCCATCTTTCTCGCTCGATCTGCCTCTCCTTCTTTCCCTCTTTCCATCCCTCTCTCACTCCCTTTTCCCCCTTTCTCAACTCGTATGTACTTCCGCGTCCTTCCCTCCTTTTTCCCTCCTCTTCTCCTATCTCCCTCCTTCACCTACCCTCTGTTTTCTTCTCCTTCCTCTCTGCCGCCCCTCCCTCCTTCCCTCCCTCCCCCTCTCCCCCTCTCCCCCTCCCTCCCTCCCTCCCTCCCTCGCTCTCCCCCTCCCTCCCTCCCTCCCTCCCTCGCTCTCCCCCTCCCTCCCTCCCTCCCTCCCTCGCTCCCTCTACCCCTCCCTCCCTCCCTCCCTCCCTCCCTCCCTCCCTCCCTCCCTCGCTCTCGTCTACTAATGTTGAGAGTGCCGGTCAAAGGTCAGTATGGGATGTCCTGCGTTTCCCGGGAATTTCCCTGCATTATTGTCCGGATCTCTTTTGCCTTGATCTGTCTGCCATTTATTTGTATATTTGATTTATTTATATTCCCGCACTATGTATATAAACGGTGTCTCTTGTTTACATTGGACATTGTGTATAAAGGCTTTAAGGTTACATTTACAGACACAGACTTACAAGCATGTGTGCACACGCACGCACACAGACACGCACACACACACACGCACCCGCACACATATGCATAACATAGTATAGCCCATTTTCCGTTTTATCTTCGTCTGTCTTTCATTCTGTATCGTCTCTCTATCTGAGGCATTTTCCTATTTGAACTCGTCCGTTCCTTTTGAGATCAAAGGCGACGCGGCTCCTTTTATACCGGCTCATTCAGCTGCGTGTTGTATTGACAGTGGGCGTGCGTGCGAGCCGGCGGGGTGGTGGGTGGGCGGGCGGGCGGCTGGCTGAGCGGGGAGAGTGGCTAGGCCTAGGTGGGCGGAGCAAGTGTAGTTAAGGGCGCGAGTGTTGACACAAGTGATGCAGGGGTTATTAGGGTAGAGGAGATGGGGTAGGGGGGGCGGGGGGGGGGGTTGGTGTCATCAGCATCGTCCATCACTTGACTTTTTGTTCTCGGGTTTAATGGTTCTCTCTCTCTTTCTCTCTCTCTCTCTCTCTCTCTCTCTCTCTCTCTCTCTCTCTCTCTCTCTCTCTCTCTCTCTCTCTCTCTCTCTCTCTCTCTCTCTCTCTCTCTCTCTCTCTCTCTCTCTCTCTCTCTCTCTCTCTCTCTCTCTCTCACTCTCTCTCTCCTTCTCTCTTTCTCCCTCTCCTCTCCTCTTCTCTCCTCCTCTCTCCTCCTCTCCTCTCTCCCTCTCTCCTCTCCTCTCTCCCTCTCCTTTTCTCTCATTCCCTCTCTCTCCCTCCCTCTTCTCCTCTCCTCCCTCTCCATCTTTCTCACCCTCTCCCTCTCTTCACTCCTCTTCTCTCCATCTTCCTCCTTTCCTCTCCTCCTCCTTTCTTCCTTCCCCCTCTCTTTTCCTCCTTCCTTCCCTCCCTTCCTCCTTCCTTGTCTCTCTCCCTCACTCTCGCTCGCTCGCTTTCACTTTACTGAAAGACAAAGCGCGAAGAGAAATATGAGCGTGAGAGAGAGCGAGCGAGCGAGAGAGCGAGCGAGGGCGAAAGAGCAAACTAGAGAGAGAGCGCACCAGATACTCGAATTTCCCTTTACCAAATAAGAATCACAAAGGGGTGACAGGACGGTTCTGGGAACGCCATTTTGGCCACGCGTGTTTTGCCCAGAGAGGAGGTTGCATTTAGTATTTCGTATGGCAAAGAACCTTATCTTTGGATGGTTTGTGTATTTCGTATGGCAAAGGAAATTATCGTGCGTTTGGGCATTTCGCATTGCAAAGAATTTCATGATCATGTGGTTCAATGCAACTCGTACGGCAAAGCGAATTGTCGCCAGATGGCTTGTGTATATCATGTTGCAAAATACAACGAAAGAGAAACATCTTTGAATAGTTTGTGTAATTCGTAGGGTAAAGAACTTTATCTTCGGATGATTTGAGTATTTCTATTTCTTATGGCAAAGAACCTTATCTTCCGATGCTTTGTGTATTTCGTGTGACAAAGAATTTCATCTTCGTTTGGCTTGTATGCTACTCATGGCAAATAAATGGTTATGGTTGTTGGCTTGTTGGTTTATGGGACGTATTCGTTGTCTCCCCCCCCCCTCCCTTTTCGTTCACTTGCTTGTTTTTTTATTTATTTAACGAGCGCAGATAGATTTTTATTTTATTTTATTTTCATTCCGTCTCCTTTTCTTCTTTCCATATCTATCATTATTTCCCCCCGTTCGTCTTCTCTCCTAAATGAACCTCATTCCTTATCTGTGCTGCCCTCCCATCATCTTCTGTATCCCCTCGCCCACGCACCGTCGCACCACTCCCCCCTCCTTTCCCCTCCTCTCCCCTCCTCTCCCCTTCACTCCCCTCCTCCACCTTTCCATGTTCTGTCTACACCACCATCAGTCATCCCAGTCCCCCCCCCCATCTTCCCCCTATCTCCCTCCTCCCCCTCCCCCTCCCCCTCCCCCTCCCCCTATCTTCCCCCCTGCTACTGGTCCGTAAGTCAGGACCCGGAGGTAATGAGGGAGCAGAGTGTGATAGCGGCGCTGGCGAAGGCGAAGACGGGCGACGTCGAGCCTTTAAGAAGTATTCTTTGGCTTCTCTTATTGCCTTGCACTTTCTTGTGCTTTTCACTTCTCCTTTCTTACCCTCTGTCTATGTCCCTCTCTCTCTCTCTCTCTCTGTCTCTCTCTCTCTCTCTCTCTCTCTCTCTCTCTCTGTCTCCCCCCCCCTCTCTCTCTCTCTCT
>NW_028234407.1:37286669-37294169 GCF_977035675.1 Penaeus japonicus | reverse complement strand
GGCGAAGGGGCGCGCGGGCGGTGCAGGAGGTTGGAGCGGCCGTAAATGTTTGGATCGTAAACGCCCATTTTTGTATCCGTAGCTCGCCATGTGTACAGGTGCTGGCTGTGTGTATCTTGACGTGGGGTGTGATGCCTGAGGGCGTGTGGGAGGTGTGGGTTTGGGAGGGGGAGGGACATTTGGGCGTGGGTGGGGAGGAGGAAGGGAATGCGGGGAGGGGTGATGGCGCTGTGGGGAGGATGAAGGAAGAGGGAGAATGGGGAGGTGCTGTGGGGAGTCAAGGCCAAATTGTTTTTAGAATTGCCTGCTCTTGGGTTTATATTATTTGTTATTATTATTCGATGGTAAAGGGAAGGCTGCAACAGGAGTGATTGTGCAATGATGATGACGATGAGAATCATGATGATAGTAAAACCAGCAATAGTAAAAATAAGGATAGCGCCAACTCTAACGGCAAAGTAAAAATGGAGAATCACAAGTCTCGCCATGTTGTCACGATCATAAAGCGAACTCTTAGGGCGTCGAGGAAGGAGATTGACGCCGAGGACTCCCCAGGACGGGAAGGCGAGGAGAGTGATCCTCGGTGTTGATGAGGCGACGAGACGGAGGAAGGGGGGGGGGGGGGGGGGGGGGGGGAGAGGGAAGGAGGGGAGGGGGAATGTGAAGGGGCGTGGGGGGAGATGGGTGGGGGAAGGGGCTAGGGGGATATGGAGGAGGGAGGGAGGAGATAAGGGGAAAGGGGGGAGGGGGAGGGGGGAGGGGAGAGGGAGAGGGAGAGGGAGAGGGAGAGAGGAAGGGAGAGGGAGAGGAGGGAGAGGGAGAGGGAGAGGGAGAGAGAGAGAGAGAGAGAGAGAGAGAGAGAGAGAGAGAGAGAGAGAGAGAGAGAGAGAGAGAGAGAGAGAGAGAGAGAAAAAACAAATCTTTCATTGATTTTGTTTTCTGTCGTAGCGAAATTGCACACCAGAGGTTGGTGGTGATTGTCTGAATGCAACGTGTCCGAATGACATAGTTGTATTTCATATAATTATCATCGCCATCCATTCAATTGCCAAGTGGTTATTATCACCAGCCTGTCATCAATCATCATGAACCTGTCAAGTGCCTCGATAAAAAGATATGGATATACATACATAGTTATCTACATACATACTTATTTACGTACTTACATACTTACATTTACTTACTTACCTACTTACATATGCTTACTTACATACTTACATATATATTCTACAAGATTAAAACAAATACTAGGAACTATGCCTAAATGATTTGTACAGTTCATGTTAGATTCTGAGACATACATTGTTGGTAAAGCAGATGTTACTGTGACCCTGTCAATCAATAAGCTAGGGTAAAGAGAGAGAGAGAGAGAGAGAGAGAGAGAGGGAGGGAGGGAGTGAGGGAGTGAGGGAGAGAGAGGGAGGGAGGGAGGGATATTGCGAATAAGTGCAGATTTTTTTCTCATTCTCTTTCCCTTTAATGTGCGGCGGAGATGGCTGCCATCGTCAAACTTTACGGGCTTTTTCGGTGTTTATTTTGGCGTTTGACCATCTTTACGAGTCGTTTTGCGGTGGGTTTTATTGTCGCACCAAAGTGGTCGGGCGTTTGGAAGTACGGATGGCTGTATCGGGAGAGGTGGGGGGGGGGGGCGTGGGGCGAGGCGGGGGCAGTTGTATTGAAGGAGTAGGGGATGAGGAAGGGGGGTTGTATGAAGGGAAAATGGGGGGGGGGGGAGGGGACTGTATTGAGGAAGGGAAAATAAGGAGTTGTATGAATAGGTGTGGAAGGGGAATTAAGGTGGGGGGGGGGGGGGGTGTATCAAAGGGGTTAAGGGGAAGAAGAAGGATCTGTAGAGAGAGCGGAGGGGAGACAAAGGGTGGGGAGGGGGGGCAGTATTAACTGCCAAGGTACGGTATGGAATCATGAGATATGTATGTGCTTATTGCACAATCAATGGAGGGGGAGGAGATGTAATGGCAGTTGGTCGGTTTTATTTTTTTCCACCTGCTATTACGGGTCTTTTATGATAAACGATATGATGGTTCTTGGGTGGTGGTGGGGATTAAGGGGGGGGCTCGATTTAATCTCTCTCTCTCTCTCTCTCTCTCTCTCTCTCTCTCTCTCTCTCTCTCTCTCTATATATATATATATATATATATATATATATATATATATATATATATATGTATGTATGTATGTATGTATATATACATATATATATTCTCTTTTTGCTTTGTCCATTTTTTATCTTTTGTTTCTTTATCAAATTATTTATGAAGGCTTGATTAGAGTCGTTTAGTCCTCCCTAGATTATTTGGGAGAAGTTTTGAATATTCATTTTTTAATTTTATCTATTTATTTATTTTTTTTTTTTAAGGAAAGACAAGGCTGGACTTTTGTGGGTGCAAACGTGTCCGATTATTTTCTCGCCAAAATCCTTGAGTTTAAGTCTGTTTGAAGATCGATTTTCCTAATTAAGATTGAATTGTTACATGGGGCCATGAAACATCTTTTAGTGCAGGGGATGTTAAGGAAGGTTGACTTGGTCTCTCTCTCTCTCTCTCTCTCTGTCTCTCTCTCTCTCTCTCTCTCTCTCTCTCTCTCTCTCTCTCTCTCTCTCTCTCTCTCTCTCTCTCTTCCTTCTCCCTCTCTCTCTCTCTCTCCCTCTCTCTCTCCCTCCTCTCTCTTCTCTCCTTCTCTCTCCTCTCCTCTCTCCACTCTTCTCCTCTCTCTCTCTCTCTCTCTTTGCCTCTCTCTCTCTCTCTCTCTCTCTCTCTCTCTCTCTCTCTCTCTCTCTCTCTCCCCTTCTCTCTCTCTCTCTCTCTCTCCCTATCTCTCTCTGTCTCTCTCTCTCTCTCTCTCTCTCTCTCTCTCTCTCTCTCTCTCTCTCTCTCTCTCTCTCTCTCTCTCTCTCTCTCTCTCTCATACTTTTTTAACTGTCACCCTAAGCCCCCCTCCCCACCCACCCACCCGCCCAGGCACTCTCCTCACCTACTTCCTCTCGGCAAAGTAGATTAGCAAAGTTTATCAACAAACTTTGCCAGAGAGAAATATTTATAATGGAGGCGAAGTCATGTTTTCGCGAGGTCAGTGATGATGATGGCAATGATGATGATGATGATGGTGATGATGGTGATGATGCTGGTGTTGGAAGATAATGAGGATGTTGATAGTGGGAATGACGTAAGCTTGCACGAGTGTCGGGTAGCTGGGGGTGGGTATCACTGATAAAGTGAAGGGGGGTATCTGGTATCTGGTATCGGGTGCTTATCGGGTATGGTGTTATTTGCAGGTATGTGGACACAAGGGGAGGGGAGGGGAGGGGAGGGGAGGGGAAGAGAAGAGAAGGGATGATTGGGTATCGGAGCGTGATGGTGATGGTGGTGGTATGGTGAGCATGGAAGGCGGATATGGTGCCCCGAGTAAGTGTGGTGGGACGACTGGCTTTTCGGACTCGTTGACGGTCATCGTTGTGGTGTCGCCGGTTGTCGTGGTGGTTGTTGGGAGGAGGAGGAGGAGGAGGGGGGGGGGAGGGCGGCAGTAGGACAAGAGTACCTGAGATATCCACTCGTATAAAAAAAGAAACGGGTAGGCGTGGGATGGGGGGGAGGGGGGAGGGGGAGAGGGGAAGGGCATTCACGGACGGGCCCAGGTATTTTATTTATAGGCATAGCCCGGGTATAACTGGCAGGTACAGGTAGGATCGGGACTCGGGTTGATTGAAGGGAGGGAGGAAGGGGAGGGGGGAGGGGGAGGGGGAGGGGGAAGGTTAGGAGAGGACAAGGGCAAGGGAGGTCGAGTAATGCGACGGGCAAGAGCGGAGGTGGCAGTAATCAGCGGGTATTGTTGGGCACCGTGGGAGTCCAAGAGTGGCAGGGGTTGGGGTACTATAGTTTCAGAGAGGGGAGGGGGGGAGGGGAGGGATGTCTTATGAGGGGGGAGGCATAGATAAGGATGAGGGGAAGGGTGGAGGAACGTGATGATAAGTCAAAGGGAAGGGCAGATAACGAGATATCGAGAAAGGAGAGAGAGAGAGAGAGAGAGAGAGAGAGAGAGCGAATAAGATCAATTTATACTCACTAAAGTACGCCCATACTCGTAATTAAAGACCTCTATTGAGAAGTGCATAGAAATTCATTAAAGAACACTAGCGAAGATGTGACATAAGCAAATGAATTACACGAGAAATCATAGTCTCTAAAACTGATATTCGACTTTAATCTTTCAACATTTGTTTTCGTGCGCAACGGTATTAGAATCGGAAATAGACACAGAAAAACGATGAAAAAAAGAAAACATATAAAAGCATAAACAAAAATCTACCATGGACAAAAACGTAAACAAAAGCCTACCATTGATGCAAACCGTAAACAAAAGCCTACCATTGATGCAAACCGTAAACAAAAGCCTGCCATTGACAAAACCGAGAGAGGCAAGTGTAAGAACAGCGCCACGGCAAAGACTCAAATGCAGAGAGCCGAGGCGGTGCTGGAGGAAGTGGGAAACCCTTCATTGTAGACCCCGCTGCTGTATGTGTGAGAGAGTGAGGGAGCGAGAGGGGGCGAGGGAATAAGTCCATTGAGAGAGTGAGGGAGCGAGAGAGAGAGAGAGAGAGAGAGGGAGGAGAAGGAGAGGGAGAAGGAGAGGGAGAAGGAGAGGGAGAAGGAGAGGGAGGGAGGGAGGGAGGGAGGGAGGGGGAGAGAGAGAGAGAGAGAGAGAGAGAGAGAGAGAGAGAGAGAGAGAGAGAGAGAGAGAGAGAGAGACAGAGACAGGAGAGTGGGAGGAAATGAGTGAGTTAGGGAGCGAGGGAATGAGTGAATGAGTAAGATGAGAGAGAGAGAGAGGGAGGGATGGAGTGAATGGGTTGAAAGGGTGAATTGGGAGAGTGAGGGACCGGGTGAGAGCGTGGGAACGAGCTAGTTGTTGAGAGGCAAGGAGTAATTGAGCGAGAGAGTGAGAAATCGAGTGAGAATGAGGAAAGAAGGGACCAAGGGAGGTAGTAAATAGAGAGAGTCAAACGCAAGAGAGAGAGAGAGAGAGAGAGAGAGAGAGAGAGAGAGAGAGAGAGAGAGAGAGAGGAGCGAAGAGGCGAGAGATGAGAGATGAGAGAGAGAGATAGGAGAGAGAGAGGAAGCGAAGAGAGATGAGGAGGGATAGGAGAGAGAGAGAGAGACCGAGGGAGAGATGAGGAGAGACTAGAGAGAGAGAGAGAGTAGAGAGAGAGAGGAGTAGCAAGAGAGAGAGAGAGAGAGAGAGAGAGAGAGAGAGAGAGAGAGAGAGAGAGAGAGAGAGAGAGAGAGAGAGAGAGAGAGAGAGAGAGAGAGAGAGAGAGCAAGAGAGAGAGAGAGAGATTGAGTGAGAGCAAGAGAGAGAGAGAGATTGAGTGAGAGCAAGAGAGAGAGAGAGATTGAGTGAGAGCAAGAGAGAGAGAGAGTGAGTGAGAGCAAGAGAGAGAGAGTGAGTGAGAGCAAGAGAGAGTAGAAGTGCGTGTAGGTGAGAGAGAGAGAGAGAGAGAGAGAGAGAGAGAGAGAGAGAGTGAGTGAGAGCAAGAGAGAGAGAGTGAGTGAGAGCAAGAGAGAGAGAGTGAGTGAGAGCAAGAGAGAGAGAGTGAGTGAGAGCAAGAGAGAGAGAGTGAGTGAGAGCAAGAGAGAGAGAGTGAGTGAGAGCAAGAGAGAGAGTGAGTGAGAGAGAAAAGGAGAGAGAGAGTGAGAGAAGGAGAGAGAGAGAGAGAGAGAAGGAGAGAGGGAGAGAGAGAGAGAGAGAGAGAGAGAGAGAGAGAGGAGAGGAGGAGAGAAGAGGGGAGGAGAGGAGAAAAGAGAAGAGAGAGAGAGAGAGAGAGACAGAGACAGAGACAGAGACAGAGAGAGAGAGACAGAGAGAGAGATGAATATATGAATGAATAGATAAAGAATTAAATAAATAGATAAATGAATAAATGGCTAAGTAGGTAGTAGGGTAGATATGAAGGGACGGACGGATGGTAGGCGGAGATAAGTGACTGGGAGCTGGCGAAGGGAGGGAGTGACGAGCACCCGCATATACACTCATACACAGTTGTACATGCACATGCGTGCACTTACTTACATGAGTACATGATTACACTCTTACATTCATCCATACGTACATACATACATGTAGACATACACTAATGTGTGTGTTTGTGTATGTGTATATATATATATATATATATGTGTGTGTGTGTGTGTGTGTGTGTGTGTGTGTGTGTGTGTGTGTGTGTGTGTGTGTGTGTGTGTGTGTGTGTGTACATATAAATGAATAGACATGCGCACGCGTATGTTAGTATGTATACACAGAAAGAGAGAGAGAGAGAGAGAGAGAGAGAGAGAGAGAGAGAGAGAGAGAGAGAGAGAGAGAGAGAGAGAGAGAGAGTAGATAAAAGAGATAGGAAGAGGGAGAAAGAAAGAAAGAGAGAGAGAGAGAGCGAGAGCAAGAAAAAAAAATCCACATTTATGCATTCCACGCATATACTTACGTGCAGCAAAACATGCTTAAAAGTACCCCAGCATGCACGATTATAATAAACATGATATAGTCTGTCCCTGATGGTGTTGACGCGCGCGGGAAGGAATTTCTCTTGCAGGTTTTTGAGATTGCATTATCTCTTATATTAAACGTCGAGATGCGCTGCCCCGATGCCAAAGCGGGGCTTCCCTGGCATAAACAAAGAGGGGGGGGGGGGGGGCGGGCCTGCTGCGACCTTTGGCAGGGCACTGGCGTTGAGGTAAGGGGGGAGGAAGGGAAGGGAAAGGATGGAGTTCTACTGAGGCCTCTGGCAGGGTGTTGGTGTAGGGATAAAGGGAGGGGACGGAGTTACTTCGTAGTGTGGCAGGGTGTTGATGTAGGGAAAGGGGAGGGGGAGGGGGAGGGGGAGGGGAGGCGGTCTACTATGACTTCTAGTAGGGTGTTGGTGTAGGGGGAGTAGGAGGGCGCGGGGCTATTGGTGGCAGGGTATTGGTTAGGGGATGGATGATATGACCTCTGGCAGGATGTTGGTATGTGGCTATGGGGAGGGGGAGGGGGAGGGGAGGTGGAAAGGGATAGAAAGCGGGGATATTTACGAGCGAGATGAAGTCATTAAACACCGCGACATCATCCTCGCACGGACTAGATAGGCATGAGGAATTGTAGGGTCTTTGGGGGGGGGGGGGGAGAGGAGATACAACTGCACATAAAAAAAAGGAATTAGGAATTATAGGGTCTTTGTAGGGGTAGAGGTAGGGGTGGGAGAGGGGTAGGAGGAAGGAGTGAGGGAGATACAACTGTATATACAAAAAAGAAGAAAAATAGATAGGCACGAGGGTCTTTGTAGGGGTTGGGGATGGGGGGTATAGGAAGGAGTGGGGGAGTGACAACTTCACATACAAAGAAAAGAAGAAAAAAAAGTCAACACAGAATGAAGAAATACACCATGTACAAACAAGACGCAAGACAGTAGTATCACTCGGGACACCAACCAACGCGACAAGAAGAAGGGGGCCT